>NW_020837946.1:34502155-34582868 GCF_003676395.1 Aethalodelphis obliquidens | reverse complement strand
CCAAAAAAAAAAAAAAAAAAAAAAAAATTAACACCTAAAAACACACCTGAACGCATTATATCTACATGATTTAGTTCCATTTCAGATTAAAGAAGGTTCTTGTTGCTGGCTGTAAGAAGGAATTTTATTCCGGTGGGTCGCCCCCAGGGCAGGGAAAAGTGTACATTGTGTAAGAACTAGATTGAGATTGACCTTTCAAATTGGCCTAAGGGAGGAGGAAAGTGAGGGTATCAGAGGGAGGTAGGGAAATAAGAGACTGAGAGCGCAGGCAAACAGGATTTGAGGGCAGGAACGCAGACAGAGAGCAGACCAGAATCACCCCTCGGGGCTGCCCTCTGTCCTGCTGGTCACCCTCCCATGGGAGCATCCCGGCCCCTGGCTCAGATGGACACAACAGCAGGTGCTATAGGGGCAACTCCACAACATTCAGCCAATTATTCTGGCGTAATGTCTCATTCTAAGGAGTCAGACGAACTTGTTTTCTTTGTGAATGGAAGGAAGGTAAGTTTATCACGCTGTAGTTTCTAAATTTATGTAGAGAAAGAAACCATGGTAGCAAGAAGGTATTAGGTTCAGGTGACCAGCGTGTGAACTGGTGATTGACTCAGTGACCATGGCACTCTATCAATCTGTAGGTCTCTGGGAGGAGGGGTGGAATCTACTTGTAAAATGCATTAGGACTACTAGATGAAAAGCACTTGATTATATTGATGTCTTCAGACTACATTTGGTAATTGCATGCCAAATTAGGTTGTATTCATCAAAGTGTTAGACATCGATTTCTCTTTATGACCATCTTCCCCATCTCTCTTCCTCCCCACTTCCTTCCTCCCCTCTGCCCCAAGCCACCCTCCCCCGACACACACAAATTAGAAGTGTAAAATCTTCAGATCATTTGCAACTAATTATAAAACTTCTGACAAGCAAGACTAGAAGAGAAGTCATCCCGGAAAGCTAGGGATAAATTTTACAGTTAGTTTACCTTTTAATCTGTTACTTCTTTAAGTGGGCTTAAATCAGACCTTTGTCCTTAAATTAGGACAAAGGGCAAAATAATTTTCTGGTCCCACTTTTGTTTTGAGTTCTTGAGATTTAACTAAGACACAATCCACGAATGGAATGTGCACTTTGCTTTTCACTGTCTTTAACGCTGGGCCTGAAGGACAACCCAGCATCGTTGTTCTCAGTCCCACTGGCAGAGAGGAAGAGGCAGTTGAGGTTGAAACTGAGCATAATGGTCCCATGTGCGCCCACTCCACATGTACAGAAATGAAGGCTCAGGGCAGCTATGTAATGTGCCCCAGATCACTCAGCTAATAGGCATCAGAGGGACATTGCTTCTCATCTTTCTGCTCCCAGAGTTTGTGCTGCTTCCCCTGGACCAAGTTTCCTCTCCTCAGGTGGTAGCAAGCCTTCTAGAATCCCTTCACCAACGGGAAGTGGCAGTGAGTTGTGCAAATGTTTTCCCGTGTGTGCTGAAATAATGCTATTTGATTACTACTGCCAAGGTCTTGTTTTCTTAACTTTGCAAATATGAGTGAAAAACAGGAGTATGTTTTTTAGGTAGTATTGAGAGTTAAAACCATTTTACTCAACTCTGTGAACTCAAGAATTTAAAAAGTTTATAATATTCAGTATTTCATAATCTTTTATTATTTTCCTGAAACCCGTGTTGTGTTAGAATGCAAATCCTTGTTGGTTATCCTCTGACACAAAGGCAAACATTTGGCCAAAATAAAGCCAAATACAATACAGTGTTACGTAATTTTATAATTGCAAAGAGTGATGTTTGATCAACTCAGGCAAACAAGATCAACAAGCATAGTTCGAATGATTCTTATTATTCAGAAATAACGGGCTACAGGTAAACTGCCTCCATCTATAGAATCATTTCCTCCGCAGGGGTCATTGAGAGTAATTCAGATCCTGAAGTAAATTTATTATTCCACCTGAGAAAACACTGTATCGTTTTGTTTGTTTGGGAAATCAAAGCTAATAAGAAATTTTGGAAACTTTGCAATCTCTCTTGCAAAGTTTAGAACTGTTTCTTCCTATCATGCTTCATTGCAAACATTTTTTTAAAACCAGATTTATTGCTTGTTACATCATTTTACTGTGGGGCTGATTCACTGAATCAGTTTATTTAGCAATTAAATAATATTAAATAAGGCAACTGTGCCAACTTACACCAGCCCTAGCTTAGCTGACTCTACCACCTCCTCCCTCTTCTAATCAGTAGCTTAATAAGGCTGATCTGTATTCACAGGGATAGGCCTTGACTAGGAGATGTCATGTAAGCTTCTTTTTTTTTTAAAATATATCTTTATAATGAAATTAGAACATTACCTAACGCCATACACAAAAATAAACTCCAGATGGATTAAAGACTTAAATGTAAGACGAGACACTATAAAACTCTTAGAGGAAAACATAGGAAGAACATTCTTTGACATAAACCACAGCAAGATCTTTTTTGACCCACCTTCTAGAGAAACAGAAATAAAAACAAAAATAAACAAATGGGACTTAATTGAACTTAAAAGCTTTTGCACAGCAAAGAAACCATAAACAAGACAAAAAGACAACCCTCAGAATGGGAGAAAATATTTGCAAATGAAACAACAGACAAAGGATTAATCTCCAAAATATACAAACAGCTCATGGAGCTCAATATCAAAAAAACAAGCAATCCAATTTAAAAATGGGCGGAAGACCTAAATAGGCATTACAAACATTTCGATTGTAGGTAGGATTAAAGTAAGTGGCTTGTCTTGCAAATGGAATGGTATAAAACAATGGTTCCTGAACTTAATCAAGGATAATGATTACCTGGAGATATTGTTTAAAATGTGGAAGTTTTTGAGCCCCACTCCCTGACACCTGATTCATTCTGAGAAACTTAAGTTCACGGGGGGGCCCTCAGCCTCTTGGTCAATATCACATGTAGCTGAGGGTCCTGCCTTAGTCTCCAGGGCCAGCCGCCAGGTCAGCTGTGAGCACGTGATCACTGTCTGCACAGACCGTCTATGGAACTGAGGGTTGACCAGTGAGAGCTCTGGAGAGCTGGGGTCTGCCTGAATTCACCAGAGTTGAGCCCCAGACTGTGGCTGACAGTCCGGCCTCCTGGAGGCTGTTCTGACTGATTCCTAACCTTCAATCACAGTGTAAAGACAGGTGCCCCCTGTAGACTTGTCTTGGGGCAGGTTTGGAGACCAGAAAACACATCTATACCTGCAATCAGGCAAGAAGTGAAAGCCACCATCAAGAGAAGGACCCTGAGAGACACTTATTTTTTTTTGCTTGTTTCAATACCAAAAATAAGTGTGAAAAGTGCCCTTAGAAACTCAACAGGCAGCAGTACCTTGTTTGTTTACCTTCTTTCCACTTTAACATCTTCACATTCTTGTGACTGTATAAAGATGTCATGACAGCGTTGGGGTGTGTCCCACAACCATGCAGAAAACCAGCTCTAATTCACTACATCCCCTCTGCTCATTCCATCATCGATTTATGAATGAACTGAAAGTTCAGGCATTTTGTGTGGGATGGCTATAGATTTCTTTTTCTTTTTTTAGGCCAAGGACCCAAAGTTGTATTACATTCTCTTCCAATTATCCTATGTTTCCTTGTTTAAAAGAAGTGGTACTGGGGAGGCTCCAATTATATTAGAAATTTTCCATTTTCGATGGTTTGTGTGCCTTTTAGATACTTTCTCCTTTCCTGTCTTTGTGTGAATGAAAAAAAGAGAGAGACCCCAGGAGAGATCTAAAAGCCTGCTCTCACCCTTCCTAATAACCCTCCTGTAGACAGATGACCATATTCAGGGTCAAACTCAAGTTCTCTCCTCCTCTTGAGAGGTGAATTTCATGTGCATTCAAAAGCCTGAACGTTTAGGGGAAATGCTCAATTATCCTCATCATTTACTCAACCAGTATCTATCAAGCTTCCCCTGTCCTAGGCACTGGGAACCAAAGTTACCTGCCCTCGTGGAGTTTACACTCTGCTGAAGTTATTGAATGATTTGCCTTCAAGGTGGTCTCTTAACTTCTTCCTCATATCCTCTGGGTCTTTATAAGGTCACAGGTAACCTGGAGATTGTCTGAAGGGTAACGAATTTATTTGACCAGACATATAACAGCTGGCAAACTGAAAAGGGCATAGGAATAAACAGAGACCATTTCAACTCCAAAAATATTTTTCAACAAGATAGTTTGGAGGGGGAAACGGCTTTTTTAATTCCAAGTAACAGAATATTTATTTTTAGGTCTCCATACTCAAGTTCCAAATCATTTATGTAATGGCCCAGCTTTGATACATACTCAACTAATTGTATTCATATCAAAGTAATTACTATTATAATCATCTAAATACATTTTCCTTTTTCTTTTTTGGAAACTGCTGCTGTCACTGTGCCAATTCTTTTCAGCTTCCCTGTGTGAACTCTGAAGTCACTCCTCCATCACTGCCTGCCTGGTGCCCATCTGCTCTCTCGATGGGGCTGCTGCCACCACCTTAGAAGTCATAGGAAGCACCAAAACCAGGATTGATCTAGTTCAGGTAAGAGCATATGTTAATGAGTTCAGGATAGATATGGATCTAGATGGCTCCTTTAGCTGTTCGGGCCATGGCTTATGGTTTTAGAGAACAAAGATAGCAGGCGAAAAAGTAAAACAGACAGCGAGAGAGAAGCAGCTGCATAGCACAGGGAGATCAGTTCGGTGCTTTGTGACCACCTAGAGGGGTGGGATAGGGAGGGTGGGAGGGAGACGCAAGAGGGAGGGGATATGGGGATATATGTATACGTATAGCTGATTCACTGTGTTATACAGCAGAAACTAACATACCATTGTAAAGCAATTATACTCCAATAAAGATGTAAAAAATATATATATGGTAGGTGAAGGTCTCTGTCCCTTTCATAGGAAAAAATGGTAACCTTTTCTTAATTTCTTGTTTCATTCTGTGGCTTTCTTTATTATCATTTGAAGCTTATTACGCTTCCGTAAAAATGTACGGGCAAGGGATGCAGAGGGAGTGACTCTCTGAGTCACTTCAGACCATCTAATTGCCTCAGGGAGGAATCCTTCCTGCAGGAAGGTTTTGGGACCTATGCACAAAGACACGGAAATGCATATTTATCTTGTTTCCTATAACGAAATGAAAAAGACAAGGTTGCCCATTCTGTGTTTGTTCTGTGTAAATGGCCAAGCTGCTAATTCTAGCCAGAAAAAAATACTTAAAAAAAAACACACTTTTGTGACTAAGATATTTGAATTTGGCATGCTATGTGATAGTCTTTAGTCAAGACTATATATGTTGAATAAGTAATAAACCCTTTGGGGGCAAGGACTATGTCTCGTATAAATGACCCTCCCACACCATAAGGCACTGGTGTACCAGGAAGGTCGCTGGCAGACCGCTGAGCCAGAGGCCAGGGGGAAGGAACCTCACCGGCCTTTTGTCCTTCTACTCCCACAAAGCCCCTCGCACCATCAGAGGCACGCAGCTGGGCGCATTAGTCTCAAGGCTGAGTTTGTGTGGGATTTTTAAACTCAGGTACTCAGCTGCATGAGTACAAATGTCCAACAATGAATGAAACACCAGGTAACCCTTCAGTGGAAATAAGAAGAAAAGCTGGAGCTCTCTCTATGGACAGAAGACTTTACAACAAATCCCTCGAATTCAATTTTTTTCCCCAATTGGTAGCAGAATGAGAGGGAGAACAAAATAAAAGCAGATAATCTCAATGTCTGTGGTCTTGGCTGAATCCAAACTGTGCCCTTGAAGTCATGTCCCGGGTTAACTTCGAGGACTTCCTCCCCAGCGACATCAATGGACTCTCTCCCCAGAAAGCATCCCTTGGCATCTTACATGTTAATAATCACAGCACTTCCAGCCTATACCTGCCGGGCCTGTGCCGACCTTCAGTTGCACCAGTCGGAGCCTCTGCCTCATTTCTGAGAGCTTCCTACCCCTCAGCTTTCAGGCTGGGTGCTCTGTGTTCTCTGCTTTTAGAAAAGGATTGCTAAAGGCCACGGTACCCATTGCGAGTTCTGCACCCCAGGCATGGTGACGAGCATCTTCACTCTCCTAACGAACCACCCAGAGCCCCGCCACACAGCAGTCAGTCAATGGGAAGCTTGGGTGGTGAGTCCCAAACCTCTACACTGTAGAACGAGTACCATCCTTGACAAGATGAGCAGGACACTCAAGAATTTCCCTCCAAGGAATCAGGCCAAAGGACTTGGCAAAGATTGACTCGTTGATCTCTGTGACCCACTTCTCTCAAGCTGTGTTGGCAAATATTATCCATCCCTATTTAGCAGGAGGGGAAACTGAGGCAGCCAGTCAAGAAGTAAAGTGAGTTTTCCACATGACTGTTACATTCTTGGCATCATATCAATCGTTTCTGCTCACTTTAACATAATGTATGTTTGGGAAGCACATGTTTATGGAAACAGTCTTTGCACGGGTGATTCTGATGCAGTTGCAATGTCATTGGAATGGTGTTTGGAAATATTAGGCCTTTAAAAATCTTTTAATTATGTACTTAGAGTCAGCCAAAAGAAGCAATGAACTTTTGTTTGCTTTACGTTTTGTTGTGGCTGTAGCTGCTACAGTTGTTATTTAAGTATTATTAACGCTTATGAAGTTATAGACTCTTAGGGATCAGAAGAAACTCCCTATGACTCATCAACTTGTACTCAATTGAAAAAAGCCTTAAGACTTTTAAAGCAGTGTTTCCCCTTTTGCCATTTTGGAAACTTTTAAATTCTTATTAAATTGCATATATGCCTGTCACGTTGTTTTCTAACTTTGATACTATTATTTGCAAATCAGATAAACATTACCTTCTGTCTGTATGTCATTGATTAAAATACTGAATAGAATAAGCCAGGCGGAGAACTATGAGAAAATTAATCAACACTGTTGACATTGGACTTGTTCACTCAAGTACAAACCCTTCTGGGGTATCATGCATTTACATTTCTTCATCGCCTCCACAGAGGGAGCACAGCCAGCATCAAATGCCTCATAAAACCCCCGCGCACTGTGTCTACAGCACTGACCAGCTTCTCAGTGTAGAAATCTTCTCTCAAGGGACTTCCCTGGTGGTGCAGTGGTTAAGAATCCTCCTGACAGTGCAGGGAACACAGGTTCGAGCCCTGGTCCGGGAAGATCCCACCTGCGGCGGAGCAACTAAGCCCGTGCGCCACAACTACTGAGCCTGAGCTCTAGAGCCCGTGAGCCACAACTACTGAGCCCACGTGCCACAACTACTGAGCCCACGAGCCACAACTACTGAAGCCCGGCACCTAGAGCCCGTGCTCCGCAACAAGAGAAGCCACAGCAATGAGAAGCTCGCGCACCGCACCGAAGAGTAGCCCCTGCTCGCTGCAACTAGAGAAAGCCCGTGCACAGCAACGAACACCCAATGCAGCCAAAAATAAATAAATAAATATATTAAAAAAAAAAAAAAAAAGAAAGAAATCTTCTCTC
This sequence comes from Aethalodelphis obliquidens, assembly GCF_003676395.1. Taxonomy (NCBI): domain Eukaryota; kingdom Metazoa; phylum Chordata; class Mammalia; order Artiodactyla; family Delphinidae; genus Aethalodelphis; species Aethalodelphis obliquidens. Next base: position 34,575,368 of record NW_020837946.1, on the reverse strand, counting down.
AAAAGGGAAAGAGGCTAGTTTTCTTCAATATTCACTCTCCTCTTAGGGACCACTTCTCGAGGCCCCCTCATCAATAACCCATTCCAGAATAGATGCAGAAAGTTGCCCGAGAACAAAGTCAACCTCATCAGCGTGCATTTTTCGAGGACCAGGATCAATGGTTGCCTGTCTCCCGGGCTCCAGCTCTGCTCTGGTTTCCTGTGATGTCCCAAAACACTACTGACCATGGTTTCACAATCTCATCTATAAATTCAAGGTCATGGGACAAAGTTCACCTTGATCAATCTGACCACTTGAACAGATCTAAAGAAGCTAAGTGCTGTCTTAAAATCTCCACACGTGGTGGGCATCACATCTTTTTAAATGTGCTTATCTGATGCTTTTGGTTTACCAAGTATTCCTCTGGTGAGAAATACGGAAGCAAAACTAGGAATAAAATAGTTGTGCCTTCTCTCTGACACTTGTTAAGATTACTCTAGCTTCATTGAGCAGTATATTTGTTCTTTGATTGATACATCTTATGTTCGATAGCATTTCCCACAAAAGTTCTCTCTGTCTGGCACTTAGCCAACTTGGCACTGCTCTGATTCACACTTCTGCCTTTGGCGTCAGTTTGCCCCATTACTTCCATAATTTGTTCACGTCCTTTCTTTGTCTTTGCCTAGCAGAGAACAATCTGGTTACAGTGCCCCCCGCACCCACAGTGCTTTTTTCTTCTTCATTTACAGTTACATCCTCCAAATTTCATTTCTGAGAGCTTCCTGGGCATTTTATGCTATATTTCCTTTTTATAGTTGCTGGTGAATGGGAGAAGAGCCATCACTGCTCTTTCTTTCTGAAACGGACTTCTGAGAAGCCTATAGCCCTGAATAACAACACCCAGCACTCTTGTCTTTCTCTTGTTATGAACCCAAAGACGTTCTCCCCAAACATTCTGTCACTCTCCTATCACAGCCTTTGTGGTTGGCTCGACAGCCATTCCCCTCATTTATTCCTCTCACTTTTTGAGCCATGCAGGCATTTTTTAGGGCTTCTTCTTTAAAAGAGGTAGAGCTTCTCAAACCTGGGTAATTGAAGGATCCCTTCCCAGCTATATTCTCCCTCTGTTTAAGTTTTGTGATTTGCTTTAGGGAGGCCCCATCCGTACCTTTCGTTGGGCCAAGAGGCTTGTGTTGTCCAAACCCAGCTGGGAGCAAGCTTCTGGTTCAAGCGGTAGGATGGGTTTGGAGGCACGAAGACAACCCCTGTTGGGGCCGCAGCGGATGCTGAAACTATATGCTCAGATCAAGGAAGCTGGATGCAATAAGCCAGAAGTAGAAGTCTCAGCCCCAAAACTAAGGGGCTAGAGGCAGATATCAAAGGTAAAGCAATTATACTCCAATAAAGATGTTTAAAACAAAAAAGCCACGGAAAGCCAAGGATCAGAGGGTCAGGTATAAAAACACTAAGTTAGGGGGCTTCCCTGGTGGCGCAGTGGTTGAGAGTCCACCTGCCGATGCAGGGGACACAGGTTCGTGCCCCGGTCCGGGAAGACCCCACATGCCGCAGAGAGGCTGGGCCCTGGAGCCATGGCCGCTGAGCCTGCGCGTCCGGAGCCTGTGCTCTGCAACGGGAGAGGCCACAACAGTGAGAGGCTCGCGTACCGCAAAAAAAAAACCAAAACAAAACACTAAGTTAGGAAAATAAAAGCTGGGAATCTGGACAGTACTTTTAGCAAGCACTGTGGCCCGTAGTGTGAGGTACGAGAAAGTCATAGGTACATTTCTGTTTGTTTCTATTTGCATTCTCACCCAAATGGTCTCTACTCCCTTTCTTCCTCTGAAGTTCCTGGATTTCCACTCAAGTTTATATTTTATGATCATATAGTTTTCTTGTTTTTAACATTGCCAGGTACCACGTGGATCTCATCCCTCTAGGTTTTGGTGGTGTCCATTAGACAACAGTAGCATCATTGCACCAAAATTGCAAGTCTTCTTTCTTTATCACCCATAGTCTGTGCTTTAATATCTAGATGCCACCGTAACAGCTAACTTTTATTGAGAACTTTCTATGTACCGGGCGCTATTCTATGGTAGGTACTATATGCTGGCTGTGCAGATGATGAAACTGAGGTACAGAGTGGGTAAGTTACTGCCTGAGATCACGTCACTAGCAAGTGGAAGGGTCAGGATTGGAACTCAGGTAATCTGACTGCAGCATCCATGTTCTTAACCACTCATCTGAATATGTTTATTTTCCTGAGGTCATTTTCCTTGTTATTTTCTCTGGAGAATTACCAGGACCTCTTTTATTATTATCACTTTTCCCCCCACTATAACCAGTGTCTTCTTTGGTTTCATATTGTGGGGTATCATCTATATACATTTTTAGTATTCTAATTTACTTAATTATTGCTCAAATGTATTCATGTTCCTTTCTACAAGCATCAGCGCCTACTGTGTTATGAGCAGTATGCCTATATGGTCTTTACACCTAGTGAGAATCAATCCAGACCAGAGGTTCTGATCCAGGGCCAATTAAAGTCTTTAAAGGGGTCCATGAATGTGCAAAATGTGTGTGTATCCACATGTGATTTTGAGGAAACATTCACAGAACAGAACTATCATCAGATTCTCAAAGAGTCTATGACCACTTCCCATAAAGGTGAGAATCACTGGCCTAAAGAGACACAGAGCTAATTACAATACAGCGACATCCTGATCAGATCTAGGAGCCATTCCCGCAAACACGCTTTGTAAGAGATACTCCCTCTGTGTCTGGGTCAGTCCTTCCAATGTTAAAAGATATCTTAATACTACCTAGTGACCTCCAAGAACTGTAAAGGGTCTGAGATTTTACCCTGCTTACAAACAAACAAGTTAGCCTGACACAGTTTGATGGATGCTAGCAGAAGACACAAGACTCCTGGATCAGAGACAAAGGACTTTATTCTTCACAGCAACAGCAGAGCTAGATTATTAGAATTTATGCCCGCTTCCTGAGCCTCAATTCCGAAGGCAATATGAGTAGGGCCAGTGGACACCTGGATGTGCAAAGGGTTGCATTGCAGGAGAGGAACCCTGAGATTAGGGAACTCAAATCTTTGATAATGGATGGTAAGCCTGCCAGAAGGTGACGTTATCTTTAGTATACTGGACAGTAAGAATGTCTGCTAATTCCTCCATGGGAGACACTGCTTTATCTTCCAAAGCTGTTCACTATACCAACATCCTTGAAAAGAGGGTCTGGAATCAGAAAACAGATCAGTGGTTTCTGGGGACAGGGAGTTGCTGGAGGGTTGATTCCAAAAGGGCATGGGGAGTTTGTGAGGGAGACAGAACTGTTTCATAGCTTGTTCGTGGTAGTGGACATACAATTGTTTGAGTTTGTCTAAACTTGCAGACCTGGACACTAAAAAGAGTGAATTTTACTGTATGTAAATAAAAAATAAATATTATAATTTTAAAAACAAGAACAAAAGAAATAAGAACGACAACAGAAGAAAGAGGGTCTGGAACAAAAACAGGCAGAGCCTCTGCTCACGAGATGGGCACATCTCTGGCACGTGACTTGTACCCTTGAAGACGTTTCCTCAGTCCTTTGCCCTTTCTCTTCACTGGTTTCCTGCTCTGCCCCCTTCCACAGAGTGCAGTCCAGAAATGTGTCCTAAATGTCTTCTGATGACACTAGTTCAATCTAGAAAAATTACTGGGATTTTGTAGACCATCCTTTTTGGAGGGGAGAGGAGTCTTAGTTATGAATGAGGGAGACATTCCAAGGGCAGAGGAGTGAACTCTGGGTCGAATCATTGTATATTTCTTTCTACCCAGGCAATTATGCCGCTGTACTGGCTACAGACCCATCGTGGAGAGTGGGAAAAGTTTCAGTCCTGTGAGTATAAAACATCTGAGAGCTGCCGAGCCAGGACTTCTGGAGGAAACAGCAAAGCATCACACCCATTACGTGGAATTGGTTTTCAAGGAAAGCACAATACTGTGCATCAGAGACTCAGAGGTCTGCCGTTTTGCCCTTCTCAATGAGGGTAACTAGATATTCTTCTCAGAAATACAGTCAGGGAGCGGCTTAATGGCTTTTTTGAAGGTGAAGTTTATAAACTAGCATGTTCTAAGTGAAAACAGATTATGCCATCTTCCTTACATCTAGCTTTGTGATAGGGAGAAACAGAAAAGAATCTATTTCTCACACTGTCATTTCAGCAGCACGTTTTGTGGAGTCATAGCCAAAGTGAAACGTTTTTCTGAAATAACTGCGTGTGTTCTCTCTGAATGTGATTCCATCCTTGATTAGTACTAATGGTCTATGGGGAAGAGAGGAGAAGCTGTTTCCATCTTTCATGCTGTGTGGAATCAATAGCCACTAAGTATACGTACCATCCATAGAGCTTCTGTTTCAGACCCTCTCATGCCTACTGCCTCCACATCCCTCTCCCTAAAAAACCTAGGATAAGTCGCTAAGAAAGACTATATAGAATTATTCATTTTAAAAACATAACCTTTTTCCTACAAATGTATAAACTGTAGAAGTTAAATATCCAGAGATGTTTGGATCCCTAAATTGTTAAGAAGAATGTGGAAAAGTGAGAAAGCATTATGATGATGCCAAAGGGGGATGTGCAAGGAAATATGTCTAAAGGAAAGATTAAAGAATGGATTAAAGTCCTGCATTGGTGTCATCACAGACTGGGCGCTCAGCTCACGTCTCCAAGCTCCTTCCATGCCTCAAAGAGCTGCCCTTGGCCACCACACAGGCCTGGGGGTGAGCCCCTGGTTGTACCCCTGCCCTCTCTGGGAGGAGGGACCAGAGCAGGGGCCAACATGGGCCCTGGAAGTGGGTTTGGGGCCTTGGCAGCAGGGAATTCGGAGGTTGTGTGTGTCCGTGGCTTGTGGCTGGAAGGTGGGGTACTGGCTGAGAGTGGAATGTCCCTTTGGTCCCAAGGACCCTTGCCCCTTGGGGATGGGTGTGGCAAGAAGGGGCCAGAGTTGGGACCCAGAGCGGAGTCCCGACAATCTGAGACTAAGGACGGTGTTGGGAATGGACTCCTTAAGCCACATTTGATACTTCTGACATCAACAGAAATATAAACAAGAGTGGACTCCAGGATGGTAGTTCATATACACAAAAAATAATGTTACAGAAAATCGAATAAAGTGCTTAATCTCACCATTCCTCACTCTTCAGCTACAATTTTCCTTACATCACCTCCCTGCAAAGTGTCAACTAACCATGTTTAGTCCCTGTTAGAACGGGTGGACTTCCCTGGAACTGTAACAGCCAACAGACAGAACTGGATTCAGTGGTTCCCCAGGCCAACTCTGGTTTAGAAAGCCATTTCTAATTTTGTCTGAGACCCAATTTCCTGTAATGTCCACATATGGGATAATGTTGGGCAAATCCGTGCCTCATTTATGAGACAGCCTTTCCCATAGGTGCAGCCAGTTCTCATCCCCTCTATCCTTATGCACTCACCCTCCTTGTCCCCTTTCCTTTTTCTTTTTTTCCCCACCCTGGCATCCCTTCCTTGTCCCCTTTCTAGCTGAGTTATTGTCATACATTTTTCTAACGTCTCTTCCTTCCTGAGACTCCAGGTAACATCTCCATAAATGCTTCCTGAATCCTCTCCTACCGCTGGTCTCTCTGGACCCTTCCCTCCCATACCTAATCCTGAGCTCACTATAACCTCCACTCTTACTCTGCTGAACCAGCCCCTCTCCTGCCTTCCATGTTTATGGTAAATGGTACCATCATTGTGTGCTTTTTCTCACCCAGAACCAAGGCCTGATGATTTTAACATGCACTAGCCCTCAAGCTCATCTGTCGCTTTTCCTCCGCACACACGCTGCCCTAATCCAGACCATCTTCATTTACACTGAGATCATTACACAACTTCTGCACCTGGTTACCTTCCTTCCCACACCTCCCACACAACGCAACTCACAGCAGGGTCCTCACATTTCCCAGAATTCCTTTCGAAGCTTTTTAAAAATGTGATGGCCTAGGATTTCCCTCAGTTTTACTGGATTGGAACCTCGTGCGGAGTAGCCTGGGAATACCTCAGAATTTTTACAAAACTCCCCAGGTGACAAACGCAACCAGTCTGCAGGTCTGGAATCAGGAACCACTGCATACTGTAGCTCAAGAAACCTTCCAGAACTATCAGTTCAGAGATGCTGAGTGGCTCCCACTGGCCCCAAATGCTGTCTCAAAACTGAAGCCCGCCTTTGAAGACGCTCCACAGTCTGTCTGCTCTGACCCCTCACACCGCCTCCTTCTAATCACTTCCCTGTGGTCAAAGCCACCGACTTGGTTTCTTCCTAACACCTTGTGGACAGCCTCCCAATCTGGGTCTGTGCTGGCTCCATTCCCCCCTCGCCCCTCTTCCAGGAAGCCTCTGCAACCACTGTTCCCTGACCTCCGGGGCGCCTGCCTCTGGACCCCTCTTCTGATGCGTGGCTTCTGTTGGCCCTAACTGTAGTTCATCTTGCTCCAGCCAGGCCCTGTGCTTGGCACAGGACAACTGCTTGACAGATGCTCCTCTCGTCAGAGTAAAACTGAGGGACTGCTCTGTCCCTCACTGCCACGTATCCCGAGCCCAGTCCAGGGCCTTTCAAACAGGAGAGGCTCAGTACTTGGCTGTTAATGACCGTGGTGCTTATCAAACTTTGACTTTTTTTTTTTTAATCAAAAGATTAAAACACTAATTTTTCTTCTTAAAGTTTGTACCAAATTGTGTAAAAAAGAAGACCTGCAGCCCTTGGACTCAACCCAGGAACTTATAGTTCCACCTGAACTAATGGTATGTTCTTTTCTCCTGATTTATTTCTCTTTTTATGTCAACTCTAAGGGAATAAACAGTCCATCAGCTCATTCCCAGGTGACACTTTCCAGCATCTTTAACTCAGATATCTTAACGTGAATGTCAAAAGGAAAATGTAAAACATCTTCAAAGAAAAACACTCTCTTCCTTAGAACTTGTTTCTTTGGTTTTTGCCCCACTAAAAATAAAGCCAAAGTGAACAAGGATTTACTACCTATCATAGGAAATTTTACTTACTCAAAATGTTCACAGACTTAATATCAAATTGTCCCATGGGTACCTTTGCACTACCGTCACCTTCAGGAAACTGTGGAAGGCATTCCCCTCCCTGCCCTGCCCCTGGGTGGACCCACCTTGTCCATGACCTTTCACCTAGTAGAACTCATCTCCTTCTGCGTCCAAAGCAGGACAGTCAGAGTCTGTTTTGGCACACAGGCATCTTTATTAAAATCCAGAGAAAACCCAGGGTACAAACCGTAAGCAGGGGAGGGCAGTTACCAGCTCCCTGTATCACTTACCTGACAGCCTGGCACAGGTTTAAAGCATTTTCTTTTCTTTTTAAAAACCTGTTCCTCCAGGCATCTCTTGGACTCATTTGTAATTGTTGCACAAACTTCTATAGGGAGCATCCCATACGTCGGCACTTTGCTAGGCCCTTGGGATACAGAAATGATACACTGCCTGTCTCTCAGGAGCTCAGTCGGATGGAAGGGTCAGACAGATGTGCCCATAACAATTAATGATAGAAGGCCAAGAGGGCTGTATGGAGACCTAGGAACCGGTGCTGGGAGCGGAGCAGAGAGCAAGAGGTGGGAGAGGGTGGACATCCAGAGAGACTTTGCCAAAGCGCCAAGCTTGAGCTGAGACTTGAATTATCAATAGAAGTTATCAAGAAGTAGGAAGGGGAAATGAATGGGACACGGAGAGGGAATTCTAGGTAAAGTAAAAATCACGTGTATTGGCTAGTGGCTTTGCGGAACTCAGAGCTTTCAGGAAAAACCAACAATCCCAAATGATGAGGGCATCGCCTGTTGGAGGGCTCACTGTAACCCCCACCCCTACCCCAAAGTGTGGGACTGGAAAGGGCAGAGAAGGGCAGATCCTGATGGGCCTTTAGTGCAGATCTAAAGAATATAAATATTTTGCGCAGGTAATGGAGAGTCATGAAAGGATTTCAATAAAGGATATTTACCGTTTGGAAAGATTACTCTGGCTGTTGTATGGGGTAAATATTGGAAGGGGTCACAAGTGAATGCAGGGTGACAGGTGGGTATCACACAGCCCAGGAGAGGGACAATGGTGTCTAGGATTAGGGTGCTGGTGGTGGAGGTGGAGAGAGAGGGCAGACGGGAGAGAGGGTTAAGAGGCAAAATCAATAGGGTTTGGTGGAGAATTGGGATTGAAGAGTTTGAGTTTTGTATTATTTATTAGTGGAAGAAGCTTGAAGATTGATGGGAAGAATACAAGTAAAAGGGAGAAGCTGAAAACTTCAGAGATGGAAGGGGTGGGTCGAAAGCACAGACTGAGGAACGCCTTCTCTATTTCTTTCAGAAACCTTTCACTAACAGTCTTCTCAAGTCTGGGGAGGAATCCCCCTGTGCTCCCTAGAGCTCTGTGCTTATCCTGTAGGGTATCTTCTGCCAGATTGACATCACCTATGTACTCACTAGGTTGTGAGCACAAGCCCCCTGTGAGGAGAATGTGGCATTCACTGCTGTGTCACCACTGCCCTGCAGGGCATCTCAATTTTTTGGTCTCAAGACTGCCTATGCCCTTAAAAAATGACTGAGGGCCCTAAAGAGCCTTTGTTTATGTGGGTTATATCTATTAACATTTGAAGTATGTGAAATTAAAACTGGGAATTTTTTGTCTTGTTGTTTTTTGTTTGTTTTTTGCGGTACACGAGCCTCTCACTGCTGTGGCCTCTCCCGTTGCGGAGCACAGGCTCCGGACGCGCAGGCTCAGCGGCCGTGGCTCACGGGCCCAGCCGCTCCGCGGCATGTGGGATCTTCCCAGACCGGGGCACGAACCTGTGTCCCCTGCATCGGCAGGCAGACTCTCAACCACCCCGTCACCAGGGAAGCCCTTTTATTTTTTTTTTAAATAAATTTATTTATTTATTTATTTTTGGCTGTGTTGGGTCTTTGTTGCTGCGCGCGGGCTTTCTCTAGTTGCAGCGAGCAAGGGCTACTCTTTGTTGTGGTGCACGGGCTTCTTATTGCGGTGGCTTCTGTTGGTGAGGAGCACGGGCTCTAGGCATGCAGGCTCAGTAGTTGTGGCTCTTGGGCTGTAGAGTGCCGGCTCAGTAGTTGTGGCGCACAGGCATGTGGGATCTTCCCGGACCAGGGCTCAAACCCATGTCCCCTGCATTGGCATGTGGATTCTTAACCACTGTGCCACCAGGGAAGTCCAACACAGATACACTATTGATACTATGTATAAGATAGATAACTAATGAGAACCTACTGTATAGCACAGGGAACTCTACTCAATGCTCTGTGGTGACCTAAATGGGAAGGAAATCCAAAAAAAGAGGGGATATATGTATACATATAGCTTATTCACTTTGCTGTACAGTAGAAACTAACACAAATTGTAAAGCAACTGTACTCCAATAAAAATTTTTAAAAAAAGAAAATAACATGGGTGAACACATTGCACATTAGCATGAATAACATATGGTTCATGAAGAATAACTCTATCTTTCCAAAGAGAAATCAGTGAGAAGAGTGGCATTGTTTTACAATTTTTGCAAAGCTCTTTAATACTGGCTTAAAAGACAGCTGGATTTGCATATCTGCTTCTACATTCAGCCTGTTGCTGTACCACACATGATGCAACCTTTGGAAAGCTCCAGTGTAACTCGTGAGAGAATGAGAAGGAAGAGGGTAAATATTACTATAAAATAGTTTTGACCTTGGAACCCCTGAAAGGAATCCATGGACTATCCTCTGAGAACCACTGGCCCAACCTGGTGAGACAAGCGTACAGATTGTTTCATTAATTGGAGCTTTTAATCAGTTCCCAGAAACTTCCATCTCTCTGTCATTCTTTCCGACAAAACACATAACTTAAGACAAGATTTACAGAATTCTTATGAAAAGAAATTCTCTTTTAGCCAATCTGCCTTTACTGTTCAATTTCCATCACTTTAGTCAGTTAAGCAACTTCCACCATGATTTTTGTTCAGTGTTGAAATTATTCAGTGTGAAATGATTTATGGAAACACAGAACTCCACCCAAAGATCTGCCCTTTTGATGGCTCCCACAAAGAGCAAAACAGTTTTGCATAAAATATTTTTATAAAGGTATCATCAAATTTAATTTCAAATAAATTAATTCAATTCCCTTGAGAAATGGTTTCCTTATTTTTTTTAACTAGCGAAAGTTGTTTAAACCATGTTTTTTCCAGATGTATGGAACCATTTCAACTTTAGAGAACTCCAGGCAGGGAGCCTGGTGCCCTTGGGCTCATGGTTCTGCTCACATTAACCATCGGTGTCTCCTTGACTAGGTCACATCCCCTCTTTGAGCCTCATTGTTATTCCCGTCTATAAAACTAGACCAGTGGTTCTCAGATTCACTCATGTGCAGGAGCAAGCAGAAGTCCAGGGCTTTTCCTTGAACACCATATTCTTTGCTGAACATCATAAAATAGTGGCAAATTTAGTTAGGCTGAGTGGAATAGGAACTATTTCAGACTTAGAAAAGATGACTTATTATATGGTCCCTGTACCAGGTCAAAACAGGAAGCACAGAAGTCCATTAAAAAGAAGAAAAAGGAAAAGAAAAGGTCACCCAATTAAGCATGATCTACTCTTTGCAAATTACCCTCATAAATATTTACTTGTTCTTTCCATCTTATTGTCAACTCTCACTTGCAGTGCCGTTGGCTTTAGAGAAACGAAATGGGAGGAAAACTTTAACAAAATTCTGCTCTTTACTTCTGCTAACTGAGAAAAGTCCAACTTTCCGCTGTAGCTGTAAAACCCCTCAATCTTGCTTGGGAAACAATGATGGTCGGTGAAAGGAAGGTCCTTACTGGCTTTAAAAAGTCTGACATTCTGTTCTTTTACCATGTTTCAACACACAGCCAGCCTTACCTCACAGAAGTATGGCCTCTGAGAACCAAAGTAGCTTCTAGTCAAATCCCTAATTTGCAGATAAAATCAAGCCTAGAGACTCACTGAGATTTTCCTAAATTCACCTGGCTCCCTAGTGGTCAGTCAGGGCTTAGAACCTGGGTCTCCCATTTCCTGATGGACTCAGTGTTCTGGCACTTTGCAAGCCTGCCTGATGATAAATAGCACACATTCCCAGCACACACACAGTTAATTCTCTGTTGATGTTCTGTTATCATTTGTAACTTAGCCAGCAATTATTTCTTCGGTTGAGAAGTTGACATTAGAGATCTCATCCCTGGCACATAAGATTCTTGTTTGTTTATAAGATAAGATTTAATTAAAATCCACTTAGTTTTTTTTTTTTTAAACTAGAAGAGATGGAGAAATAAATATGCAAAGCAGTGAATTTAATTGTGAAGTGATTAGGCTACTGTTCTATGAGTATCTGTCTTTGTTTTGTTATCCATGGTGGGTTCCATTAAATCTTGTTCAGTTTATAAGCTCTAATGAAGGCCGTGTGTTTGTCATTGACACCAGCATTAAGTCTGAATTTATCTGTTGCTGAGATTGGCAAAAGAGCCCAAAAAGAAATGTCTGGCTTTCTATGGGGAGAGGACCCCCTGGATCACCCTAGGAACCATAAATGACCTCTGGGACTGAAAATGAAGGACCCTAAAGCTCCCCTTGTGGGGAACACTTGTGATGGTGACAGCAATGACACCACAGTTCCTACTTTGATTGAAAATCAAAATTAATGGAAGAAGATGTGTCACAGCATCTGCTCACAAATCAAAATACATACCTGGCGATTCAAACTCACTCTTTTGCCCAACTAATAGCCAGCTTGTTATATAATTAAAATCTCTGGCTTCTAAAGAGCAATTCCACCTCAGTCCAACTCTAGAATGTGGTCGAAAACAAGCCTCATCTGTCACAGTTTTATTTCACTTTGCTTATTAGGCCTATGATAATTGCTTCTAGGTCACAGTGTTATTTGCAACATGAAATCTAGCTGGCTTCTTTCCCACTAATGATAATTCTCCTACCTGTAAGGGCCTGATACAAAGTTTAAGGAAATGTTCCATCCAATTATTATCTCTCTTGCAAGGATGCTGGAATTATTTATAGTGACTAAGACAAAAGGTGTGTTCTCATTTATTATAACGAGACCCTTATGTTACAGATGGTTCTGCTAAAGAAAGCTAAGGCTACTCGCCACTAACCAAATCACAGGATCATGAGGCTGGAAGAAATCATACTTTCCAGTGTGATGCTCAACCACATCTGATCTTTCGAAAATTCAGAAAATCCTGGTAAAGATTGTACATTGTCTCTCTTTTTTTTTTTAAACTTTTTAAAATTTTTAATTTTATTTATTTTTTTATATAGCAGGTTCTTATTAGTTATCTATTTTATACATATCAGGGAATACATGTCAATCGCAATCTCCCAATTCATCCCACCCCCACCCCCACCCCCACCGCTTTCCCCCCTTGGTGTCCATATGTGTGTTCTCTACATCTGTGTCTCTATTTCTGCCCTGCAAACCGGTTCACCTGTACCATTTTTCTAGGTTCCACATATATGCGTTAATATACAATATTTGTTTTTCTCCTTCTGACTTACTTCACTCTGTATGACAGTCTCTAGATCCATCCATGTCTCTACAAATGACCCAATTTCATTTCTTTTTATGGCTGAGTAATATTCCATTGTATATATGTGTCACATCTTCTTTATCGGTTCATCTGTCGATGGACACTTAGGTTGCTTCCATGTCCTGGCTATTGTAAATAGAGCTGCAATGAACATTGTGGTACATGACTCTTTTTGAATTATGGTTTTCTCAGGGTATATGCCCAGTAGTGGGATTGCTGGGTCGTATGGTAGTTCTAGTTTTAGTTTTTTAAGGAACCTCCATACTGTTCTCCATAGTGGCTGTATCAATTTACATTCCCACCAACAGTGCAAGAGGGTTCCCTTTTCTCCACACCCTCTTCAGCATTTGTTGTCTGTAGATTTTCTGTTGATGCCCATTCTTGTACATTTTCTCTTCAGACTCAGTTTTCTACACAGAGCTGTGGCTCAACAAATATTTGCTGATTCACCCAGAAACTCCTCTAGCTGCCCTAGCTACCTCCATTGTTCAAGCAGGCTTAGTGAGTTTCTCCCCTCCAGCAGCAGAGGGCAACAGCGACCACATTCCCTGTTAAACAGCCCGTGGTGTTTTCACAGGTCAAAATAGTCACCAGGCCCTCACTCCTTCAGCTTTCCCTTCTCCAAGCAGCCTGTCCCAAAGGTATCCAACAAGGAGAGGCTTTTTTTTTTTTAACTATTTAGAACTCAATTCTTTCTTTTTATTTTTTTGTACTCAATCCCATAGACCAATATTACTCTGTGAAAAGTACAGGTAAAATAAAATCATTTTAAAACACTCATTTGGGGGACTTCCCTGGTGGTGCAGTGGTTAAGAAGCCGCCTGCCAACGCAGGGGACACGGGTTCGAACCCTGGTCTGGGAACATCCCACATGCCGCGGAGCAACTAAGCCCGTGCACCACAACTACTGAGCCTGCGCTCTAGAGCCCGCGAGCCACAACTACTGAACCCTGCGCCTCGAGCCCATGCTCCGCAACGAGAGAAGCCACCGCAGTGAGAAGCCCGCGCACCACAATGAAGAGTGGCCCCCGCTCGCCGCAACTAAAGCCCACACGCAGCAACAAAGACCCAATGCAATCCCAAAACACTCATTTGTTTACTAATTGTATAGTTATTAAGCACTTACCATGTGCCAGGCACTGGGCTATATGCTGCTAAATAATGAAAAAGACATGATTTCTTCTCTAGGAACTCATCGTATTGTGGGAAAGATAGACGTAGAAAAAGAGCGATAAGTGTGATACTATTTGGCTGTACCACTCGGCTTGCAGGATCTTAGATTGAACCCAGGCCCTAGGCCGTGAAAGCATGGAGTCCTAACCACTGGACCGCCAAGGAATTCCCAATATTTTCTTTTTCATCAGTGGAATCTTCCTCTACAATCTAAGGGATGCTTTCAAAATTGTACTGTTTTTGGATTAGCCCAGTTAAGGCGATTTTTAAATTTTAATGAAGGAGAATTTGGGGATTTTTAAGTGAGGAAAAGACAAAAATAAATAACCATTTTAAACACTGCATACATATGAAACAGAAATAGACTCACCGACATAGAGAACAGACTTGTGGTTGCCGAGGGGGAGGGGGTTGGGGGAGGGATGGAGTGGGGAGTTGGGGTTAGCAGACGTAAGCTATTATATATGGAATGGATAAACAACTAGGTCCTACTGTATAGCACAGAGAACTATATTCAGTATCCTATGATAAACCATAATGGAAAAGAATATATAAAAAAGAATGTATATATATATATATATATATATATATGTACAACTGAATCCCTTTGCTATACAGCAGAAATTAATACAACATTGTAAATCAACTATACGTCAATTTTAAAAACAGAGCAAAATAACCCCACACTGCATACATTAATTTTAAAGCTAGATATAAAGTTGCAAGTGCTAATCTAAAATAAATATCTTGTGTTTTTTATGCTCTTCTTAATGTTTTTTTCCTCAATTTTCTATTAATAAATGTTTGACTTTGCTAATAAGACAGTGTGTTTTTAAATGTTGCTTTCTATCTTGTAGAAATGAGAATTAGAATGCAGAATTACTAATCAGATATGTACAGTAAGAGAAAGTCTACCTAATACACCTTTTCTGTCATTATGGTAGTCCTCTGGGAAACTGAAAATTGTAGTTTACACACACAAAACCCCAGCTGTTACTGCTGCTGATTTCACCTGTGGTTTCAGAACTGCTGAGTCAACTTCATGGTTCTGGCTCTTTAAGAGATTAACTCATTCTCTCAATCTTCACTCTGCCTTTGACCTTGGCTCATGTTGTAGTAAACATTCTTTGAAGTCTAAATAAATATCTGTTTTATAATTTCAAAGGCAGGGACCTCAACATGCACACATTCAGTGTCAAATCACAGTCATGTTAGAATGAGTCAAATAAGTTCATGTTCTGAGTTCAGAGTGCAATTTAACAGAAAGGTGGACAAGTGGACAGCTGTCTTCTTTCTAGATGAATCCTTAGACTCCTGAGCTGGGATACCTGTTCTAAATTAGCCTATTTGATATGTAAAACAGAACCTTATTAAAGAAAATTCTTCCCCAAAATGAATTCATCAGTCACATCTATTTATGTATTAGTCAAATGGTCTTAGCTCCAAGAAGTACTCAAAGAAAACCTTATTTAAAATGAGAGTTGCAGCATTTATTTCAGGTTCTTTTTAAAGAATCTTGCTTTCTGTCCAACTTCCCAAAATTAAAGCATGAGCTCCCTCTGCTGAGTGAATTATTGTATGAAACAGAATTTGTGCAGTGCCTGTGATGCCAGAAAATTCTTATAAACAAGCAATTATGAAGTGAAAAAAATATTTTCCTTTTTAAAAATCACGACTATAATATGGGATGGAATGGAAAGGTGGAGGAGAGTAATTTACAAGGTAGAGATTCGTTAGTTGAGATTTTTCCCCCTAAACCTCACTCCTGCATGGTGACGCTTTATAACCACCATTGCTGGAATCACCAGGAAGTGTTTACAAGCCCCTGTTCTCACACCTACCCTACTACCTGGCTTTGGTTCTTCACAGCACTCAATCATATCTGAAATTACTGTCCTTATTTATTCATTGATCTGGTGATGGCTGTCTTCCCCTGCTAAAATGCTGGCTTCCTGTTAGAGAAGAACTTGTCTGCTCTCGGCCCTAGAACAGTGCCAGGCACACAGTAGGTGCACAGGAATATTTGTTAATGGGTGGAGGAAGAGAGGGAAGCAGGAAGTCAGGTTAGCACTTGCTGAAAGCGTCACCTAGGAATGTGACCCATTTAGAGAACGATTCCGTGCCAGTCATGTAGAACTGGATACAAATTAGTAGGAAATGAGAGAAAGAGAGAATTACTGAAGGCACAGGGAAAGGGTGTGGAATTCAGGCTTAACCTTAAAGATGGGGAGGGTTTGGTCAAGTTAGACGAGGAAGCAAGCAAGCATTGTGCTAGGCACTGGGATACAATGGTCTTTAAAAAAAAAAGGCATGGACGCCACCCTCACAAAACCTACAGTTTAAGCATGAAGATAGATGTCAAACAAATAATCACACAAACTAAAATTTCAACTGGACAAGTGCTCCAAAGGAGAGGTGCATGGTGTTAGGGGAAGAGATAACAGGAGGACCGATTTTATAGGGGAGTTAGAGAAGGCTTCTCCTAGCTGAGATCAAAGGGTAAGTGGGGATAACCAGGTAAAGAGGATGAGCGCAGCGCATGCCAGGGGCTGGAGATGGAAAACGTGCTGCTGCTGGACCACGAGGGGAGAGGCTGGAGATGGACCCATCACCCGGGAGGGAGCGCCGACTTTGTGGAGCAAGAAAGGGTTCTAATGGTTTCCGTCCATATTTTTTCAGGGGTTCTAAGCTATTTTGACTCTCTTTTTCTTACTTTCTGTATTTACAAGATGGTCCAAAATGAGTATATGTTACTTTAATAATCAGAAAAATGGGACATTTACGAACGAAAAAGTTGTCACCATATGTCCACTGGAGCCTTCTTTCCCTACTCGCCTTCTTTTCCAGGCTTACAGAATCTGAATGACGATATCTCGCTTTTGGGCAGGACAGCCTGGGAGAGGCCGCCACACAGCTCCCAGAGGCGAAAACACAGCGGTGAGTCACTTGAGAACCTGGGCTTCACAGCAGATCATGGCTCTGTGTTCTCTTGGCCCACCTCCGGGTGTGGGTACCTTAGTGAGGAAAGGTTGTGTCACTCAGTATTGCTGCCGTTTCCTGCTACATCCATCTGTGCTTCCACAAGGCCAAATCAGACGGACTACTTAATTTCAGATCTTCGTGGCATAAGCCACTTGAATGACCAGGTTCTAAGGGAGGTGGGTGCTGCCTTCCTGGTCCCCCCACCCAGGCCCTGTCTGCCATTGTCTGTTGAGGGTCTATCCCATCCAGAAAGCCTATGTTAACAGCCCCCAAAGGAGATTTAAAAAGACAACTAATGGATTCGTTGAGAGCAACTGAACTGGTAATCAATGTGAATGAGAATGACACAATTTATTCAACCTTTTAGGGTAATTCTATATTATAGCAACTATAATATGTCATATATAGCTATAAATTATTAACTATAAACTATAATCTACATATAACTAACATACCACAGAGTTATCCTTGTTAGCCCTCAGTGTCTCTGTATGAAAGAATTGTTGGGTTGTGCCTGCAGCCCAGTCTAAACACCCCTCTTTGAATGCTGGGGCTTTGTGTTTCTGTTGGCTTCCTCGGGATCCTGTTCTGTTCACATTCTAGCTGCTTGAGTTAGAACGGCTGTCTCTCTCTGTGAGGGCCTTTAACCACTGATGGTAATCTCAGTCTATCTGCAGTCCAGTGTTCAAAGTGAATTCTTCAAAGATGGAATCCTCATCCATGGCCTTCCCTGGGGGGCAGCTTCCCCAGAAGGAAGGTTGTGACTGTGTGTTGCCCACGGGCCATCGTTACTCTGCCCTCACTCACACCTGACGCCCTCGTTCCTTGTCAGCTCTGGGCTGCCTGCATCTGTACTGCAGCCATGGGAAGGGTTCAATAGTGCTTCACCGGGAACAATTTTAACTATAGTGGAATCCCCAGAAGAGGATTCATGAGGATCACAAGACATCTTTCATGGTGTCAAGAGCCTATTGACTATAAAATACCTAGATTTATACTGACCTTGTCAGGTAAATTAATTGGAAACGGAAGTTCCCACAGGACCGGCCTGGGGAAGTGCCCCTCTGTGGTGAAACTGAAGACAAAACAGAACACATTTTGGTTTACAAACTACACGAGAAAAATAGGTCTCTTTTTACTTTTTTTTTTTAAATAACTTTTTCTCGTTTTTTAAAATTTATTTATTTACCTTTGGCTGCGTTGGGTCTTCGCCGCTGCGCACGGGCCCTCTCCAGCTGCAGTGAGCGGGGCCCACTCCTCGCCGCAGTGCGCAGGCTTCTCATTGCGGTGGCTTCTCTCGTTGTGGAGCACAGGCTGTAGGCACGCGGGCTTCAGTAGTTGTGGTGCACGGGCTTAATTGCTCCACGGCATGTGGGATCTTCCTGGAGCAGGGCTCAAACCTGTGTCCCCTGCATTGTCTGGCAGACTCTTCACCACTGCACCACCAGGAAAGCCCTTTACTTGACTTTGGACCAAAAAATGTTTTAGCCAATCTGACCCTCTGCCTTATCCATCACGCTGGCTTTTGAATGTCTTTTACCTCCTACCATGAAGCAAACCCCCTTCAAAGGATAAACATTTATTGCCACAGAGGCCACAGGCTTTGAAAGAACATCCCTCCCAGAGGGCTCCCCAAATGTCTTGAGGAGGACAGCACTCTTGAGATAAGCGTGTGGTCTCTCCCAAGGAGACTGCTTCCAGGGGAGTAATATTTAGTTGCACGTCTACAGTTCAGGATTTGGATTGAAAATAATCACATGCCTCTATGGCTGTCTTTCATTGATTGATGTTATCGCTGTCATTTGGATTTTATTTGTTGATGTCACTGTTCTTGTGAGTAACATACCTGTGTTTACCACTGACCCTCTCAAGATATTTCAGCTCTTCAAACTCTCCCACATGCTCTCTCCCACAGTATACCATCTGTCTGCCACTGTCACATTTACTCACTGACTCAGACCCTTCTGCCCAATAAATTGCCCCCTTGTAGCCTCGGCAGAGTGCTTCCCGTAAGCTGGAGGAGTCTTGCTCTGTTAGCACAGGTGGAAAGCTTTTTCTCCAGGGCAGGGTCCCTAGATACATCTGGATATATCCCATATCATGACTCTCCATATCATGGGAGAGTCACGATACTATGTGTGGCTATTTTCAATTTCATTTTAACTTTAGAATGCCTTTTTATAATAAGAATACTACTGGATTAATAAAGTATAAGGTTGTTTCAGTAGTATATGGTGCCTAAAATTAATGCTTCTTCCCCCACTCCCCAACAAGAAGGAACGCAGTAAATTCCTTTAAACGATCATTTTCTTTCTGGAGAAACACATGCAAGCCTTAAACCAGATCAAGTCCTAGTTTCTGTTTTCATTTCTGTCGTTAGAAAGGTATAAGATTATGAAGTTTATGATGTCCACTTTCATCTGTTTCAGTTATTTTTATCTTGAATTGGATTCAACATAATAAAAATAGAGTTTGCAGCAAATATTTTACACATGCCTAGGTGCAAACAGTAATAACAGATTAGATGTTGATCTGCATCATTAGAGGGCTTTAGGTCATTGCACTAGTTTCTTATCCATCTTCTGTAAAAGTTCTAAAAACCTAGGATCCTTAGCACCACAAATCCTATCATTGAAAGAGACTAATAAGCTTGTGGTATAGGTGAGGAGGGTTGAGGTCCAAATAAATTTAATTATTTCAACAAGGTCTCACAGCGAATAGGTGGCAAAACCAGGACCAGAACTCTCAAAGAGTAAAAATACGGAAACCAAGTAGCATATTGCTTAAATGTTTGAAATAAAATGTTAGGGGTTAGTAGGATCCCACCAACAGGGGGCAGCAAAGACCTTCTCGCCTGCCTCGGTGTAATTTATGTTCTAGTTTTAGGGATGTGGCTTTTTCTCTGATATGGTTTCTGACGTGACAGAACCAAGAAAACAGATGTGTTATCAGTCCTGGCCTTAGTGACAATGAGAAATCAGGTGGTCGCTGTCTAGGTGGTGTCTCCAGGCCAGAATACGTACCACAGAGCCCAGTGGATGACAGCACCTCTGTTCCTAGGTTATTATTGAGTGAGGCAGCTGTCTCTGCAGGAAGACAGCATTTAAAGCACTCGAATCTGGATTTTTCACTAAGAATTGTTTCCAATAGTCAATGAATTAGGCAAAGGAGAGCAACAAAAGTAAGAAACTGCCAGAAATTCTCATGTGCATTTCTAAGCAAATACCAGCGACCACAGTCATGTCAGCTGCATGGCTATGGGGTTGGAAACGAGGTGAAGTCGGGAGGGGAAGATGAAAGATAAATTCAGAGTGTGGGTGCAACAGACTAGCCTGAACCAGCTCCCTTCCCAGTCTACAAGGGGGCACTGGGGTCTCCGCAGGCTCCCCCTCCAGTCTGCTGCCTCCCGCTCTTTCTCATGCTTGGCCCCCTTTCCTCCTGTGGTCCTCTCTGTCTTCCCCTGGGTCTCACATTTCAGACCTTCCTGTGCTTCCTGTCCCTCATTCAGGACTCTGACTCGTTTCCATTGATGAAGGGGGCGGGAGGGGGCGTGTCCTTACTCAGGCACTTGTCCTCAGCTCCCACTAAAGAAGTTTGTTCCCCGTCCAGCTCAGCTGACAGTGGAAATGGATTTTATCAATCTACCTGTACTTATCCAGCAACACAGATTAGTTTTCTGGGAGCATAATAACGCCTTTTCTTGTCCCCTGGAGTCAGAGTCTGCCCTGTCAGTTGCAAAGCCACGTTTGGAAATCATCGGGGAAGTAAGCCCTTCACTGGGTATAGGACCAGGTCAAGTATGGACTGAAAAATCAACTTAGAATGTACGTATACACGTATACACATACATTTTGTGCTTTCTTTATAAAAGTGAAACATGTCCTTTCATGGATGTTTGACAAATATGGAAGGATGTAAGGAAGAACACTGAAATCTCTTATAAACCTACCTCCAATATACAGCCACAGTCAAAGTATTTCAAAAATATTAAAAACTTGATTCTCATACAAATCTAAACTAAGCACACATGAAAGATTTATTTAACTCATCACTGAGGGAACCAGCTAGATGATAAAACTAAATGAAAGTGAATTTGAGAGACTGAGTGTACATGCACTGAGAGAACAAGGAAGGAAGGCTGCTAGTTTAGATAAAAAGATGGTTCCTATCTTGCAGAGAATAAAACCGTAATCTTTTTTTTTTTTTTTTTTTTTTTGGTTCGCGGGCCTGTCACTGTTGTGGCCTCTCCCGTTGCGGAGCACAGGCTCCGGACGCGCAGGCTCAGCGGCCATGGCTCACGGGCCCAGCCACTCCGCGGCATGTGGGATCTTCCCGAACCGGGGCACGAACCCGCGTCCCCTGCATTGGCAGGCGGACTCCCAACCACTGCGCCACCAGGGAAGCCCTAAAACCGTAATCTTTAAGAGCAGATATAACTTGATTAGCTACTGAGGGAAAAAATCCACATGTTGTCATGTAACTTCACAGAGTCCAGGCTCTAAATCAATAGTAAAGACAGTCATCCTGCTTATCTGCAGTTTCACTTTTCTGTGGTTTCAGTTACCCCTGGTCAATCGCACTCCAAAAATATTAAATGGAAAATTCCAGAAATAAACCATTCATAAGTTTTAAATTGTGCGCCATCCTAAGGAGCATGATGAAATCTCTCGGCGTCCCACTCCATCCCGGCAGGGACATGAATCACCCCGTAGTTCAGCGTTTCCTTCCCGTTATTCACTTAGTAGCCATCTCGGTTACCCACAGTATCCTAGTGCCTGTGTTCAAGTAACCCTTATTTTACTTCATAATGGTCCCAAAGAGCGAGAGTAGTGATGTTGGCAATCTGGATATTCTCTTACTGTGCCTTATTTATGAACTTTATCAGAGGTATGTATGTAGAGGAAAAGAACAATATGTATAGAGTTCAGTACTATTTGCAGTTTCAGGCAGCCGCTGGGGGTCTTGGAATACAGTCCCTTCAGATAAGAGGTGACAACAAAGGAGTGTTCC
The DNA here is from genome assembly GCF_003676395.1 of Aethalodelphis obliquidens. Lineage (NCBI taxonomy): Eukaryota > Metazoa > Chordata > Mammalia > Artiodactyla > Delphinidae > Aethalodelphis > Aethalodelphis obliquidens. Next base: position 34,553,607 of record NW_020837946.1, on the reverse strand, counting down.
CCTAGAGAATCAGATAATCACTGAGCGGCTCTGCTAGACTGTTTTGATATGACATGGAAAGGACATACAGTCATTCTTTTTTCCAAGCCTTGGATAGTTTTTCTTAACACATCATTATGATTTTAATAGATTTCCTCTAGTCTTAAGAGTTTTTAGGATGTATATAAATATGTGAATAAATAAAACACATATTTTTACCAAGTGATGATTATGTTTTATATATAATCAGACATGTTTCTTTTTTCACTTTATAGTGTATCATGAACATTTTTCCATGTCACTATTTTTCAAAAACAATTTTAATGGCTATGTTTTTTTATTCAGATGGATGTGCTATAATTTATGTAACCAATCCCTCATTGTTGAGAACAATAACATTATAGTGAATGTTCTAGTACATAAATCTTTGCATTTCATTCCCACTTATGTCCAATTCCAATTAGTTCCTAGAAGTGAAGTTTCTGTCTACTTTTTAGGTCCTTAATACTTGTAGCCTTTAGGAAGATTATTTCCACTTATACTTTCAGCAACTGAGTATGATTACATTTATTTCATCACACCCTTACCAACACTGGGTATATATATATTTTATATATATTGTATATATACAGTATATATATTTCTAACATATATATTTCTAATATTTGACAGTTTAGAAAAAAGGGTATCTTATTATTTTGATTAGCATTTCTTTAATTATCCGTGAAGTTATACGTTTTTTTAAAAATTATATTGACTTTTTTTAACATTTTTTTGGAGTATAATTGCTTTACAATGTTGTGTTAGTTGCTGCTGTATAACAAAGTGAATCAGCTATATGTATACATATATCCCCCATCCCCTCCCTCCTGCGTCTCCCTCCCACCCTCCCTATAGCTCTGTTATGTTTTTATGCTAATAAAATCTCACAAAAATGAACACTAAAGACAGATCTGAAGGACAAAAATACAACAAAAGGCAGCAGGAAGCGTGAGAGAAATACAGAGGGAAAGGATTTTGTGGCTGACCCCTGTGGCTGGAAGCAGAAAGACTTATTGTTGTATGCATGTATGAGAGACAGTCACATTCACATGGTCCTCAGGACCCCAGACCAACCCACTGCTATAGACCCGGGATGAACAGGAGAGAGAGGGCAGAGCAGTGGTCAAACGTGTTTCCCAGATCAGAAAGCTGGTTCTCGCACTGGCACTGACTGATCTGCTGTGGCTGGGTTGGTTGTTGGCCCACATAGTTTACCAGATGGCACAAAAGAGCCTGTTATTTGGAGATCTGCCCGGTGTTCATCCCCAGGATCTCTGGAAGACGTCTGCAGGGGATAGGAGTATTCCCTGTGTTACATGGAATTCCTCTGGTTACATGGAATTACAGAAGGTAAGAACTGACACTCCTTAAAGATCTTCTTTTACATGTTGCCCCATTTGCCTGAATGGAACTTTATCCTCAGTCCACCTCCAAATTCAGAGTCCCACGTCAACAGAAAATTCTCCGCTCTCGGTTTATAAGTTCAAATGTTTTTTAGTTGAGAAGCATGGATCTAATCTTGCACTTTTGCTGGTTTAGAAACTGAAGCCCAAAGGGCTTAAAGCAAACAAGCAAATGAACAAAAACTCCTTCCCAAAATTAAGACAGCAGAACCGGGACTAGAACTCCTGTCTCCCAGTTTCCCATGTGACCCTCGTTTGATCAGCACTGCCTGCCTGGAGGGAGATGTCACATAGGCTGGCTCCCAAAGCTGTCAGATGACGCTGACCAGAGCCCATGGCCTTCCACTTGCCAGTATTAGAAATGTTTACCTCAAGTGGACTTTCACTAAGATCTGTTTTATGAAACATGTATGCTTTCTCAGAAAAGCAGACTTTCCCACATATTAGCTGTCCCAAGTCCATCTTCTCTCGTGGTCCAGTCCCCACCCCAACTCATCTTCATCGCACCTACCCTCTTAGCTTCACACTGGTAAGACAACGAGGAAGAAGAAAATTCCAGTTTAAGTTGAACAGACTAGTCTGGAAAGTTCTTTCTCACGTAGACTAGGGAAAGATCTACCCATTTCTTAGTGGATGTCTCCGTCTCATCGACACTCCTGCTTGGTTGATTTGCTTTGTGATTGGCTTTGTTTTTGTAAACATAGAGTGTAGATCCTCAGCAGCCCCTCCAAGACCCAGGAAGATGCTCCATCGTGCACCAGTCAGGTATTAAAGATGCCGCAGGAGAGGCTGCATTTTGTGAGGACACGCCTGTCTTAGCAGGAGAACGCTTCTTGGGTGTGCAACCAGCACCACACGCTAAAATCATGTAAGTAAACAAGGGCAGAGTTAGAAAGCCAGAAATATCTAGCAGGTATTATAAAGGCATAATTACCTATTAACAATCTACCCAACTCAGTACATCAAAGTATTTCACAACAAAGCAATCCCAGCATTTAGCTTGGTCAAAGAAAATTTTTAAAGAAGATAGAAAACTGGGTTTGGGAGCAGGTAAAGAGTGCATCCCTGCCAAGATAAGGAGCTGGTATATGAAGAGCTGGCCATTGCTACCCGAGAATGTAAAGGATGACAATTACTTCCTCAGCCCATGAGATCCCAAAGAGCTACAATCCTCTCTACTGTTTTACTGAATGTCCATCTTCAAAGGAGCCTGAGTTCCCAGAAGTGCCACCAGCTGAGCATTGGTTTAGGAAACCTCAAGGATATGCCTTCAGTGGAAGGTGAGAATAACAAAATGCTCCCCTGCGGACGCCCTTTTTTGTCATCCTCAGCATCCAATGAAACCAATATTTTCCACTTCCATAGCCTTAGCACGGTTTTAACACACTGCCATTATAGACTTGCCTGGTGGTGCTCCTGTGAATTACACTGGGGTTCTTGAGATGCTGTTCACACATAAGAGGGCCACGACATCCCATGTAACACTTGGCTCCTTTGTGGTTCTGTTTCCTCCCCAGTCCCACTGATGCCTCCAAGGCCCTGGCATTGCCTGGTGCGGTCCACCTGATAAAAACTCAGGATGACCCATGATAATGGCCGTGAAGTAGAAAGGCCATCTGCATAGGACCAGGTGGTATGACCAGAGTGTCTCAGATTCTCACGGTGCTTTCGTAGTGGCAACTGCTACTCCCTGGTGCTATTTTCCAAAGGCCTTTATACACAGGACCACATGTAACCCTCCTCACAACCTTAGAACCTTAGATTATTTATTTGTACTAAGCCTTATTTCAGAATGAATTTGAGACAGCGAAGAACCCTCTTAGGTTGGCATTTTAAGATGAAGACACTGAGGCTTAGAGAGTTCTAGTGAATTGCCTGAGGTCATAGAGCTAGAGGTGGCAGAGCTGAGCTGGCGTTCAAACCCCATGCTCTACCCTACAAGAAACCCCACGCATCATCCCAGGGCATGTTGTCCCTGGCTGACAGGGACCTTGCTGCTATACATTTTCATTCCCTTCTGACATGTTACTTATGATGCAGGCAAGAGTGTCCATCAAATACATTTTGATTCTGTTTGATTCTGTGTTGTTTAATTTTGAAAAATAAATTTTAAAAGTAACCTTGAAAAATCCCTTGAATTGTCCATAAAGTCCAGAACACAAGGTTTTATACATATGATCCTATTCGGTAATGTTTATGCAAACTAAAGTCTGAGAAAAACGTGACTTAAAATACGGAACAAGGGTTAAGTTTCTATGCAGGTGTCTGAGTATTGAAATCATTCTCCTCTAACATTCCCATCAAATTCCTGGCTAGGAGTGGAGGGAGAATTCTAAAGACCATCTGCTCGCCTGCAGGGATTAGACTAATCTAAATTAAGCCTCCAGAATGTTTGTGGTTGTGAGGATTAAAGGTGTTAGAGGAGTCCCAGTTTCAGTGAAGGCTGAAGTTCATAGGTAAGTTAAGTATGCACATGACGGGATTCCATTATATGATGGTCATATTTTCTGAGCTGTTCCAGGTCAAGATGGTTTGAGGCACTAGGACATTGTGTCTGAAATCTGTGCTGTCCTAGGAAATTCCTGGAGTGACGGTTAACACTGCGTTTGGTTTTCAGTGTGAGAATGTGGAGGCGACCAAAATCAGGAATCTTGAATTACACTATATCGGTAATACCTTTTGTTTGTTACCACCCACGGGATGCAATACAACACAGGTCATTCATCAGGCCTGACAAAAAATGAGAACAAAGAAATGTGGAGGAGGCATTTCAACCTTTGATCAAGTAATTGAAGGTCAATTCTTAAGTTCCTTTTCATCATGAAAGTTTTAAAATACTTATGCGATTTTAATCGATGATGCTGCTTCTGTAGAACTTGGGTGCAACTGACTCATCTTAATTCTTCTCATGGAAGTTAGTAAAGAGATGGACCAACCAGAACATCAGACTCAGAGAAGAGTGGGAGGTTTTATGAAGGACATTGAATCCTTGGCCAAAAAATAGTACTGGTTCCATAGACTATGGAAGTCATTTGAGGGTTTGAATAGGAAGGTGATAGGATCAAAATTTCCCTTCAGTGAACCTGGCAGTGCAGTTTGGATGTAAGTGTCCACTGGAAACAAGGTCAAAGGTCATTATAGTATGCCAAGTGAGAGATGACGGCTGGCACCTTGGAGTAGAGAGGAGAATACAGGTACGAGTCGCTAACTAGGTGTGAAGAGTAAAAAGAATCAAAGAAAACCTTGAAATTAGACATTGGCAGAAGACGAGGGTTCAAGGGGCCAGCAAGCCATTTGAGGGTACTGTCCACAGCCAGTTAGAAGGAAATTCTGGTGCTTTGAGAAATGCTGAGGCTGGAGATGTAGGTTTGGGAGAAGCCGTGTGAGTGAATGACATCACCAAAGGAGAGAATAATATCTGAAAATCAATTTTTAAAACATATATCACACCTAGTTCTTCAGAGATTTCCAAATAAAAAGACAAATACTCTAAGACCAGAATCTGAAGTAAAGGGGTGGAGAGAGAAGGAATTGGTCCTATGATTTATTAAGGAAAATTATAGCCACCAAACTCATGGCAGAAGCTGGAGGGAGGAGATAGAAACAGAGGCCTGAAAACAGAATCTTTAGCAACACTTCTCATTGGAGTTACTATTAAATTCCCAGACTTCTATCACAGAGAGAACTGAAATTGGATGAACCTAATAATTCCAGGATACCCATCCTAGATATTCAGGGGTATGAATTCAAAAGCTGCCCATATATAAATATTTTTTGGTACCAGGTCAGTTTAAAATTTATGTTGATGGGTTGATCATTAAGTGCTTCTTTCCAATTGCCCTGGTACTTTTCTGCACCATCTCCAGCTTCTTGAAGGCAAACAAACTTTATATTCTACTACCTACGATTAATTATAGATTTCTGAAGTTTTTACCTCCCACTTCAGTGAAATTTAGAAAAAAAAAAAATTTTATCCTCCACTCCTTCCCTCCCCTCTCCCCCTCACATACAACCATTTATTCTTCACAGCTGAGGTCCCTGTGGGTTTTAAAGAGGACTCTTTCTCCTTTTTAAATTTTTTAATATATTTTTTAAACTTTTTATTGAAGTATAGTTGAACTACAATGTTGTGCTAATTTGTACAGAAAGTGACTCATATATATATATATATATATACATTCTTTTCCATTATGATTTATCACAGGATATTGACTACAGTTCCCTGTGCTATACAATAGGACCTTGTTGTTTACCCATTCTGTATATACCAGTTTGCATCTGCTAAACCCAAACTCCCAGTCCAACCTTCTCCCACCACCCTCCCCCTTGGCAACCACCAGTCTATTTTCTATGTGCCTGATTCTATTTCATAGATAGGTTCGTTTGTGTCATATTTTAGATTTCACATATACGTGATATCGTATGGTATTTGTCTTTCTCTGACCTACTTCACTTAGTACGATAATCTCTAGTTGCATCCATGTTGCTGCAGATGGCATTATTTTGTTTTTTTATGGCTGAGTAGTATTCCATTGTATATATGCACCACATCTTCTTTATCCATTAATCTGTCGATGGACATTTATGTTGCTTCCATGTCTGGGCTATTGTGAATAGTGCTGCCATGAACATAGGGGTGCATGTGTGTTTTTGAATTACAGTTTTGTCTGGATATAGGCCCAGGAGTGGGATCGCTGGGTCATATGGTAGTTCTATTTTTAGTTTTCTGAGGAACCTCCATACTGTTCTCCACAGTGGCTGTATCAGTTTACATTCCCACCAACAGTGTAAGAGGGTTCCCTTTTCTCCACACCTAAAGAGGCCTCTTTCAGTGGGTGCTGGTTGTGGTTTGGATTTAATCTTTCTAGTAGATAGATGCAAGACAAAGGACTGGCTGGGTGTGACTGCTGAAGTGCTAGTCTCTATGTGCTGGGTAAAGCCACCCCTGCCCCCTGGGCAGTTTCATTGCAGAAGTAGATTCACCCTTGGGTGAGAACATCTCATTATTTATTCTTATCTGATCACTGACTTTTTGCTCAAGTCAGTAATAATTAGTTTCTAGTTCTTGAGAATACGCCAATGAAAGCAGATAGGGAAATGGAGCCAAACGTGAGAGATTTTAAATTGCACATAATCGCTCAATTCTCCTGTGTATAATAATAGCTGCCTGTGAAAACTTTGCCAAATTAAAATGATTCTTTGTAATCAAGATAGGAAACCAAACGTTACTCCCATGATCTAGAAGAAAATAATAGTAACACTTAGTAAAACGTGCTGTATTGTGTTTTGAATATGTTTAAATTAAGTAGCTCTAAAAATAAGACCCTGTGGGAATTTCCTGGCAGTCCAGTGGTTAGGACTCTGCGCTCTCACTGCGAGGGCCCGGGTTCGATCCCTGTTGGGGAACTAAGACCTCACGTGCCGCAAGGCAACGCCAAAAAATTTAAAAAAAAAATTTTTTTAAGTTTTTAATAAAAATAAATATAAGACCCTCATCTGCTTGCTGTGTTTAGCAGGGGAAACACACTTAGGACAGGAACATTATTATGTGGCACCAAAGGCAGAGGATAAAGCAGTGGACATATACCTGTCAAGCCAGGATGCAGCACTAACACAGGCTGGTACATTTCTAGTCACGATTTTGGGGTCATGATGCATTTCTAAATGAGGTGTTGTCATTTTCTTGATTTATAGCTGTGGAACCCAGGTATAAAAGCTAATGCTTAGGCAAATATTAAACATCAAGAAAGAGGAAAAGCCCAGCCCCGATTTGTACCAGTCTCCTCTAGTCTCCTCCAAAAGTCCTCCTCCCCTTCTTCCCAGATAATAGCTGCCTCCTACTTCATAAAAAAGGAATAACAATAATTGAGGCCATCAAGTATGAACTGCCCCAATCCCCATTTCCCCTCCCCACCTCCACCATGCATGCAGTCTCAGATGGTGAGGGCTCCTCCCTCCTTTCCGGGGTCAGTGTTGACACCAGCTCCCTTGTTCCACACACTCTCCACAATTATCCCTTCTGTGTTCCATACCTTTAACTTCCATCTCTTTACTGCCTCATTCTGAGAAACTCAAGTCCATCCCATCCTTAAAAGTAACCCTCTCTTGATTCTGCTTCCTCCTCTAGCTATTGTTTCTTTATCCTTCCCTTCAGAGACAAGTTTTTATAGCAATTTCGTACCCTGTGTACTTCCTTCCTTCCTGTTTATGCCTCAACTTACTGCTTCTGCCAAGGCCACCAGTGGCCTACTAGTCCTCCAATGTGAGACACTCTTCAGCTCTTTCTGGTCATCTCTGCTGCCTTCTACACTGCAGACCGTTTGGTCCTTGCAACTCTACTCTCCTGGCTTCTCTGACATTAACCTCTCGAGTTTCTCTTTGTGCCTCTTTGTTCCTTCTTTAATTTCTCTCTGGCTCCTCCATCTCTGCCTAGTCCTATTATTCTTCTGGAAATCCAGACCCCTTAGAGTAAAAAGGTATAGACCTTTCTCCCAAAGAAAAAGGACCTTTCTCCCCGATAAACTATTTCCTGTATAAGTAAGCCTACCAGCTTCAATAAACAACCCCAAAGCTTAATGGATTAGCACAACCGAGGTTGATTTCCTGATTGGGCAAATCAATGTGAATGTTCTCCTAGGTGGCTCTTCTCCAAGCATGATTCAGGGATCCGCCCTCCAACATTATGTGGCTCAGCCACCTTGGAGTCTTCAGCTTCCAACTGCACAGATGGGAAGTCAGGGAGAGTGAAAGATGCATATGATCCTGCCCCCATTCCATTGGCCAGAGCTTGGTCACATGATATCACCTAAAAGCAGGGGAAGGTACCTGCCCCCATTCCATTGGCTGGAGCTCAGTCACATGATTTCATCTAGAGGCAGGAGAAACTGAGAAAAGTAGCTAGCTACACACTTAGGAAGGAAGAGAAGTGGATATTGGCAAATGCTGTGGGGTCTCCCAGACTCCTTGATGCCTAGATTAAGAACTGCTTTAAATGTTAGAGTTCCCCTGGATCCCGTAGCTCATCGCTCTTCACTTTCTTTAAGGTCTCATTGGTGCTCTCACTGTCTCTCATCGTTTCTCTACCCTCTCAATGCTGGTAATTATCCACTTTAGCCCTGACCTTTCCCATGAAGATCTGACTTCTCTAAGATATTTCATTTGGTTGGGCCATGGACACCTCAAAATCAACAAGATCAAAACTCAACTAACCATCCTCCTCCTTAAACCAATTTCTTATTCTGTTTTTGACCTGAAATAATGACCTTATCATTTACTTATGCACAGAAGGCAGAAAACTAAGTGGCATTCACAATCTCTCACCCTCACTTCCTGCAGAAAATCCTCCCAACTACCTCTTAAATGTTCTCTGAAAACTATTTAACATGTTTCTCTTATGTTTTACTATTTAAATTTTTTTGAACATTTTCAGTCATTTGGAAAAATGAAAATCTATATACTCTTCCCCTAGATTCACCAATTATTAGTATTTTGCCATATTTGTGCCCTTCTCTCTCTCTCTCTCCCCTACCCCACCCTCCTCTATCAGTGTTCATTCTTCTGAATACTTGAAATTCTTCAAAATAAAAAATTTAAATAGCAAAACATCAGAAGGAAATAAAATGTTAAATACACACACACACGTATTCCTACAGTATCTTCCTTCATAATCACAACACAATCATTCTTGGGAAATTTAACGTTACATAATACTATTTCTCTCATATATGAGTCATATTCAAATTTCTCCAATTGACTCAATAGTGTCCTGGGAATTTTTGGTTTGTTTTTTTCTGGTCCAGGATTGAATCTAGGATCATACACTGCATGTCTCTTTTATCTCTTTTATTCTAAAACTGTCTCAGATATTTTTTTCATGGCATCGATATTTTTGAAGAGCCAGGAGGACCGTTCAGCAGAATATCCCTTTGTTTGGATTTGATGGTTTTCCCCTCCTGATTGGATTCAGGGTAAACATTTTTGGCAGGAACATCAGGAATGTCTTTTGAGCACCACACATCTGGAGGCACAAGACCTTAATGTGCCCCATGATCAGTGATATTAAGTTTGGTCATTTGGTTAAAGTGGTACTGCCAGGTTTATCCTATGCAAAGGTATCTTTTCCCCTTTGTAGTGAATATGCTATCCGTGGAGTGATAGTTTGAGACTGAATGAATATTCTGTTCCTCCCAAATCTTTCACCTATTGGTTTTATTTATTTATTTTTAAATTTATTTTATTTATTTATTTTTGGCTGCATTGGGTCTTCATTGCTTTCTCTAGTTGCAGCAAGCGGGGCCTAATCTTCGTTGCGGTGCACAGGCTTCTCATTGCGGTGGCTTCTCTTGTTGTGGAGCATGGGCTCTAGGAGCACAGGCTTCAGTAGTTGTGGTGCATGGGCTCAGTAGTTGTGGCACACAGGCTTAGCTGCTCCGTGGCATGTGGGATCTTCCCGGACCAGGGCTCAAACCCACGTCCCCTGCATTACCAGGCGGATTCTTAACCACTGTGCCACCAGCGAAGCCCCATCCATTGGTTTTAATATCACTGATGATTCTTGCCTGGTGATTTCTTCTAACTTTATTATACATTTTACATTTATTACTTGACATTCTTCTGTAAAGAAATTTAAATTTTTTGTATCAATACGGACTTTAAAAAAATTAATGTGTCAAAATCCTCTCCAACCATATGATTTTTGACACTCAGATTGTTCCACATTTGCCAGTAGGAGCCCCTTCAAGCTGCCTCCTGTAGCCTTTTGACATAAATCCATCAGCTTTTGAGCACATTCTTACTTTCTAATTCAACAAGATTGCCCCAAATCTGGAATTGACCTTTCTCCAAGGAGCCCTGGTTACTTTTAGTGGGAAATGGTATTGAGAAACCAGATCTGGTGTTAGGTGTGTTCATTGCTACTGGGGTGTCTTTGCTCTTTCCTATTTTCAGCTAGGAAATACATATTTTTAAAAGAAATGAGTTCATATTTCTTTTAATACTTCTAATTTCAATCCAAAGCTACAGGGTTCTTCCTCACTTTCCCCCATTCCATATTTGTATCCCCCTTCACCCACACTGAGAACTCTGGTTCCCAAAAATATACATGTATTTATTCATTTGCTCAGTCCTGTAAACAGCCACACAAAATAGTTTCAGAATCACTACGCTCAGCACTACAAACCACAAACTTGCTAAGTAAAGTTGAAGCTTTCTTTTTATTCTAACAATCGATCCTAGTGAGAAGTGTATACCCTGAAAATCGAGTTCAACATCTACTTGGATTAATGTTTTGTGGTAATAGCATCAGTTTTACATACAGCTAAATTCATTTGTTTCTGTTTATATATTCAATTTTAGAGAATTTTCCCCATTGCCATTTATGTAATTTTTTATCATGTAAAACATCCTCATAACTATTAATGGATGTATATAATCCTTCAGTTGTTGATATTTCACTAGTAAGCTTTTTGGGCTTAACCTCAGACTTTACAAAGACTTCTTCAGGGGATTCAGAAGAGTTTTCAGAAATATATTATAAATAGTAATTTGTTCTCCCCCAGTGTCCTTGTACACCTAAGAGTGTGACATACCATCTCCTGCCAACCTACCTGCCATGATTATCCCTTGGGATACGGGCCACAAGCTGGGACTCATGTTGTTTATCGTCGCCTCTATTCCTCTTACCCCAGCCATGGTGTCTGGGGGCTCCTGGGACTCCCGCCACCCCCAGGCAGAAATGACCCAGCAAAGACCATTCTTTTGAGCAGTGGTCTTAATCCCTGGTGCAATTACTATCACCTGGAGAGATTTTTGGATGCTGATATTATCTCCCCTTCAGACCAGTTAGATCAAAATCCCTGGGGGTGGGATTTTGTCAGTCAGGCTTTTTTGTTTGTTTTCCTTCATGCATTGCTTTATGAGGAGCTACTTATCAGTCTTGCAAACTCTGAGCACAAGATTCTCGAGATGCCACCCAATCCAAATATCTATTGATAACAGTCCATGGAGGGGCTCTTTTCTTCCCCAGAAGTATATCAAGAATTAATTATGCAGCCCTGCATCTTTAGAAATCATGGAAAATTTTATGTAACTTAGATGTAAATATAGAGAATAAGATGATAGAAATTACATGCAGTGGTGCTTTGATATTTTCAGTTCATCCCTCATCCAAGAATTGGTGAGTCTTCAGACAGAGCTAAAGACTGTCCTTGGTCTTTCTCTGCTTCAATTTTACAATATGTTTATGTTTCTAGTATCTTTCTTACCCCACACAGCTCTGTGGATGTCTGATTCCGGACCCTTCTTGCACTACACGAATTATTCTCAGTTCCTAGACACCTAGTCTTCTTATCATCATGTTTCCACACAGGCTGCTCCCACCACCACTCACTGCAAAGAATGCCTCCTGCTCTTCCCCTGGCCTCTCGTCCAGGGGCTCACCTGCTCTACTTCCTACCTGTCTGTTCCTAGTGGGGCCCAGCATTCTGTGCTGGTGGGCTGTATTCTGCCCAGTGAGGCAGCAGAAATTATTTCCTGATTGATGTCTGAGTCAAACACAGATCCTGTACTAAGCAGACACACAGCCATACAGAGAAAGAGAGACACCTTTCTTTAACTTGCTCCCACCTGCAGCTGCAGAGTTACCATCACCCCTCCTCACCTGCCTCAGTGGGACCATCACCAGCCTCAGACCCAAGGTTATCTTCGTGGCACATGTGCTGCCTTGCCCGCCTGACTCAGGATCATTTTTAAAAGGCATTATAGGCATATGTTCAATTTTTAGTAGTCGAACCAAAATTAGGCAGACTGTGATCTTAAGAGCTTCATAAAGGAGGTGGTATTAAGTGACTCAGTGAAAAAGGAAAAGGGCGGGGTTCAGTATACTGAAGAAAAACCACTAGGTTTCTGTTATGGGTGTCGCAAGCAAAGTGATGTTTTCTTGGGAGGTGGCTTCTTCCACTTTTATGGGGTGGATTTAAAATAGAAATGGTTAGAGAAGACTCTGGAATTTGAACAGCTGCAGTAGTTTGGATGTGAGAGAATTAAGGCTCAGACAAAAGGATGGCTGTTGAAAGAGGAGAACAGAATCCTAGAAATGTTATGAGAGAAGAAATAAATGGCAAGGTTTGAACATGGATTGGTATTTGGATGGAGAATATGAGAAATTAAGGCTTGAAACAAAACTTTGCAGAACAGTGAATCATTAACGCCATTAATTATATAAAGAATCTTGTCAAAGTTAATAATAAAGGAATCAAAAAATATCTCAAACTAGAGGGTATGGAGAAAAGGGAACCCTCCTACACTGTTGGTGGGATGTAAATTGGTACAGCCACTATGGAAAACAGTATGGAGGTTCCTTAAAAAACTAAAAATAGAGCTACCAAATGATCCAACAATCCCAATCCTGGACATATATCCGGAAAAGATGAAAACTCTAATCGAAAAGATACATGCACCCTAATGTTCATAACAGCACTGTTTACAACAGCCAAGACATGGAACCCAAATGTCCATCAACAGAGGAACGGATAAAGAGGATGTGGTATATATATATATATATATACACACATACAATGAAATACTATTCAGCCACAAAAAAGAATGAAATAATGCCATTCCCAGCAACATGGATGGACTTGGAGGGTATCATACTAAGTGAAGTAAGTCAGACAGAGAAAGACAAATATCATTCGATATCACTTATATGTGGAATCTAAAGATATTATACAAAGGAACTTGTAAATTTACAAAACAGAAATAGACTCAGACACAGAAAACAAACTTACGGTTACCAAAGGGGAAATGTGGGGGGAGGGAATAATTAGGGATTTGGGGTTAAAAGATACATGCTACTATCCTTAAAATAGATAAACAACAAGGTCCTACTGTATAGCACAGGGAACTGTATTCAATATCCTGTGATAAACCATAATGGAAAAGAATCCAAAAAAGAATATACACGTATACCTGAATCACCTTGCTGTATACCTGAAACACTGTAAATCAACTATACTTCAATTTTTAAAAAAAAAGAAAGCACTGAAAAAGATCTCCAACTACTCAGAGGAAATCCAATGAACTGCTTTTGATAACCAATCTTAAAAACTGAGAGTTATATACAAAAACCACAAAAAGTGGTCCATTGTGACTCCTAAGAAAGATCAACAGAAAAGGAACTTCTTAAACATAAAGATAGCTTCCCCGCTGCCTCATTTATTAAGAAGAAGCAAGAAATTTATAGCTTCCTACTCTTTCCTGGGTGTTATTCTACTCTTTGTCTCCTAACTCACATAGTCGAGAAGATGACAATGGTTTCTGGAATACTCCATAAACATGAACTCACAGTCTCAAATCATTTAAAGTTGAGATTCTATTTTCCTCTCCATTTTATTCCAATCCATTTTATTCTAAAGGTAGGCATGACATAATAATAAATGGAGGATGCCACCTACTACTTGGTAAATATAAGGTGTGGAAAGTCATTACATGCAATAAAAATTCAGTGATTGACTAGCTTGCAGTTTCAAATATCTACAGAACCCTGTGTTCACCCACAGGCTCCGCTGACAATGTCATTTCTGCACCTTTTTATCAAGCCCCACTACTGCACTCTGTGACAGTTGAGTCACTGCACATAAAAGAAAAGGGAACATTAATGCAGGGAATGAGGGAAAGGCTAAAAGCAGGATGAACGTATGAAGAGAAGCCATAGCATTTGCAGGTCTCCTTGTTTGGGGGGACCTTGGGAATACAGACAGATTAGGATTTGGGGTGACACTGGGCCAAGCTGATTCATCCCCATGCATTTATAACCTGGTTACACAAATGCTCCTGTTCACTGAAGGATATTCTTCTGGCACCATCAACACTGTGGAATATAGCCTTGAGTCTCTAAAGAAGCAGAAAATACCACTAAGAATCTAAAACAACCATCACAAAGCCCAAGCACTATACCGCAGGAGATTTCAGCCTGCGGGAGAGGCTCTTTGGTTCTTACTCTGAGCTTTATCAAGACTAATTTACAAGCATGGGTGATTTCCCACTCCACTGTGCATTAGAAGTAAATCCCTGCTCAGACATCACCTTCTCTAGGAAATCTCCCTGTGTGAGCCTAGATTCCCTGCACAGTTCATTCAGCACCATAATTGGTGAGCACTTCCCACATGCCAGGTGCTCTCTTTCCCAGTACCTTGAACATCTCATTCTGAATCAAGTGGCTTGTCACAAGCTGGTCTGCCTGCCAGAGCACTGGCTTCTTGTGGGGGGAAGTTTCCTGCCTCTGCATTTCTATTCTCCTAGTATCTAGCACATAAAATACACATACAAGATGCTCAATAATATGTGCTGAAATGCAGTGTGTGACAGCACGCCATGAAGGAGTCAGGGGTCAGGCAGGTAGAGGGTCATATACGGCTGCTTCCCTTGGAGGGATCATTCATTCAACAGATAGATAAGTAGTTCAGGGTTCTTCAATAGAGCCCACCAGAGAGTATCAAGTAAGTCAACCAGAACAGTGATTGAGAGCTACAACATTAAAATAATGGAAGAAACTCAGAACGTTTAGTCTGAAGAAGGAAAGAGCTGAGGTGTGAGCGTGGGCTGCTGTCAGGAGACGGGAAGCAGCCAAGGGAGGAAGGGCTGTACCTGTGGACGCCGCCAAAAGCCAAACAAAACACGGCGGCGACTGGTCAGCCAGGATAGAATCCCCAGGGCTCCCGTCTCACCCTGCTCCCTCCCTGCAGTCTCTAAGCTGGGGCTCCCTGGGCGTTGGACTTCCTCCCTCCCCTGATCGCCTTCTGGCATCGACGGTCGCACATCAGAGCTCCCCGACACTGACGCTCGGCCACCCCATCTTCAGCCGTACTCTAGTGACTGCGTGTCCTTTTGATGGATGTCTCAGGTTTCCCCCAAACGACTTCCACAGAGCTCACTCATCGTTTCCTCTCTTCCCTCCCACCGCCCTCACCCCAAGGCTTGTAGGTGTCACGCCCTTGGCATCTGGAAGGAGGGAGGGCAGAGGTTTGAGCCTGTCCCAGGCACATCCCTCCTCTGCTTATACCAAGGGAAACACTTACATGGGCACTTCTCAGCAGCTCCTCTCCTGCCCGGGGCCTGGGCCTCATTCTTGACCCTCATCCAAGCCCAACTGCCTCTGCAGCTTTGTCTCGTGTTCCAGAACCGCACTGAGTCCCTCCCACGGCCCCTTTGACTCACTGTCTAATCCCTTGGCAATAGGTATGAAGGCATCACTGGCCTATTGGGCTTTTTCCTGTGTTCCCCCGATGTTTCTGACTATTCTAGAAGCTTCAGAACTCGTCTTTTCTCTACCTGCTCATCTCCTTGAGGGAGGTCCCACCTTTTACCTTTGCCTCCTAATGAGCCCTCAAATAGAAACCCACAGCCCACTCCATTTATAGATGGAATCTTCATGACCCACCCCCCATGATTTTGTGATACACATATTTTTTAATTCTCACAATACATGTATTCTAATTTAAATAACAAATATATGCTATAACACCTTGGAGGAGGAGGTGCTGTCCTGAGATCCAGAAAACAATGGTTTGTCCCAGCTCCACAAAAGGTTGGGAATGCGGCACCATCCAGCAGAGCTGTTCTTTCCATTCTTTTCTTTACCTGGGGTCGGACTCACTGATTCAGGAGATATATATACAAGAGGGCACCCCCCCCCAAAAAAGTGTTCCTTATTTGGGACTTCTTAAATAAATTACGCTGCATCTATATGATGGACTGCTAGGCAGATAGTAAAATAAATGAGGTAGAGCTTTATATGCTGCTATGGGAAAATACCCAAGAATGATGTTTATAACATTATACCTTTTGTAAAAATCATCTCACAAAATTATGGCGTATTCATAAAAATAAATTCTAGAAGGAATTTCAAGGAAATGATGACAGTGGTTACCTTTAGGAAAAGAGACAGGGCTGATAAGGGGGCAGGGGAGACTTCATTCTTCATCTTGTACCTTCCTGTATGGTTTGATTTTTCTAACTGGGTACATGTACGTGTTCAGAATCCCTTCTATGAAGCCCTTTAGGCCAGACGTATTTTGGGATCCTAATTTTCCTGATTTAAAAGATCATATGATCTGTCTACCAGATACTATGTAAAATCTTCAGCAGAGTCTGGGGCAACATACCCTATCCAAGCTTGTATTTCCTCAGTGAAGTGTATGATTATTCACACTGAGATTTTTTAAAAGACTATGAATCTCATCATTGGATAAGATCAAGTCAGGTTTCTCCACCACGTTGGTTTTCAGGGCTCTTTGCAATTCATAATTGCAGATAAGGGACTGAGGACTTATATTAGCGCTATTGAATTTTTCTTATGATAACAGGGTGTGAGCAATGAGACAATGGATGATTTTTTTTCTTTATACTTTGCTGTATTCTATTCCTTACTTTTCTCTGCATGCTTTTTACTCCCCAGAAGCAGTTGACAGTAATAGGCTCAGAGGAACAGGAACACACACTCACTAGGACAGAGTGGCGATCCCTAAATGACAACTGCGGGCAAAAGGAGCCAGTAAGCCAACAAAGGACAAGGAGCTCTAAATTCCGCTGGGTGTTAACAATTTGGGTCAATTTGTTATTGCTTCGCAGGGCAGAAGAAGCAGGGTGAGAGCATTCCCCATTGAATTCAACCTCACAATAGGAAAGAGGGAGATAGGAGAACAGTGCCCAGCAGGCATTCGAACTGTAACTATTAGTGCAGCTGAAAATGGCAAGAGGACCGAGAGAAAGCTCAGGACTAAATTCTAACAATAAAGTGCACATGTAGGCTTTTCTTTACTTCACAGTTTTCATGGAGCGGCACCTTTGCTATTCACAGGTCGCACACACCTTTGGATGAACCCATTGATCCTGTACGTACTTGAATGAAACTGTCTTTATTTTAGGGACTTTTGGTACTTCATTTGTGACTGCCTCACTGTCAAAGATTCGTGTACAGATGGCAGGAAGAACAGATTTCTAATTTTATTTCCAGGCTGCTGTTTGATTCATGTCTACACAGATGGGGCTGTAATGGTAGTTCATGATGTAGTTGGATCGGGACAAGGTATTAACACCAAAATGATACGTGTGAGGTTGTTTCAGTTTCGCCATCAGCCAAGGTTAGACTTTATAAAATATTCCCAGACACTATTATATCACCTGTGGCCTTTCTAATGCAATGACCACAATTGCCCACAGGTGTCCCTAGGCGCTCATTCTGGATTACCTGTCAATGAGGCAGCTGGGATTTGGGAAGGGGGCTTCACCTCCCCTCTCTACTGAGAGGGGTTTCACCAAAACTCAGCTCCCCAAGGACCACTGGCTCCTTCCCTCCTGTAGAGAATCTGTACTTGCTCAAGGGCTCCTAAGCCAATGCTGGGCTACCAGCATTCCCAGACAACTCTTGTACATAATTAGCACCCCAAATTCAGACTTCCTGGTACCAGACAACCTGTTCATTGCCTCATCAATGAGCCCACTTTCTCACGCTCATCCTATCAAAGGGGGACTCATAGTAGAGTCAGGGCCCTTCCTCTAGAATGTGGACCCATGCTGCATGTACAGTGGGCCTCTCCATGGGTCATGAAAAGATGGGGAATCTGTGCTTTCTCTTTGCAAGAACCCCCTTTCCTCAATAAAGACTTTTTTAAGCCCATGCCATGTGGCATTGTGGGATTTGTTTTGACCTCTGACACTTGACAGGTTTGGGGGATAGTGAAGCACTTCCTATTTAAAAGTTTTCAAACTCTTACAGATATTTGGTTGTTATGTATCCACTAAACCATAGATGATGAATCTCCTCATCACTTTTCAAAAGAGATAAAAGACTTTTCTATAGGTTTAAATTAGTGTCCCAGACCACATTCTGTCCACCTGCTTTCCTGTGCAGGTAGCCAGCCATGAATTAAAGATACTGATGTCTTGTATACATCTTGGCGAGATAAATACCATGACTGTGCCCAACCTTGGTCTCCACTAGTGCAGATGTCAATGGAAAAGCTGTGTGGGTGATGAGTTTACTGACACCAAACCTCCTCTTAATCTCAAACCCTTTCTCCAGAGGAGCCCTCTGCTCTAGTCCAGAAAATTTCTCATGATGCCTTCCTTCCTCATGAGCACCGGACAGAAGAGGGTAAAACACCATGTCATAGTGTTTCTCTGTACCGCCTGAAATAGTGGACACAGGATTATTGTTTAGCAGCGTAAGTTCTATTTTTCCTTAATGCATTTTAAGAACACCACCCCAAGACCCTAACTTCACAAAGGCAGGACACATTGCCTTTCTTCCTGAAGCATTATTTGAAGTATAGAATGTAATATGATCCATTCATTCCCAGCCTGGCCATGGGAAACTACAGAAGAAGGGGGCTCAAGAGGAACTCTCAGGTGGAGATAAGTAGATCTTGAGCCAGGAGGTTATCTCTTTGAAAGGCTTGAAATGTAAATTGGTACCACTCCTGTACCCTTGCCATTTCACTCTCTATGTTCAAGCAGAGCACAGTTATAACAAGCCCCTACACAAAATACCTCCTTCTTGAGAAGGATGACCACCCCAGACAGCCCTCTCAGGGGTTCGGAGAGCCAAAGGTCACGGTAGCTAAAAAAGAACAAGTGCAACGTTCCACTTTGAAAGGGTGTGGGCAGAGATCTCCCTGGTTTGGTCTGCCGAACTTGAGTACCAAGGCCAAGAGTAACCTACTCAATACTGGTAACTCTGTAACCATTCGGGTTACAAGAATGTCTTCTTTAATAAGTGTCACTTAGATGACATCAAGCACTGTAGTTACCTAACCTTATTTAGTACCTAAAACAACCCTTCAAAGTAGGTATTAGGGTGACCATATCATCCAAACCAAGATACCCTGGAGAGCAAAGGAAGTCGTCAATATTAATGTAAAGATAAGAAGTGTAACCAAGGGACTGTCCTGGGCAGACTAGGTGTGTGGTCACCTACTGTTAGTATCTCCAGCTCACAGATGAGCTCCCTGAGGCATGGAGAGTGTGCGTCTGCTGAGGAGAAGCAGAGCTATTCAAGACCAGGGATGTCTGACTCCAAAACCCACGTCTCTTCACACCACGTGGCCTTGCTCTTACCTGATCTGGGAAATAGTTCTGGTGCTCACTGCTCTGGGCAGTGGTATCCGTAGACTTGCTAAGTATTCAGCAAATCTTAAATGGAACCTTAACAGATGAAGCAAATAACAACAGAGCTGTTTCGGTAGAACTGGGCGAATGGGGCTCACATTGTCTGGCTTCCCTCCAGCCTCCTCCTTTACCTCCGGGGTGACCCTCTAAGCCCCACCGTTTCTACAAGGAACACCAGGGCCTGGCCGTCACCTAGATGTGGAGTCAAACCACATGCAAGCTATTTGAGGAAGGACAGAGAATACAATGGTCGGTGCCACATGAGAACCTCTGCTGCATTTAGAAGTCCTGACCATTTAATTCTCTGTCACTCTGCTCTTTCCACCTGCAGCAGTCCTGCCAGACCCTCACGCAACACCGTGAGCCCATTAGTAGCCAGAATCCTAATGACACCCGGAAGGGGCAGGTGAGCTCCAGGTGTGGCTGAAGCCTGCAGAGCTCCGGTGGGCTGTGTGGTAGAAGCGCTTGTCTCATGTTCTACTGCATCCCTCAGGGCTTCCTTCTCCTCCCCTGCCCAGTGCTGTCCCATCTTCGGGAGCAGACGGATCACCTGGGCATCTTGTTAAAATGCAGATTCTGATTCAACAGGTCTTGGGTGGCGCCTTAGAGGCTGCATTTCTCTCAAGCTCCCAGGTAATGCCTATGCTGTTGGACAACACTTTAAGTAGCAAGAGCTTAGGCGACAGATACAGATCAGCAACACAGATTTTACAGAACAGAAGTATCTGGTTCATATGGATATGTTTTCACATCCGGGGAAGCAGTTCCGAGCTGTTAAATGCTGTTCTTGTTTAAACGCAACTTAGTGTGTGTCTGGTTATTAGCAAAAGAGAGTAGAGCTTACACCATCCCGTTCACTTCTGGGAATTTACAGAGAAAAAGCAATACATTTATAGGAAGTTCCTGCGTGAGAGGCTGTTAAGTTTGATCATGTTTTGAAAAACATCTTTGACTAATTTACAAATATGTGCTACTTGCCACATGTACATTTTAAACTTTCATGGGAAAACTGGATAGGTATCCCCTGGGTGGCAGTCCTTGCTCTTCTGCCAGGAATAAAATGTTCATATGACAACATGACCCAGATTTTAAAATTGAGGGAGCAGAGGTTCTGCAAAGCCACATGAGTGCTTAATTAGTGCTGTTTGAAAGTCACTTTGATGTTTCACGGGAAACCCTCAGGAAGCAGTGATGGATGGGACACACTGGCAGCAACATAAGTGATCTACCAAAGTTACCTCTTTTTCACTTTGTTCCTTTGAACTGAAAAATATACTATGCATATTCTAACCATAGCCCATAGCTGTAGCTCCACCCTAGGCCCAGGAATGGGGACAGGAAGATCTTCCTTGGGGTCCCTGCATTTAAACTTCCACCACAGACTTTTACCTTCATCACTTTTACAACTGTTCTTCAAACAGAGTCACCAAAACAGTGACTTTGTCTCCTCACCATGCTTGCTGTTCACTCAGCAAATTACTATTCCCAATAATAAGAAGTATGACTGTAAGAAAATGGGCATTTTCCCATGCTTTGCTCCTTTTGTCCAGTTTTATATTTTTCCTTTGAAAACATTTCTTTTTTGCAGGTTAACGAAGCCTTTACTCAAAAGCATTAGTCTTTCTACCACTTGGATATTTTAGGTAAGGGGTATTTAATACTGTCCTAAAATTATTTTCTATTAGAAGAGAAAAGAAGCTTTGAAAAGTCATGCTTCATTGTTCACATTTTTAATATTGTTTATTATTATTTATTTTATTTTACTTTCATTGAAAGGAATGCTTCTTTCATTAGGGTGAGGAATGTATTATCATCCTGGGATGGTGGAAATTTTTGAGATAAGTCCCATAATTTCCTATATGTAATGTCTCGTTACACCTAAAACAACCACAGGTTTACAAGCTAGCTGTTGATGGTCCCGTGCATAATGTCAACAGCTTAGGATAGAGGGATTTTTGCAAAGTTTTTTAGTGCTGTCTGGCATGGATTTAGCACTTATGCCTTTCAGTCTCAATAATTAATAGGATGCAACATTTGTTGCTTCCTAGTATATCTTGCCCTCCAGAAATATTGCCTTACATTCTGCCTCCTGAGGGTCTCTTGTCAAATGGAGGCTTGATTATAGTAGCTGTGAGTCAAACCATAGATGACCAAAACAGCCCCATACAAATAAAATTGAATAATGTACCACATCAGACAAAGGAGTTTGTCCAAGCAGGCAACAAGGAGATCCCACTGGAAGCAACAAAAATTAACCCTGCTCTTACCAGATAAGCATATATGGGCACATCTTTCGGGCTTATTGGGAGGGTGGTATGATTTCCTGGTGATGGCCATAATCTCACAACCCACATCTGCAAGTAGGTTGGGATCCACCCAGAGTGGGGTGCAGGCTCAGGGCGGGGCAGGAGCCTTGTTCCTAGATATGTCAAGGCCAAGTGAGATGACCTGCCTACTCTTATACTGCAGTCATAGAAACATGGACAAATCTGGAAAGAGCATGGAGTCAGCCCTCTGAAAATCTAATTGTGCCAGAAAGCAAGGGAGTGCTTGAAGAATGATGAGAACAGGTCAAAAGAACACAGAACGTGTTGAAGGGATTTTCCCACTGGCCAAAGCTGGTCATGAATTTTTGTTCTTTGTTTCTAAGATCACTTTTCCTACAGTGTGATCATTTTTGTTACTCTTTTTAAGGCACTAACTTGCTATATTTCTCTAAACTTAAGACCTCTACAAGGAGTCCCAAGATACCATGAGTAGGAGATTGCTTGCTGACCTTTGCTTTTTATAGTCCTCTAATGATCTCATAACATTCTGTGTATTTCTTAAATTCACTCACTGTTGGCCTCTGACCTGTTTTGCTTTCTCTCTGAAAGTAAACTTAGATGTGAAGCCAAAACATCACCAGAAAACCCTCCCTGCTTTTTTTGCTCTTTTATAGTTGCGGAAAAAGAATCATAACAACTGTAAAAGGAACAGACTACTCAGATTCTCTGTGACCATCACAGTCTCCTCCCTGGCGGTGGGTCTACACAGGAAGCCAAATCAGAACCAGAAGTTTCCCCAACATGCACAGAATCAGAAGGGAGGTTGATGATCCGGTTCTTCAATGCAATCATACAAAGCCAGGCTCACACATCACCTCACTGGCAGCCAAACCAGGAAATGCCAAACCTGGCCGAGGTTCCCTGCCCACTGCCAGTATTTGGCTGTTTTTTTCTTTTCCCCAAGCTCGCAAGGCTTCTCAAACTCCTCTTCTGATTAATGTGTGAACATGGGCATTTCCTGACAGGCATTCTGAAAAATACTGCACAACTTTTTCAATGTATATGTCAAAAACAACCTGTCTACAAGAAGAATGGTAAAAAGGAGTTGTCATACTCAGAAAATATTATAATCTGCACTGTTCATATATACAATACTAACATTTATATATGTTATAATATATGTTATAAACTTATAACTATAACTAATGCCATGAAATACAACGGATGGAAGAATTTGTTACCAAGGGATGAGTAGAGTGAACTGAAATGACTTTAAGGTAAATATGTTTAAATTCCATTCCTCAAAGAAACATACTTATTTTTCTAAATGGGAGGATATGAAAAAGTTGGTGACTATGAATCAAACATAAGTTCATATGAAAAGAATTAGTAAAATATCCTGATGATGAAAAATATGGTCCTTGAACTTGGAAAACTTGAGACTTAAAAAAACAAAGAAAACTTGAAACTAGACATAACTTTTAAATGAAAATATGTGTAATAGGTGGTCTTTAGCCCCAGGATTAGTGAATAAGCACCATTTACTGAGTGTTTACTTTGTGTAAGACATGTTAACAATTTTTTTTTAACTGAGGTATAGTTGATTGTGTAAGTTTAAGGTATACAATGTTTTGGTTTGATACATTTATATATTGCAATATGATTAGCATTAGCTAACACCTCTATTATATTATTGTATTTCTTTTTTTGTGGTGAGAACCACTAAGATCTACTCTCTTGGCAGCTTTGAAGTTTACAATTCAGAATTGTTGATATAATCATTATACTGTGCATTATATCTCCAGAACTTATATATTAATTGCAAGTTTATACCCTTAACAACATCTCCCCAATTCCCCACACCCTAATCCCTGGTAACCACCATTCTACTCTCTTTAGAGTACAAGTTGTTATGAGTTTGGCTTTTTTAGGTTCCACATATAAGTGAGATCATGCAATATTTGTCTTTCTGTGTCTGGCTTATCTCACTTAGCATAATATGCTCCAGGTTCACCTACGTTGTTGCAAATGTCCCGATTTCTTTCTTTTTTAAGGCTGAGCAGTGTTTCAGTGTATGTATAGACCACATTTTCTTTATCCACTCATCAGTCAATGGATACTTGTGTTGTTTCCATATCTTGGCTACTGTAAATAATGCTGCAATGAACATGGGAGTGCAGATATTTCTTCAAGATAGTGATTTCAATTCCTTTGGATAAATACCCAGGAGTGGAACTGTTGGGCCATACGGTAGCTCCATTTTTAATTTTCTGGTTTTCCGCAGTGGCTGCACCAATACATTCCCACCAACAGTGCACAAGCGTTCCCTTTTCTCCACATCTCACCTATACTTGTTGTCTTTTGACTTTTTGATAGTAGCCACTCTAACAGGTGTGAAGTGATATCTCATTGTGCTTTTGATTTGCATTTCCCCAGTGATCAGTGATATTGAGCATCTTTTCATATAGCTGTTGGCCATTTATATGTCTTTTCTGGAAAAATGTCTATTTAGGTCCTTTGCCCATTTTTCAATTGAGTTATTTGGATTTTTGCTATTGAATTGTATGAGTTCTTTATATATTTTGGGTATTAACCCCTTATCATATATATGATTTGCAAATATTTTCTCCCATTCCGTAGGTTGCCTTTTCATTTTGTTGATTGTTTCTTTTGTTATGCAGAAACTTTTTAGTTTGATGTAGTCCCACTTGTTTACTTTTGCTTTTGTTACCTGTGCTTTTGGTATCAATTCCAAAAAAATCATTGCTAAGACCAATGTTAGGAAGCTTTTCCCCTATGTTTTCGTCTGGGAGTTTTATGGTTTCAGGTCTTATATGTACATAATTTCATATCCTGCCTTTTTTTTCCCATTTGATATGTTTTTATCATACCTATTTGCCACATTATTACCTCACCTTCATAACTATTATTTTTAATGACTATAATATTAAGACTGGTGAAAATTTGCAACTTTAATTTTATAGGGAGATGGACTAGTATAGGTACTTATAAACCTTAAAAATTCTATCAGATTACATATCAAAAATTTTATAATGAGTGACAGCAGCACGGTGTCATGAGTCGTTCCTTTTTTCTCTCCCCGTTGATTTACAACTAATCGGACATCCATAAGCAAAAAAAAAAAAAAAAGCACCCTGAAAGGCATAAACAGGACACCCGTGAGATCCATCCTTCTGTGCATCTGAAAGAAGGTGGATTGGACCCTAGAGGAACTGGCAAAGAGAGGGAATTGGAGACAGAGCTGGTGGCGGCAGAGAAGGCTTCAAGCCAGCACGACTTTTCTACGAGAGGAGGTGGAGGGTGAAGGCAGTGGGGGGAAGGGAGCGGGGCCTGCCCAGCCATGTGCTGAGCTGTAGGGATCAGTTGCTCTGTTGCTGTCTCTCAGGAGAGGCCAGAGTGACTGGGGAGAGGAAAAGGAAAGGGAAGCAGGCAAAGAGAACTGAAGGAAAATGTCTCCCGCTGTCTGCCTCAGGAGGCAAGAGCACTGCCCAAGGACCTCTGGGACTCCTCTACTGGAGGACCTCCCTATCAGGCAGCGGTACACTCAAAGCCCCAAGTGCTAACTGGCTCACTGGCTCTGCCAACACCTTTTTCTTTTTTTTTTCTTTTTTTTTTTTAAATACACTGGCCAATCTCAGCAATTTATTAGCTCTGGTAAGAGAAACCAAAAACTTGTGCTATAGCACCACCTTCTGGAAAACAAAAGGAATGCTCTTAACTACCAGTCTGTAGAACGGTTAGAATCAAAATAAAGCCTTGCCTAAATGAGAAATTTGCTACTTCTATGAAGCGACAGAAGCATTTTTCACCAAACACTGTGAAAAGTCATGGTAATATAGCATCACAAAAATAAAATGACAATTTTCTAGCAAAGACATGGAATATTGGGATCTAACTGATAAAGAAATTAAAATAGCAGTTATGAATAAATTCAATGAGCTACAAGAAAATTCAGGAAGACGATACAATGACCTCAGGAATAAGATTAATGAACAGAAGGACTACTTTGCCAAAGAGGTTGAAAATCTGAAAAAGAACCAAACAGAATTTCTGGAACTCAATAAATGAGGTGAAGAATACATTACAATACATTGGAAATAGAGCAGATCATATGGAAGAAAGAATTAGTGAGCTCAAAGATAGAAATATAGAAATGATTCAAGTGGGAGAGGAGAGAGAACTAAGATTTTTAAAGAGTGAAGAAACCTTACGAGAACTATCTGACTACATTAGAAAAGCCAGCATAAGAATAATGGGCATCCCAGAAGGAGAAGAAAGAGACAAGGGAGGAAAAAACATATTTAAAGAAATAATAGCTGAGAGCTTCCCAAACTGGGGAAGGAACTGAATATACAAATGTACATAACTATAGAACATCTTATTTTTGAAACACAAAAAGACCTTCCCCAAGAGACATTATATTAAAGTTGTCAAAAGTCAACGGTAAAGAATTTTAAAGGCAGCCAGGGGGAAAAAAGCAGTAACTTACAAATGTATCCCCATTAAGCTATCAGCAGATTTCTCAGCAGAAATTCTATAGGCCAGAGAGAGTGAAATGAAATATTCAAAATAGTGAAAGATAAAAATTGTCAGCCACGAAAGCTCTCTGGCAAAGTTATCCTTCAGATATGAAAGAGAAATAAAGTCTGTCCCAGACAAGCAAAAGCTAAGGGAGTTCACCACCACTAGACCTGCCTTGTAAGAAATGTTGAAAAGGAGCTATTTAAGTTGAAACAAAAAATGGAAAGTACACAGAACTCTGATTAAGGTGATAAATAGTCAGAATTAGAATACTATAACTTTTTTTTAGAATAATATATTATATTCTTACCTATAGCACAAAGGTTAAAGGAAAAGATCAATAAAAATAACTATAGCTACTACATCTTAGTAATAAAATCACAGCATAAAAAGAGATAATTTGTTACATCAAAAATATAAAAGGGGGAAAGTAAAAAGATGAAGCCTTTATAGGAGACTGAAAGTAAAATGTTATCAGAAGAAAAAGGACTATTTTATTTATGAGATGTTTTATGTAAACCTCATGATAACCACAAAGCAAAAATCTACAATAGTGACATGAAATATTAAAACCAGGGAGACTGAGCAAATCCTCATGGAAAACCACCAACTTAAAATGTAAACAGAAACAGAAGGAAAAAGAAACAATGGAGAGACAAAATAATTAGAAGGCAAAAGATAAAATGGCAGTAGTAAATCCTTACATGTCAATAATCACCCTAAATGTAAATGGATTGAACTCACTAATCAAAAGGCACAGAGTGGCTGGATGAATAAAATAAACAAACAAACAAACAAACAAAAAAACCCGAAAACAAGACCTAACTATATGCTGCCTGCAGGAGATTTATTTCATCCTCAAAATGAAAGGATGGAAGATGGTATTTCAAGCAAATGGAAACAAAAAGAAGGCAGGCATAGCCAACTTATATCAGACAAAACAGACTTCAAACCAAAAAGGGTAACAAGAGACAAAGGAGGTCATTATTTAATGAAAAAGGGGTCAATACATTAAGAAGATATAACAATTTTAAGTACATACACTCCCAACACCCAAGTACCGAAATATTGGGTTGGCCAAAAAGTGACTTCGGTTTGTAAGTAAAAATAAAAGACACATTTTTCATTTTCACCAAGAACTTTATTGAACAATGTATTCACCGTTTTGTTCCACTACCTTCTGCCATTTTTCAGGCAACTTCATAATTCCATCTTCCCCAAACTTTTTATCTTTGTGAGCAAAGAACTCTTCCAGATGCCTTTTATAGTCTTCCAGGGAACTGAAATGTTTTTCCATTAAGAGAATTTTGTAAAGGTCGAAATAAATGGAAATCCAAAGGTGCAATGTCTGGTGAATACAGCGGATGAATCGGAACTTCCCAGCCACGCCGTAACAGTTTTTGCCTGGTCATCAAAGAAACACGCAGTCTTGCATTATCCTGATTGAAGATTTTGTATTTTCTGTGGATTAATTCCAGATGCTTTTCGTCGAGTGCTGCTTTCAGTTGGTCTAACTGGGAGCAGTACTTGTTGGAATTAATCTTTTGGTTTTCCAGAAGGAGCTCATAATGGAAGACTCCCTTCCAATCCCACCATATACATAACCTCACCTTCTTTGGATGAAAACCGGCCCTTGGTGTTGGTGGTGGTGGTTCATTTGGCTTGCCCCAAATCTCTTCCATTCCACCTTACTGTACAGTACCTACTTTTCATCACCCGTCACAATTTGTTTTAAAAATGGAACATTTTTCTTACTTTTAAGTAGAGAATTCCATGCAGAAATACAGTCAAGAAGGTTTTTTTTGCTTAACTTATGTGGGACCCAAACATCAAAGCGATGAACATAACCAAGCTGGTGCAAATGATTTTCAATGCTTGATTTGGATATTTTGAGTATGTCGGCTATCTCCCACGAGGTATAACATTGATTATTCTTAATTAATGTCTCAATTTGATTGCTATCAACTTCAACTGGTCTACCTGTCTGTGGAGCATTGTCCAGCAAGAAATCCTCCAGCACAAAACTTTGCAAGCCACTTTTGACATGTTCGATCAGTCACAGCACCTTCTCCATACACTGCACAAATCTTTTTTTGCATTTCGGTTGCATTTTTACCTTTCTCGAAATAATAAAACATAATATGCTGAAAAATGTTGCTTTTTTCTTCTATCTTCGATACTAAAATGGCTACACAAAAATTCACCAGTTTTGATAAGTTTTTTTAAAAATGCATGCTGATATGACAGCTGTCACAATACAATTTAACAACATTGTTTCGAATGAAGTTAAAGACAACTAAGCGCTACTGGATCCATCTTACGGAAAATACCAAATGAACTTTTTGGCCAACCCAATATATTAAGCAATTAATAACATGTCTTAGGGCAGAAATAGACAACATAAAATAATTGGAGGGGATTTCAATATTCCACCCTCAGCACTATTGCTGATCATCCAGACAGAAAATCAACAAAAATGTTGGAATTGGACCACACTTTAGACCAAGAGAACTTAATAGAAATATAGGGCATTCCTCCAACAGCCTAATACACATTTTTCTCAAGTGCACATGGTATATTCTCCAGGACAGATCATATGATAGCTACAATATAAATCTCGGTAAATTTAAGAAGATAGAAATTGTATCAACTATCTTGTCTGACCATAGTGGTATGAAACCAGACATCAACAAGAGGAAAGTGAGAAGATCTACAAATATGTGAAAACTAAGCAACACACTTCTAAACAACCATTGGGTCAAAGAAGAAATTGAAAGGAAAATAAAAAATTATTTTGAAACAAATGAAAATTGACATAGGACAGATACGTACACACCCTATTCTATGGCACCAGTGAGTTGGTACATGAATGTTCCACACACTGATCACATATTTTACTTGCTTTGAATACAGGTTGAGAGAAGCAACGCTCTTTCTTCTGTTTCCTGGGCATCACTAAACTGTCCTATTAACTAAAATTATTTCCTTATCTTCTTTTATTTTCTCATACAAGTGTAGAAGGAGAATCCTTGAATTTACTTATTCACTCAACAAACATTTATAGACTGCATAGTTGTAGGCAATACTACAGACCTACTGAATCAAGTAGGGTCCAGGTATCTGTGTTTTCAACAAATTTTCCAGGAGTGTGTGATACCCACTGACAGTAGGAACCACTGACTGATGATTGACTGTCTAGGTAACCACTAAGGAGATCAGTCAGGAACTCATCACAGACAGGCAAGAGATGGAAGAAGCATAAATTAGGTCAGTAGAAGAGTGAGGAAGAGGAGACAGATGTTCAGAAATGTGAGGTAAATTGGCTGGTGTTGATGGGGTAGGCAGTAGATGGGAAGAAAAAGAAAGAATAGATCACAAATTTCCATAATGGAGATCCAATCATGGTGGTCTCAGGGACTGAAATTTCAAGTTAAGAATGAGATGAACACTTAAAAGACAAAAGTATGAGCTCAGCTTAGTTCTGTTGACTCCCAGGTATCTATGAGAGACCCAGGTGGAAGTGTCAAGGGGAAGGTTGGAGATCCAAGTCCAAAGTTCAGGGCCTGCGATGAAGATGTAGATTTGGAAGTGATCCACAGAGAAGTGGTAGTTGAAACCACACCAGAATCCAAGATCATGGCAGGGAGAGGGAGAGAGAATAGATGGGCCAAGGGTGAAAGCTTGGGGGTCTTAACTCCACAGTGAAGAGCTGAACAATTGTGCTCTTTAACATTTTAATATAACCCAAATGTTTTAGCATATCACAAATATGAACAAAGAAAATGTTTGAAAGTTTATTTCAGCGTAAAATTCACAGTTCCAATCATTAATTCTTCTTGAACCAAATTTTTGTAGGGCTCACTTCTATTTAAATAACTACTAGATTAAAAATGTAGTCAAATTGTGTCAGAATTTAGTCCTTGGAATGAGGGAAAGAGGGGGACTGATGCTGGGATATGAACCCACTGCTAAAGAAATTGGCTGGGACATTCTCCCCTGAGAGAGAACAGATCCAAGACCTTGGCCACCATCCTCAGACTTTGAAAGACATCCTAGTTACTAAAAAAGGATCTGAGAGTTCCTCCTATTGGTCAAATGACTTTGATATGAATGAACCTTGTTCTAAAGGTTGGACCACAGGAGAATTGGGGATCTGTTTCTAAAATCACCATTATGCAAATGATTCATTGGACCATTGAAGATTAGCATTATTTGTTTTTATAAGCAAATACAGGCACTTCCCTAAAATCTGCAAAAGAACATCAGAAAGTCATTTCTTGCATCTGCAAGTAGAATATTGAGAGCTGGAGACTCCTGGACTCCAGAGGAGTCAGTCACTAAAGGAACTACGTCTTTAGATGACACTTGGAAATTCTTAGCACAGTATAAAAAAGTGAGATTCATTTCTTTCTGTGCCTTAGATTTGAAGGAGTGTTTATTCAAGGTCTTGGACTTTATACTCTGGGGAGCTGAAAGTTTCTTCCAAAGGAATCGTAGACACCCATGGTCCAAAGCTGCACAAAATACCTGATTAAAAAAAAAAAAAGAGTGCTGATATCCCAGAGGAGCTCCCTGTGTCTCTGCTGGCACCAACATGAAATCCAATAGCAATCTATTCCTCCGACGTAAGCATCTAAACCTTCCTTTAATTTGTCCTGTAAAAACTTTTTTTATGAATGAGTGAACCAATCTATCTATCTCTCAGGGGAAAAAAATCATATTGAGAAATTCACTGAGAATAAAACCCTGAGAGATATAGAAATGAAAAACACAAGAGAGAAAACACAGAAGGGAAAACTACATTGAATGATGCCAGAGTGTAAAGGCATGACTACAGCTCCTATCGGCTATAACTAGTTCTCAGAAGGTGTCTCTAGCACCCAGACATTCATTTCAGTGTCCAGAGTCCTTGGGGTTTTTTGATAAAACACAGAAGCCATATTGGGGTCCTTTGCAGAGTATTGGGAGGTTTTGTAGTCCTTGTACCATCTGCCAACACCAGAGGACTTGGCACTTCTCAAGCTTAGCCCAGAGGGATGCATTTGAGCCAATGCTTAAATAAAATAAAAAGATAAACCTGATTCCTTTCACAGGCCCTCACAGTTTCATCCCCCTTGTCCCTCATGTAGCAGTGGATGATAGGAGGAGCCAGAGTCCCCCAAGGCAGAGGGAGAGGGCCTGCCAATGCAGTTTGCATCTACTTTGCTCACTTCTTATGGCTAACAGCCCTCCCATAAGACCCAAAGGGTTTCCAGGTGGATCCTGGCTTTACCCAACCTCTTTGACCCAAGACTATCAAATGGATCCTTCCTCGAGTGTCTCAGACAAATATGTACCAAAATTTCCAAATTGGTTTTACAAAATATAAAAATTAAATAAATCCATATATCTACTAGAAGAATAGGGCAAAGCATTTCAAAACAAGAGTGTAGTACTTTATCAGTAGATGCCCTTGTTTAGTATTGGATTAAACCATATTAATTTGTTGGTGTTTGACTATTTTTGACATAAAAATGATAATTTCGTGTGGTTCAATCTAACAGGTGAGGAATTACTGGGATAGCAAAGGCTAATGGTGCCTAATCTGGGAAAACACTAACCAAGGCAGATTCGTCTCCAGATTCACACTGATGTAGGAAGAAGGACTAGCTCCCCAGATGCCAAAGACTCCTCAATGTTTCCACTTATAATCTCATAGCAGAAATCCTTTCTCCTCAGATGCTGTCAAATGTCCCTTATGAGCCCCTAAAAATTACTAAAACTCAGGTATTTCAACAGCCCACTCTAAGTTTAAGAGAAATGAACTGTTTTGCAACTAGAAAAGATTATGTAAGCAGAGCATACCACTGTGAAGAGCAAGGGACGGTATGGGAACAATTGGGGACCTACATTATTCTCCCTGACCCTTGACCTACACACTGTCCAGCTTTAGAAGACAGACACTTCACTCTCTTCCCTGAAACAGGGTTTTGAATTGTCTAGAAACAAATGAACTCCTCAGTTCTCAATTAATCAGTACATCTCCAGAAAGAAAAAAGTCAAAAACAAAAAAACTTCTCATACATATTTAAAAGTCAGTTCCAACAATGATACACACACACACGTATACACACATTGAAAAGTTTTCCCGGTTGAACAAACTACTGAGTCCTTGAATTAATAAACAATATGGACATTGGTTTTAAGTGAGCATTGTTGGTTTTTCTGTAGTCTCTTACTTAAGGACAAAATTCTTCTCTAGAAAAGTTTTAACTTTTGCACACACACACCACACATTTGTAGAGCCTTTCTGTTTATGCTTCTAAAAGAAGCTTTTAATCGTCTCACGGTGGGGTAGTTGACAAATAATTATAAATAGCAATGACAGGGAATCCTAAACGCCCCTAAACTCTCTGACCCCTGCCCTCAAACGTCCCAGACACTGACGTACAAATAAGCTGATTTTTCCTTTGGATCTTCAGCCCAAAGCCCTGATGTAGAAAGTTGGGAGCTACATTGGCAAACGCAAGGGACAGTATGCCCAATTTATGAAAATTCCTTTGCATAAACTGGAGGTAAGAAGAGTTTCTCCATAAAATCTAGAGTTTAATCCCCACCCCAGGCCTTCCAGAATTTGGACAGCTCCCTTGTTGGCAATGTCCCAAGCTCTCTTTCCTTAGCCTAGTAGGAGGAAAAGTCATGGGGGCAAAGAGGAACCAGAGAGGGAGAGAGAGTGCACCTGTTTCCTCTCAGGAGAGGAGACCCTGCCCAGCATCTCCTGCATCTCACCTCTACAGCCTCCCTTTGAAAGCAGCCCCAACCTTCTCACTCCTCCATCCTATGGACAGAAAAGCACACAAGACAGTGGTGAGAGAACATCTCAATTTGAGCTTGTCACTAGGAAAGCCCTTCTCATTGAAATGTCCCCACAATGAAAGGAGTAACCAATAAAATAGCCTTAGCCCTTGGCCTATTTTGGTGGCAACACTCCTTCCTTTTGGAGGGAAGTGGAGGCAAGGGGGAATGGGGATTTCTGTTAGCCGGTAGAGCATGCATTCCCTCTTTCTGAACCTTTAGCTGTGTTTACTGCAGCTTTCTTGGGCTGGCTTATCTCTGCCCCCAGTTAATTACATAATGCTCCCCATGAGAACCTCAGAGCCTGAACAATCCCATCGCACTCTTGGACCACGTGATGCAGTAGCTCACCTGCACTGGTAAAAGTCTCAAAATAAGACTCCAAGGGTTTATTTTACAGTCAGCCCGTCTGGATTATATCTCAAACAAGTCTCAGGATTTTGGAATGTCCACACAGCAAACCAACAGTGGGAGCTGCTCACCTTCTCTGAGAGAACAGGTGAACGAGCAGATGATGTTCGATGAGTTCCTTTCACCCTATTCAGCCTCTGGACCAGCAGCAAAGAGAAGGAACATCTTCTATCCCCTAAAACAAGAGGGAGGTTGTATCCTGTAAAACTTGCTCACACTGTTAGAGAGGGAGGAAATATCTACATCACCACCAGAAGCTCCCTACCCCTCAAGCAAGAAGCAAGTTAAGTCCTACTCACAACACTTTGTTACCAAGGGCCTTCCTTCCTGAGGCCACCCTTACCAGTGAGAGGGTTACCCCAACATTCCAGAAAGTGAAATCTACACCTGAAGAGAACAAAGCCAGGGCATCCCTGCTAGGCAAGCTCAGGATGCTGAAGCAGAAAGCTGGTCCTGTATCCTTCTCCCTTCTCCCTCCAATTCTATCCCAACCCTCATATGATGCCCAAAGGGACCTCCTACACGACCCCAGCCCCTCCAATGTACAGGGACACATCCCCTATCTCCAGCCAAGCTCAAAGATGTCATTGTGCAGGAACTTAATCCATTCTGTAATAATGTAATCAACCCTTTCTTAGGTGGATACTCTGAATTGTCACTCATCTGACTCTCCAGGACCCCTGCTCTACTACTCCTGTCTAAAGCCGACTATGTTCCCATCTCTCAGGAATTTTTGGTGTTCCTTTTCCCTATTAAAGAAAGCTGAGGGTTTTATGCAATCACCTAAATGTCACATAAGGGGATTAAAACCTGGGCTCCCATTTTAATGTGTGTGGAGCTTAGGGGCTTCCAGTCCCTGGAGAATCTAGTCTTCCATTTGAGTTTTCCTCTTTTTCTAAATTTAAAAGACTGACATGGCAAGATGAACATCCTTATCTTGATCTCAGTTATGGTCCTGGATATAGTAGCTCAAAGAGGTTGGGCTTAATACCCTTTCAATCTACAGAACTGATTGTTATTTGTGATGTGGCAATACATCAGCCCACACATAGAGTTGGGGTGTTGGAATGGAAAATGTTAATAAAACCAAGGTGATGTTTCTCTGAGCTTGTCACTTCAAAGGCCATCACCTCTGATAGCATTTCACCAAACCTGGTTTATACAGCTTATAGCTTACCCACTTCTCAACCGTATAATCTGGCCTCCTCTCTCACCACGCTACTCAAACTGCTGTTCCCAAAGTCCCCAAAGACCTCCGTGCTACTTTAGCCCTTCTTGACCTCTTAGCAGATTCGTCATGGTTAGCTTCGCCCACTCCTTCCTTCTTAAAATACGCTCCTCCCTTGGTTCCTATGATGCTGCACCCTCGTGATGTTCCCGCTCCTTCTCAGGCTCTTCCTTCCCTGTTTGCTTTTTGTTTGTCTGTTTTTGCACATTCCCACCAATGTTGATGTTCCTCAGGACTCCATCCTGGACCTCTTTGGTTTCATTCTATGGGCATTTCCTAGACAGCCTTATCCACTAGTCAGTATCTATAGCATCTTGAGGCCAAGGCCTATTTCTCTCACCTGTATCCTCAGTCCCAGAACAATGGCTACACATAAGATACACCTAACAAACATTTGGTGGGTTAAATTGCTGTTTCTCTTTAATAGCATCAAATCTATGGCTGGCTCCCAGGCCCCCTCCATCAGCGCCTGTATTTCCCCACAGAAAGTGTAAAGTTTACTACACTGTACTTCCTAAAGAAAGACAGAGATTGTTCTTTCCTTGGCCCTTCTCCTGTCCCTTGGGTAAAATTTCTCAGGTAGGCTCCTGAATAGTTTTTCAACCTGCAGTTCACTGCCTGATAGAAGATCATAAAGTTAATGTACTAGGTTACAACCACAATTTTTAAATTAAGCAGAATCTAATACACTAATATAGGCAATATCAAAATGTTTTATACATGAGGGACGGGATTTATTTCTTAAATCTCTGTATGTGTGAATGTGTGCACGTAGCACACATTGAGTGTACTGGTAAAAATGTAAAATTTATATATTACAGTGAATTATGGTCAAAAAAAGTTTGAGAAAAACTGCTCTGAAGTGTCCACATACTATATCCAGGTCAAGGGTAATCCCAGTACAGTTTATCTCATAAACAACATATCCTTCTACTAAGCCCTAACAAGTATCATGAACTTAACTCCATTACAGAGCAAGTTTCAGAGTAAGTAATCTTTTCATTTTAGTAGCTTCCTAAAAAGATGGACTACTCAAAAATTCAGGGCTTGTGTTGTCACTTAAATTTTTTCTTCTTTTAAACAAATTTGATTAAAATAAAAATTAAGGGCTTCCCTGGTAGTGCAGTGGTTGGGAATCCGCCTGCCAATGCAGAGGACATGGGTTCAAGCCCTGGTCCGGGAAGATCCCACATGCCGCGGAGCAACTAAGCCCGTGAGCCACAACTACTGAGCCCGCATGCCACAACTACTGAAGCCCGTGCACCTAGAGCCAGTGCTCCGCAACAAGAGAAGCCACTGCAATGAGAAACCCATGCACCACAACAGAGAGTAGCCCCCACTCGCTGCAACTAGAGAAAGCCCACGCGCAGCAACGAAGACCCAACGCAGCCAAAAATAAACAAATAAAATAAATAATTTTTTTTTAAAAATTAAAAGGTCATGATATATTTTGCCAGAATACATTTTCATAGCATCAAAATGATCTGTTTCAGAAAATGCATTGTTCTATGTGAAATGAGTATCAGGAGTTCTACACTAGACAAAATCCTTTGGAAATCCATACATGTGGCAAGTTTGGACTGACACAGACACTCTTCAGGACTGGGAAGGTGACCCATGATTCTCAGATTTTACCTCCTCCAGAGGGCTTACAAGAAGGACAACTAGGAACCTATTCCAGGCCCTAAAAATAAGGGTATAAGTGGTAGAAGAATCTCCTTTCCAATGGTGGTGAACTTTTGAAATCCTGGGATAAATGTATCTGGTAGATTGGGAGAGTGTCACCTTGTGCAGTTTCAGAACCACACATGGAAGAGGCCATAATGATGCATCACAATTCTCTTTGTGTTTTTTGCTGTTGTTGTTGCTGTTTTTAGTGTGCTTGTTCAACAACGACATATAACCCAACACTACATACACCATTGTCTCCCAGTTTCCCTGTCTTCCTCACCCAATAGCATACCCATCTGGGCCATATGTCAGAGAGTAGGGAACCTCACTGGAGACCTGGGATGATCAACCTGTCATGAAGCCCTTGCCTCTTTGCCCTGGGGAGCATTTGTATCTTCTCCCTGAGAGTTCTTGACCCCTTGGGACTTTTCGTTCATAGGTGCAGATGGACTGGGCTTCATTACCTGTCTTAGGTGTTGGGCTTCTCCCCTAGTCCAGCACTCAGAGGTATAAACAACTAAATTATATAGTTGCTATATGCCAACCAGGAGAAAGGGGAAAGCCCTCTAAGGAAATAAGAAAGCTCTGTACAATAGAGACAGTGGGTATCTGTAATATCATTCAATGCACAGTGGCAGAAAATGAGACTGGAGAAATCACCATGTAACCTGGAGATGAGGGAAAAATCAGGCGTATCAACAAACATGACCACCCTGCAGACGAAACAGTATTCCCATGTCAAAGAAGAGTGTGTCTATAGAAGAGGCGAGTCATCATCAACTATAGCAAATTGGTCTCAAAGAGGAAAAACTGTAGCCGCAGCCTTGTTGAGGGGAGAGGGAGGTTAAATCACAGTAGTACACATCAGAAGTGTGACTGAATTGAGTCCAATCCCAGCTCCCCCACTTACTAGCTGTGGGGCCTTGGGCAGTTAGTTACCTAACGGTTCCGAGTCCCAGTTTCCTCATCTAAAATGGGGACAATGGCAGTGTCTGACCCATAGAATTGTTGTGAGGGTTAAGGGATGCAACCCATGCAAAGTGCCTGGCAGGTGCCTGCACATGGTCAACTGACAATAAGTGTGAGCTGCTAGCGTTACTTATGTTACTGTTAACACTAATAAGCGATTCATCCTAGACAGGTGTTTAATCATATTTATTCATTCAATAAATATTTACATCAAGCGCCTGCTATATGGGGGTTCGGCCACAAACGTGACCCATATGGTCCCTGTTTTGACTGAGATGGTGTATTGTTCATCAAGTTTCTCTATGGCTAGAGTGAAGTATCATTCAAATATTTCTGCCCAACGTTAAGCCCACCAAAAAGTGTTCTGATCACAGTTTGGCTTCCCCTGTACATTTGCCTGCAGGAAGAGTGCACTGGGCCAACACTGTCTGTACAGTATGGTTTCTCTTATAAACTAATGTAATGAGTCTGCATTCTAAGCAATCTCTGGGGAGTCTGAGCAGTCTCCTAGGGGCCAAGCGACTCTAGAGCTCTGATACAGTTAGGTATCCGGTGGGTTAAGC
Organism: Aethalodelphis obliquidens; assembly: GCF_003676395.1. Taxonomy (NCBI): domain Eukaryota; kingdom Metazoa; phylum Chordata; class Mammalia; order Artiodactyla; family Delphinidae; genus Aethalodelphis; species Aethalodelphis obliquidens. The sequence goes on along the minus strand of NW_020837946.1, from coordinate 34,515,533 downwards.
AGCAGACTCCAGGCTATGATGAATGCCACCCTCCAGGGTCCTGTTTCATCCCATATCTCTTCACCCTATGAACCCTCCCAGCCCTGGACACTCTGCCCAGGGGGCTGGCATCTGCCTATTTTCGAATAAAGACAACTGAGGCATGAGGGGCAACAGCCCTGAGCCTGGACCCTGAGGAACTCCAGCTGAGCCCCGACTCCACCACATCTAGCCACCTGACCCTGGGCAGGGCACTCAGAGTGCAGGGATCTCGTTCCCCAGGGTGGTGGACAGGATTCAAGAGTGGAATATATGTGGAAAGGCACTGGTGGCATCACAGAGGAGACAGGCGTAAGAATCACAACCATAGGATCCCTCCCACCTCCCTGGAGCACTCTGGCTTACCCAGAGGGAGGTAGGGGAGACCTGTGTACCTCCAGCTGCAGGGAAGACCAGACTGCTGGTGAGGACAGAGCTGCTCCATGGTCACTGCTGCAGGACCCGAATGAACCAGTATAGGTGGAGCAGTGAGCCACATGTTGATGTCATATGAAGGCCCTTGAAGTTTTCTTGGGCCAAAATAACTCTCCCACCTGCCTGCTAATTCCCAGCATTAGTCACTCACTGCTTGAGGGATATCTTAGGCATATTAATGTGAGTTAAGGTATAACTGATCTGTCAGGCAACAGATTAGCTAAAGAATACATGAGTAGAGAAAAAGTTATGCAATTCACAGTAAAAACTCTTCGATGGCTTCCCTTGTTCTGATAATAAACTATACAGTTCTGAATGTGATTGCCAAAGCCTTGCATGGTCTGCCCTGCCAACCCTTCCCAAGGATCCTTGTGCCACAATCACTGCACTAGGACCACGTGGCCTTCTTCAGCTCCTTGAACACACCCAGCTTTTCCCTTCCTCAAAGCCTTCGCACATGCCGCCGGCATCAATCAGGGTGATGATGGCGCATATATATATTCTTCCATGCATGCATCCACATACATATATACGTAAACGTGCATACGCACATACATGTATAGATACACATATATACCTACAAAAGTATACATATATACATACATACAAATATGTGCACAAAAAGATTTATTTTAAGGGACTGGCTCATGCAATTGTGAGGGCTGTGAAAAGTCTAAAATCTGTAGGGCAGGCCAGCAGGCTAGAAAAACTTAGGCAGGATTTCTATGTTACAGTTTTGAGACAGAAGAATTCCTTTTTCAGGAAACCTCAGTTTTTTGCTCTTAAGGCCTTCAGCTGATTTTGAGGCTCACCCAGCGTCAAAGCAATCTCCTTTACAAGTCGACTGACTGTAGATGTTAATCGTATCTACAAAATACCTTCACAGCAACATCTAGTGTTTGACCAAACAGTTGGGCACCATAGCCTAGCCAAACTGACACATAAATTTAACCATCACACTGCCTCTCTGCCTGGGATTTCCCCTCCCTCCCTCACCCGACTGGCACCTTCTTGCCTCCTAGGTGTCACTGTAAGTATCACTTCTTCAGGAAGCCAGCTCTGCCTGTCACCTTATCTAGGTGCCCACAGCGGTTCTGTCTCTAAGCACCTTTTATTTTTCATCTGTTGCCCTGCCCCAGTTCTAAGCTTACTTCTGAGTCTACTTATTTCCCCACTGGATCTCCCCACCCGGATCTAAGCTCTATCACAGCAGGGTCACGTAGGTTCTGGTCACCGCTGCAGGTTGCTCTAGCCCATAGAGCATCTTCAGGTACCTTAGAAAAGGCTCCCTTCCTCCAATGTGCCCCTCACAGGTCAGGGCCTGGGGAGCAAACTGGGCTTCCACTGCCTGAAAGCCCCTGTGCAGGAGTCAACCTGTGCAGCCAGCAGAATGAGAGACAAGGCCTGCAAGAGAGGACAGGATGAATGAGTATCCCGGACACATTTGGACAGGGCCCATGTTCTGGGATGCTTACATTTCAACTTGAGAAAAAGACACGTAAAAACACAAGGAGCAGCGCTTCCCTGGTGGTCCAGTGGTTAAGACTCTGTGCTTCCACTGCAGGGGGCATGGGTTCGATCCCTGGTCGGGGAACTAAGATCCTACATGTCTCGAGGCATGGCCAAAAAATAAAATTTTTTTAAAAAATTAAAAAAAAAAAAACAACACAAGGAGCTTGGTGGTGAGGGAGCAGGGTTCAGGCTTGTGTGTGGGAAGTGGGGTGGGATTGAGGCAGCAGGAGGGCCTTAGTGGGGGTAGACAGAAGACTAAAGGATAAGAGAAAGATACCAAAGAGGAACACCCCCTAGCAGAAGGAAGGGAGGACAGGGTGGGGTGTCAGTGGCAACTGGAAATTGGAAAGGACCCAGAAACATACCCCATCAGAATTAGAACAGACGCCAGGGGACACCTAACCCAGAGACCCTCAACGGTAGGCACTGCCCCCCAAGAGGATACACTGGACTCTCCGAGAAGGGGCATACTTACTCTGTAAAAGCATTGATTCATTATTATAGTACTCCAAGTTTATACTTTGGAAAAAGCTTTTAAAAACCTATTATTTTCTTAATTCAGAATACATACAGAGAACAAATTTCTGACATGGGCCTGACTAGGCGTGTCATCCAAAAAGCAAGATGTTTCTAAACACTCCTCATCCTTTGAGAGTTTGTGCTGTAGGTAATACCTGAACCTTTGGCCAGCTTGGCCACCCTCACCCACGCAGTCCCCTCGGACATGTGCACTCCAGCCCTCACACCTGGAGTGTGAGGACAGCTTCTGAGTTACTGCCTGGGCCTACTCTCCTCCAGAACAGAGCTCCGTCGGGGCCCAAACAGTTCCCTGCACAAACAGAAACCAAGCTCTGCAACAGAATTCGGGGCTGCCCTGGAACTGCTCACAAGTGACAGCTGAAAATACCCTCATCTTAAAAAGAATAATCCCAGGAAGCAACAATTTAGAAGAGGCCAGAGGCTGCCAGCCAGGACTGACACATGTTTAATCAGTGGTGTATTTATTCTACAAACATTCACTGCACCCCTGTGTGGGCCAGTCACTGGGCCAGGCTGGAGGATACAGTAGTGAACAAGAGAGATCCCGCTCTGTGCTTCCCCAGCAGACTGCCAGCTACAGGCTCCAGAGATGGAAGAAAGGGGGACCTTAAGGTGCTTATCTAAATCAGCTAGGTCACTGTGCCTACCCTTCATGGGCTGGGTGTTCCAGGGTATGTTATTTATTACCCTCCCTTTTAATTTTTTCTCCTCCACCCCTAGGGCCTAGACGAGTCAGGAATATTTCTGGGGTTTTCTATGTTCTTCACCATAACAGATGCTGTGGTTGCATCTCACAGGGTGAGGGGCCTGGCCCCAACTTTAACAAGCAGCAGTCCAGCCATGCCAGAGCTGATTCGGATGGCCTGTGTAAATTGGTTTGCAGACCTGATGTGAGGTCCTTCCTTCCTGTGAATTCTCTGCAGCTCCTTCAGTGATGCCTAATGAGCATGGGGGCTGGTGATATATGTTAATTTAAAAGTAAATTCACACGTTCAACAAATAGAATGCTTTCATTTCAAAAATAAAACTTACTCATTTTACATTTTCAAATATGAAGCTATAAGATTTTTGTATTTATCAAAAGGGCATATGCATTTTAAAGGACTGAGAAATGGTGCTTCCTATCTGGGCCCTGAACGGGTTACAGGCAGGCTTTGATCCTTCGAGCTGTGCAGCAGTCTTCAGCCACAATCAGCCTCCTCTGCTTACCCCAGGTGTGCTGCACATGATCATTTCCTTAGAGCAGCATGACCTGCATTGCCCAATACCATAGACGTAAACCACAAGTGGCTATTGAGCTTTGAAATGAGGCTAGTCCAGACAGATGTGCTAGGAGTGCAAAATACACACTGGATTTTGAAAACATCTTACCCAAAAAGAAGAATGGAAAATACTTCATTAATAATTTTATGATTAGATGTTGAAATGATAATATTTTGGCTATATTGGGTTAAGGAAAACATTATTAAAATGAATTTCACCTGTTTTACTTTTCTTAATGTGGTTATTAGAAAGTTTTTAATTATATATATGTGGCTTCCATCTGTGGGTCACATTACATTTGTATTGGACAGCACTGCTCTGGACAATCCCTACTGCACCTTAACCTGAGGAAAAAAAGACAAGACTTACAGGCACTGGTAGTTAGAAGAGATTTAGTGGATGTAGGGGGCTGGGGAAGGAGGATAAATTCTTTGCTTAAGAAATAAACTTTTACAAGATCTAGAATTAAAAGTGCATACCAAGAAAGAAAGAGAGGAGGGGAGAACAAAGGACAGGAAGGGGATCGGGAGGGAAGGAGAGGGAAAGGGAGGGGAGGGGAAGGAAAAACATCAAAGGGAAAGGACCTCTGTCTCAGTCAATTCAGGCTGTGATAACAAATTACCATAGACTTAAACAGCAAACATTTATTCTCACAGTTCTGGAGGCTGGGAAGTCCAAGATCAAGATGCCAGCAGATTTGGTATCTGGTGAGATCCTGCTTCCTAATTCATAGACGGTTGTCTTCTTGCTGTAACCTCACATGGTAGAAGGGTAAAGAAGCTCTCAGGGGTCTCTTTTATATGAGCACTAATTCATCCATGTGGGCTTCACCCTCATGACCTAATCACCTCCCAAAGGCCCCACCTCCAAACACCATCAGCTTGAGGGTTAGGATCTCAACACAGAAATCGGCAGGGGAGGGGGTTGGACATAAACATTCAGTCTATAACAACCTCTAACCTTATTCTATCCCTCAAGTCTCCTCTCCTCCCAATGACCCCAGCCAGACTGACTGGCCCCCAGTTTCCCTGCTATAGCATCTGTCGTCTGAACACCATTTAGCAGTTTGGGTCAGTTCCACAAGCACATTCTGTGTGAGGCATTGTGTGGCACCCAGGGAGAACCACAGTAACGATATGTCTGCCCCGAGGCAGTCAGCCTAGTGGAGAAGCAGCCATGGAAACAGCACTGGCCATACCAACCTCCCCGTGCTGGGGACTGCACACTGAGAGCTGTCTGATCCTCCAGTTCTCTCTTCATCCCCAGCTGGACTGCAAGCCTTAGAGTGGGTGGCATGTCTTATTTCTTCTGCCTCCATCGCTGAGCTGCGATATTCATAAAACGCTAACTTATTGGAAAAGGTTTGCGACATAGTGGCTTTAAAATCAGGTGACTGCAACTACTGAGCCTGCGCGTCTGGAGCCTGTGCTCCGCAACAAGAGAGGCCGCGACAGTGAGAGGCCCGCGCACTGCGATGAAGAGTGGCCCCCGCTCGCCACAACTAGAGAAAGCCCTCACACAGAAACAAAGACCCAACACAGCCAAAAATAAATAAATAAATTTATAAAATCAGGTGACTGGGACTTCCCTGATGGCGCAGTGGTTAAGAATCTGCCTGCCAATGCAGGGGACACGAGTTCGAGCCCTGGTCCAGGAAGATCCCACATGCAACTAAGCCTGTGGGCCACAACTCCTGAGCCTGCGCTCTAGAGTCTATGAGCCACAACTACTGAGCCCGCGTGCCACAACTACTGAAGCCCGTGTGCATAGAGACTGTGCTCCGCAACAAGAGAAGCCACTGCAAGGAGAAGCCTGCGTGCAGCAGCAAAGACCCAATGCAGCCAAAAAAAATCAGATGACTAGGTTCAAATCCCAGCTCTGCCACTTAAACTAGCTGTGTGGTTTTTTTTTTTTTTAACATCTTTGTTGGAGTATAATTGCTTTACAATGGTGTGTTCGTTTCTGCTTTATAACAAAGTGAATCAGCTATACATATACATATATCCCCATGTTTCCTCCCTCTTGCTTCTCCCTCCCACCCTCCCTATCCCACCCCTCTAGGTGGTCACAAAGCACCGAGCTTATCTCCCTGTGCTACGCGGCTGCTTCCCACTAGCTATCTATTTTACATTTGGTAGTGTATAAGTGTCCATGCCACTCTCTCACTTTGTCCCAGCTTCCCCTTCCCCCTCCCCGTGTCCTCAAGTCCATTCTGTACATCTGCGTCTTTATTCCTGTCCTGCCCCGAGGTTCTTCAGAACCATTTTTATTTTTATTTTTTGGATTCCATATATATGTGTTAGCATACAGTATTTATTTTTCTCTTTCTGACTTACTTCACTCTGTATGACAGTCTCTAGGTCCATCCACCTCACTACAAATAACTCAATTTCATTTCTTATCGTGGCTGAGTAATATTCCATTGTATATATCTGCCACATCTTATTTATCCATTCATCTGTTGATGGACATTTAGGTTGCTTCCATGTCCTGGCTATTGTAAATAGAGCTGCAATGAACAACATTGTGGTACATGACTCTTTTTGAATTATGGTTTTCTCAGGGTAGATGGCCAATAGTGGGATTGCTGGGTCGTATGGTAGTTCTATTTGTAGTTTTTTAAGGAACCTCCATACTGTTCTCCATAGTGGCTGTATCCATTTACATTCCCACCAACAGTGCAAGAGGGTTCCCTTTTCTCCACACCCTCTCCAGCATTTATTGTTTGTAGATTTTTGATGATGGTCATTCTGACTGGTGTGAGGTGATACCTCACTGTAGTTTTGATGTGCATTTCTCTAATGATTAGTGATGTTGAGCATTCTCTCATGTGTTTGCTGGCAATCTGTATATCTTCTTTGGAGAAATGTCTATTTTGTTTTTTAACCTTAGGCAAGTTTTTGACCTGTCGGTGCCTCAGCTTCTGCACCTGTCAACTAGAGAAAAAAACGGTACCTACCTAGTAGAGACCCTGCATTAAATGAGCTGAGCTGTAAAAGTCTTTAACAGAGTCTGACACATATTAACAGCTAAATAAGTACTAGCGATAGATATTATCAGCCTCTGCCACCTGATAGGATGGGGTGATAGGATAGGGTGGGCAGGGGAGAAGGAGTCCAAGGTAAGTCCGAGGTTATACTCAGGTAAGTGGAGGAAGTGCCTTTAACAGAAGTAGACAACACAGGAGGAGGAGCTGCTTTCAGAGGCAAGGTGGAGAATTTGATTTTAGATTTATAGCCTGGTTGTCAGCCAAGGGGTTTATCCAACAGGCAGTTAATTCAGGATTGGCAAGAGGTCTGGGCCGCAGACAGATTCATGAGTCAGTGCAAATTAGTCATTAGAGCCAGGAAGTACTGAACACCTGGAAAGAAGTGGTGAGCGCTGGAGTCTGGGCACACAGCCAGAGCGGGAACACACCTTCAGGCAGAGCCAACGCCTGCCACGGGGAAGGGGGCGACCACTAGACAGCAAGATCTGAAAGGCCCTGAAAAGTCCCCCATTACACACCTACTTAAAACAAAAACCCTCTCCTCTGCTAGCCTGAAAAGCACAAGATCACACCCCTGCAGTGGATGAACCCCAGCAAGCCTCGATTAATGTGCCCCTAACTCCAGGGGGGCTGAGGGTATCAAAACTCAGGTGAGGAGCCATGGACTCCGGTCTGCGGGCTGATGGGCAAATGTCACTTGGCAGTGGCATGGATGAGGCCAGCCAGGCGGGAGAGGCGGTCACAGGAAATAAGCCGCGGAACGTTGGGCGACTTCGGGGGAAAACGCGCACAGGCTCAAACCGTTTGCGGCCTGGGAAGCGTTCGGCGATGTGCAGCTCACCCAGACCCGGTCTGGAGCCACTGGCCACTCTGACCAGCCTCTCCCGGTGCCCAAACACCCGTCTTGCCATAAATCCGAGACCGCAAAGGCCTGGCGAGAGTCCCGCCGAGATGCGAAGCGCCTGGTGACGAGCGAGGAATGAATGCTACCTGCTCAACCGACACTTCCCGCGGGACACGGACGCTTTGCTTTCTCAGATAAGACTCAATGGAGAGCGTGGTCGTGCGCCCACCAGGTCCGGGGCGCGGCCGAGCTTCTCGGGCGGGGAGACTCCACCGGGTCGGGGGTCACCAGGCCGGGGCGGGGCTGGGCGGAGGTCCGGACGCGCACGCGCGGAGCACGGGCCGCGCGAAGGTCCGCCCCGCGAGGCCCCTGGGCATCGCGGCCGTTGGGCCGTTGACGCCGCGGCGCGGGGAGGACCAGGATCCAGACAAGCCAGCCAGCCCCGCCACGACCCGCTCGCGGGGACCAGGGGACAGCAATGACCAGGCCAGCAGCAGCCATCCTCAGTTCTCCCTCCAGGGCATCCTTGTAAAGAAAGAGCGCCGCCGGGCGTCTTGAGGACCCATGACCACGAGACGAGAGTGGTGGCGTTTATCCTTGTGCTCTGGAGCAAAGAGAATTTAGGCCAAACATGTTTAAGCCAGCCTGGCTGTTTTCTGCAGTAGATTCAGTGGTTCTTGAAAAGCATCTTGGTAGGAAAAAGAAACTGAAAACTGTACCAGGCAAGGGCTGAAGGAAACCGTTCTGTAAAGAGAAGTGCTTAGTGGTGACCAGCCAGGATGCTGGAGCGAGGCTGCCTGGGTTTGAGTCCTGGCTTTACTACTTCTGGAGTATGACCTTGGGCAAGTTTCTTAAACTCTCATGCCTTGGTGTTTTGGACCTGTAAACGGGTACTATAACAGTCCTTGCCTCATTAGATTGATCTGAGGATTAAATAAGCTAATACTTAGAACAGTGCCTGGCCCATAGTGAGCACTCAGTAAAAATGAACTCTTATTGTCATTCCAGAATGCAGGTGCCTTCGCCAGTGCAGAGTCATGGCGGCATTGCCGGTCCTGCAGAGAGAATGAAGCTACCAAAGAGAACACAGACACAGGACGCTCAAGTTAAACAAAGCCACAGCATCATGCAGTCCTTTTCATTAAAAAATTAAATAGCCGTCTAGAAAGTTGTGAAGCAAATTGGAGAGAGGCCAAGACTTCAGTAGAAATCACTGAAAGGGATTTTGTACTTAAAGACTTTTCTTTGAGCAAGTGCCTATGTAAAAGTTAGCAACTGTCTGTGATGAGCACTGAAAGCCCTGAAATAAGTAGTGGGACTCCTAGCAGGACAAGAACAGCATAGATCACCCAGAAGAGGGTCCAGAAAGAACATAGACCATCGTCTGAGCCACAGTGGATAGGCTCATTATCAGTTCTTTAGTACGAAAGAACAGGATAGACCCACTCTAAAATCTTCAGGATAAAGCTCATTACAGTATGAATTTAGTCATTCTTTTTTTTTTTTTTTTTTTTCCGGTACGTGGGCCTCTCACTCTTGTGGCCTCTCCCGTTGCGGAGCACAGGCTCCGGACGCGCAGGCTCAGCGGCTATGGCTCACGGGCCCAGCCGCTCCGCGGCATGTGGGATCTTCCCGGACCGGGGCACGAACCCGCGTCCCCTGCATCGGCAGGCGGACTCTCAACCACTGCGCCACCAGGGAAGCCCCTAGTCATTCTTTTTAAAAGAGCATCCATTTTGTCTTTATAAAGTCATAGGTGAACCAGGCTTTGTGCTAGACATTGGAAACACATGGTGAACAAGACAGACCCTGCCCGCATGGAGTTTATGATCCTAGGAGAGACTTGACATTAACCGAGTAATCACACAAATGTCATTGCAAGCTTTGTTAAGTGCTCAGAAGAAATATGAAATGGTCAGTGAAGATAATATAAGGGACTTTGAGACTTGGGAGTCCGGCAGCTTTCTGAGAGAGCAACAGCAATGCTACGCCCTGAGGATAAGGGGATGTTGCCTAGGCAAGAACTGCAGCAGATGGTGCCAGGGAAGAGCATGCTTGAAGGCTCTGCGGTGGGAAATGAGGGGTGTGAGCCAGCGACTGGGAGAAGGCCTGTGCAGGGAGCATGTCAGTGGGTTGGAGAGCCTGCCAGGCAGGACCATGTTAGCATCTTTGCTTTCTTCCAAATACAGTGCAGGTCACTGAGGGGTTTAGGCGCACGCAGTTGACATTGACATACTCAGATTTGTGTTTTCAACGGATCCTTCCAGTTGCAGTGTGGAAGCAAGTCTGAGGGACTAGAACGGAAAACAGAAGTCTATTTTGGGAGGCTCTCAACCTGGCTGTTAGAGTCAAAGTTATGGTGCCCACAACCAAATACAGAGACTCCTTTACTGAGTCGGATCCCAAAAGGCTCATACCTATCTGGGTGCTCCGCATGCTAGAGTGACACCCAAACCACAGGAGTCCATGTGACCACAGTGAAGCTTTTATTTGGGTAAATTTAGTTGAATCAAAAAGGTGTCAAGAATAACATTAGCCATATAGAAGTTTGTGAAGATAATGGGTTTGACCTAGTGAACTAAGCTGGGAATGTGAGACTGAAATGATTAGCTGATGTGCTGGGGTTTGAAGAGGCTGCCTGGTTTCAGGACAACTGAGCGACAGATAGAGGAGTTAAACAGATGAAGACCAAATTACTATACCCATTTTATTAAAAGCAAAGTTGAAGAACTGGCTTAGGGCTGTGGGCAAGCCATGTTGCACATACTTCACTTCTGAATTCAACCTGCCCTGATCGTAGTGGGCCCTGTGACTGGGGCAGGTGGTGCAAGATGGGGCCTGTTTGGGGGACTTTTGCCTTTGGGAGCTCCTTCCTCCATAAACAAATATTAGAAATTATATTTTACGGCTGAATTGGTACAAAAGTATCATCCAGGGTGGTTTATATTCATTTTTTCTTCTCATTTTAAAAGAAAAGAAAACATTTCGTGGCCCTCTAAACTGGGGTACGTCAGCCCAGCAGAGGGCAGAATCCTAGAGTCGCAGGCAGGTAGGTCCTGAGATGGAGGAGAGGGGATTTGAGCTGAAAGTGCCTGTAATGGACAGTGCTACTCTCACAGGGTCCGCCCGTGGAACATGACTGGTTGTCCCTCCAGCAAAGTACACTAGGATCCAAATAAATGTTCTGGTCCTGGCTGACCAAATTTGTGCACCAGCAGATTCCAGTTCCCACGGATCCATGTACCAAGCGGCATTAAGAAATACAGTCTGGTAGCCAAAAATAATGTTAGTGTGTTTTCCAGTCTTTGTGTCTCCTGAAGAATGTTCATTGAAATCTGTAACTCATCACACCTCCAGAAAGCCTGTTTCCTCCTAATTCGGTCAAGCCCTGCAACTAACTGCCCTTACTGCAAACCCACCTATCTAACCCTAGTCTGGCTTGTCTGTCTTCCCCAACCCTTTCTTCCTTTTGTTTCCTCCCCACCATTAACCTGCTTGTTCTCCAGGAAGGGAAGCACAGAGACCCGCGGGGAGGGGGAAATGCCCCTCCCTGTGAGGGGTAGAGAGGAGGAAGGAGGAAGGGGTGGGAAGGACTCACCTACTGCGTCAGTCTTTGCCCTGTCACACCGCAGAAGCCAGAAGCCTTAAAAAACAGCCCGTTTTGTTACAATGACAACAGACAATGTCTAATAGAAATAGAAATGCCCTATAGCAGGGCCCAGCTGGAGATGCAGGTGAGCCAGCGGGCACAGGAGGTGCCGGGTAGGGAGTGGGGAGTGGCAGAGAGGCCACACCCCCGTTTTAGACCGGAAGAAGAGAAGGGCAGTGTTATCCAGCCCTCCATGTGCCCGTTTGTCTTAGCTCCTGGGGTAGAGAGCAACTGCATGGCAGAAGAATGCTATGGAATTCTTGGCCAGCCACTTGGTGGGCAGAACTGAGGGCTCCACTGCATAGATGAACCAGAATTCAAAAACACCATCAAGTACAGATTGTAAATTATAGGCAAAAGCTATGGAAATGTTTGAGGGAAGCAGTACCCTTTAAACAATTCTGTCCTAAGGGGCCTTATTTCTGTCTGGGCGTTTGATTTGCTACACATGGACAAGTGGCATGTGTGTGTTTCAACAGCTGTATGCTTTTAGACTCCAGAGGGTGGCTCCATGAAATCTCCAGGCCTGTGATGCAGCCCAGCTCCCAACATGACCTGCATTTCCAGGGAGGATGAGAAGTCCATAGTTTTACATCTTTGAGCAAACAAGATCCATGCCTACTGATAAGGCAAGACCTCAAGAAATATCTAACTCCAAGGGATAACTGTCCATTTTCACATGGTAGGAGAAACCATATCTCTGTATTATTACAGGCTCAAACAAGCCCTGGAAGGAACTCTGTGCTATTAAATCTTAAGGAACAGTTGGTGTTCTATATATACACATTTCTACTCACCAGGGAGACACTGCAGCTCCATCTGCTTGAAAAAGATGTCAAAATAACCTGGACCTGGAATTGCCAACACATCTCAGGAGGGTGGTTCTGGGTCTTTCAACCAAGCAGGTTCCATCAGTGGTGAAACTAAGCCAACCCAGCGAGGGGCTAGAAGGCACCCAGAGTCAGGCCATACAATTTTTAAAAACGTGATGGATAAAAGCTAGGGGATAAATTACCATGACATTTAAAAGCTGCAATAGTTTCGATTTCACAGGCAGTGAAAACTTTATTACTCTGTTAGGGTAGACTATTCCAGCATTCCAAGGAAACTGAGAATTATTCTCTGTCTCACAGGTGGTTGAGGAAACAAGGATGAGAAATTACAAATAGGAATCTCATAGGGCACAGACTCACTTGTACAAAACATGTAACTATCTTTGGGTGCCTCAGAACCTCATTTGTAAAATGGAGATTTGATTCCTACCTCAAAGATGATCAAAATGGGGGGCCTTCAGTATGGTGGAGGAGTAAGATGTGGAGATCACCTTCCTCCCCACAAACATATCAGAACTAAATCTACATGTGGAACAACTCCTACAGAACACCTACTGAGCGCTGGCAGAAGATCTCAGACTTCCCAAAGGGCAAGAAAATCCCCATGTACCTGGGTAGAGCAAAAGAAAAAAGAAAAAACAGAGACAAAAGAATAGGGATGGGACCTGCACCAGTGGGAGGGAGCTGTGAAGGAGGAAAGGTTTCCCCACACTAGGAAGGCCCTTAGCGGGAGGAGACTGCGGGTGTCGGAGGGGGGAAGCTTCAGAGCCACAAAGGAGAGCGCAGCAACAGGGGTGCAGAGGGCAAAGTGGAGAGATTCCCGCACAGAGGATCGCTGCCGACCGGCACTCACCAGCCCGAGAGGCTTGTCTGCTCGCCCACCAGGGCGAGTAAGGGCTGGGAGCTGAGGCTTGGACTTCGGAGGTCAGATCCCAGGGAGAGGACTGGGGTTGGCTGCGTGAACACAGCCTGAAGGGGGCTAGTGCGCCACAGCTAGCTGGGAGGGAGTCTGGGAAAAAGTCTGGACCTGCCTAAGAGGCAAGAGACCATTGTTTTGGGGTGTGTGAGGAGAGGGGATTCCTTCCCCGTCTGCACACAGAAGGCAGAACACCACCTAAATGAGCTCCAGAGACCAGCATGAGCTGCAGCTATCAGCTCGGACACCAGAGACGAACACCAGAGACGGGTATAAAATGCTAACACTGCTGCTGCAGCCACCAAGAATCCTGTGTGCAAGCACAGGTCAGTACACACACACACACACACACACACACACACACACACACACACACACA
>NW_020837946.1:34408895-34502145 GCF_003676395.1 Aethalodelphis obliquidens | reverse complement strand
CACACACACACACACACACACACACACACACACACACACACACACACCCCAGGAGCCTGTGCAGCCCGCCACTGCCAGGGTCCTGTGATCCAGGGACAACTTCCCCAGGAGCACACATGGCATGCCTCAGGCTGTTGCAACATCATGATGGCCTCTGCCGCTTCAGGCTGCCCCACATTCCAATTATAACTACTGTACCCCTCCCTCCCCCAGGCATGAGTGAGTAAGAGCCCTGTAATCAGCCACTCCTTTACCACCCTCCTGTCTGGGTGGGGAACAGATGCCTGAGGGTGACCTACACGCAGAGGTAGGGCCCAAACCAAAGCTGAACCCCAGGGACTGTGCAAACAAAGAAGAGAAAAGGAAATTTCTCCCTGCAGCCTTAGGAGCAGCAGATTAAATCTCCACAATCAACTTGATGTACCCTGCATCTGTGGAACACCTGAATACACAACGAATCATCCCAAAATTGAGGCAGTGGACTTTGGGAGCAACTGTAGACTTGGGGTTTCTGTCTGAGAGTGATTTGTTTCTGATTTTTATGTTTATCTTATTATAGTTTTTAGCACTTGTTATCATTGGTGGATTTGTGTATTGGTTTGGTTGCTCTCTTTTTGTTATTATTATTACTTTTTAAATTTTTCTAATTTTTCATTTTAGTAATTAAAATCTTTATTTATTATTATTTTTTCTTTTTTTCTCCCTTTTCTTCTGAGCCATGTGGCTGACAGGGTCTTGGTGCTCTAGCCGGGTGTCAGGCCTGACCCTCGGAGGTGGGAGAGCCGAGTTCAGGACACTGGACCACCAGAGACCTTCTGGCCCCATGTAATATCAATCAATGAGAGCTCTCCCAGAGATCTCCATCTCAACGCTAAGACCCAGCTCCACCCAACAGCCAGCAAGCTCCAGTGCTGGATGCCCCATGCCAAACAACTGGCAAGACAGGAACACAGCCCCACCCATTAGCAGAGAGGCTGCCTAAAATCATACTAAGTTCACAGACACACCAAAACACACCACTGGAAACAGCCCTGCCCACCAGGAAGACAAGGTCCAGCCCCACGCACCAGAACACAGGCACCTGTTCCCTCCACCAGGAAGCCTACACAAGCCACTGAACCAACCTTACCCACTGAGGGCAGACACCAAAAACAACGGGAGCTACGAACTGCAGCCTGTGAAAAGGAGACCCCAAACACAGTAAGTTACGCAAAATAAGAAGACAGAGAAATAAGCAGCAGACAAAGGATCAAAGTACAAACCCACCAGACCAAACAAATGAAGAAGAAATAGGCAGTCAACCTGAAAAAGAATTCAGAGTAATGATAGTAAAGATGATGCAAAATCTTGGAAATAGGATGGAGAAAATACAAGAAACTTTTAAAAAGACCTAGAAGAGCTAAAGAGCAAACAAAGATGAACACCACAATAAAATGCAACTTAAAATTCTCTAGAAGGAACCAATAACAGAATAACTGAGGCAGAAGAATGGATAAGTGACCTGGAAGATAAAATAGTGGAAATAACTACCACAGAGCAGAATAAAGAAAAAATAATGAAAAGAATTGAGGACAGTCTCAGAGACCTCTGGAATAACATTAAATGCACCAACATTGGAATTATAGGGGTCCCAGAAGTAGAAGAGAAAAAGAAAGGGTCTGAGAAAATATTTGAAGAGATTATAGTTGAAAACTTCCCTAACATGGAAAAGGAAATAGTCAATCAAGTCCAGGAAGCACAAAGAGTCCCATACAGGATAAATCCAAGGAGAAACATGCGAGGACACATAGTAATCAAACTATCAAAAATTAAATACAAAGAAAAAAAATTAAAAGTAGCAAGGGAAAAGCAACAAATAACATACAAGGCAATCCCCATAGGGTTAACAGCTGATCTTTCAGCAGAAACTCTGCCAGCCAGAGGGAGTGGCAGGACATATTTAAAGTGATGAAAGGGAAAAACCTACAACCAAGACTACTCTACCCAACAAGGATCTCATTCAGATTCAACGGAGAAATTAAAACCTTTACAGACAAACAAAAGCTAAGAGAATTCAGCACCACCAAACCAGCTTTACAACAAATGCTAAAGGAACTTCTCTAGGCAGGAAACACAACAGAAGGAAAAGACCTACACAAACAAACCCAAAACAATTAAGAAAATGGGAATAGAAACATACATATCGATAATTACCTTAAATGTAAATGTATTAAATGCTCCAACCAAAAGACATAGACTGGCTGAATGGATACAAAAACAAGATCTGTATATATGCTGTCTACAAGAGACCCACTTCAGACCTAGGGACACGTACAGACTGAAAGTGAGGGGATGGAAAAAGATATTCCATGCAAATGGAAACCAAAAGAAAGCTGGAGTATCAATACTCATATCAGACAAAATAGACATTTTTGTTGTTGTTGTTGTTGGGGTATGGACTTTAACACTGTATTTTGAAGTCCTGTTATTAAATAAATCACTTTTAAGATTTTTAAGTATTTCTGATAAATTGTCGCATTTATCATTATTTTTGGTAATACTTCTTTCTTTTTTTGCTCTAAATTGTATACTTCTTTCTTGAAATGTTGTTTGATGTTTCTATAGTCACACTCTCTCTCTACTTATTGTTTGAATGGTTTATAATTTTTGTCTTTTTATTTTCAATCCAGACAAAATAGACTTTAAAATAAAGACTATTACAAGAGACAAAGAAGGACACTGCATAATGATCAAGTGATCAATCCAAGAAGAAGAGATAACAATTGTAAATATTTATGCACCCAACACAGGAGCATCTCAATATATAAGGCAAATGCTAACAGCCATAAAAGGGGAAATTGACAGTAACACAATAATAGTAGGGGACTTTAACATCCCACTTTCACCGATGGACAGATCATCCAAAATGAAAATAAGTAAGGAAACACAAGCTTTAAATGACACATTGGACCAAATAGACTTAATTGATATTTATAGGCCATTCCATCCAAAAGCAGCAGAATACACTTTCTTCTCAAGTGCTCATGGAACATTCTCCAGGACAGATCATATCTTGGGTCTCAAATCAAGCCTTAGTAAATTTTAAAAAATTGAAAATGTATCAAGTATCTTTTCCAACCACAACTATGAGACTAGATATCAATTACAGGAAAAAAACTATAAAAAATACAAACACATGGAGGCTAAACAATACACTACTAAATAACCAAGCAATCACTGAAGAAATCAAAGAGAAAATCAAAGAATACCTAGAAACAAATGACAATGAAAACACGATGACCCAAAACCTATGTGGTGCAGCAAAAGCAGTTCTAACAGGGAAGTTTATAGCAATACAATCTTACCTCAAGAAACAAGAAAAATCTCAAATAAACAGCCTAATGTTACACCTAAAGCAATTAGAGAAAGAAGAAAAAAACACCCCAAAGTTAGCAGAAGGAAAGAAATCATAAAAATCAGATCAGAAATAAATGAAAAAGAAATGAAGAAAACAACAGCAAAAATCAATAAAACTAAAAGGTGGTTCTTTGAGAAGATAAACAAAATTAATAAACCATTAGCCAGACTCATCAAGAAAAAAAGGGAGAAGACTCAAATCAACAGAATTAGAAATGAAAAAGGAGAAGTAACAACTGATACTGTAGAAATACAAAGGCTCATGAGAGATTACTACAAGCAACTCTATGCCAATAAAATGGACAACCTGGAAGAAATGGACAAATTCTTAGAAAAACACAACCTTCTGAGACTGAACCACGAAGAAATAGAAAATATGAACAGACCAATCACAAGCACTGAAATTGAAACTGGGATTAAAAATCTTCCAACAAACAAAAGCCCAGGACCAGATGGCTTCACAGGCGAATTCTATCAAACATTTAGAGAAGAGCTAACACCTATCCTCCTCAAACTCTTCCAAAATATAGCAGAGGGAGGAACACTCCCAAACTCATCCTACAAGGCCATCATCACCCGGATACCAAAACCGGACAAAGATGTCACAAACAAAGAAAACTACAGGCCAATATCACTGATGAACATAGATGCAAATATCCTCAACAAAATACTAGCAAACAGAATTCAACAGCACATTAAAAGGATCATACACCATGATCAAGTGGGGTTTATCCCAGGGATGCAAGGTTTCTTCAATATATGCAAATCAATGAATGTGATACACCACATTAACAAATTAAGGAATAAAAACCA
The DNA here is from genome assembly GCF_003676395.1 of Aethalodelphis obliquidens. Lineage (NCBI taxonomy): Eukaryota > Metazoa > Chordata > Mammalia > Artiodactyla > Delphinidae > Aethalodelphis > Aethalodelphis obliquidens. Next base: position 34,497,936 of record NW_020837946.1, on the reverse strand, counting down.
TATGATAATCTCAGTAGACTCAGAAACAGCTTTTGACAAATTTCAACACCTATTTATGATAAAAACTCTCCAGAAAATGGGCATAAAGGGAACCTACCTCAACATAATATAGGCCATATATGACAAACCCACAGCCAACATCGTTCTCAATGGTGAAAAACTGAAACCATTTCCACTAAGATCAGGAACAAGACAAGGTTGCCCCCTCTCACCACCATTATTCAACATAGTTTTGGAAGTTTTAGCCACAGTAATCAGACAAGAAAAAGAAATAAAAGGAATACAAATTAGAAAAGAAGAGGTAAAACTGTCACTGTTTGCAGATGATATGATACTATACATAGAAAATCCTAAAGATGCCACCAGAGAACCACTAGAATTAATCAATGAATTTGGTAAGGTTGCAGGATACAAAATTAATGCACATGAGTGTGGGAGGGAAGGAGACGCAAGAGGGAAGAGATATGGGAATATATGTATATGTATAACTGATTCACTTTGTTATAAAGCAGAAACTAATACACCATTGTAAAGCAATTATACTCCAATAAAGATGTTAAAAAAAATTAATGCACAGATACAGAGTGAAGTAAGTCAGAAAGAGAAAAACAAATACCGTATGCTAACACATATATATGGAATCTAAAAAAAATAAAAAGAACCTAGGTTCTGATGAACATAGGGGCAGGACAGGAATAAAGATGCAGACGAAGAGAGTGGAGTTGATGACAGGGGAAGGGGGAAGGGTAAGCTGGGACGAAGTGAGAGAGTAACTTTGACATATAGACACTGCCATATGTAAAATAGATAGCTAGTGGGAAGCAGCTGCATAGCACAGGGAGATCAGCTCAGTGCTTTGTGACTAGAGGGGTGGGATAGGGAGGGTGGGAGGGAGATGCAAGAAGGAGGGGATATGGCGTTATATGTATACATATAGCTGATTCACTTCATTATACAGCAGAAACTAACACAACATTGTAAAGTAATTATACTCCAATAAAGATGTTAAAAAATAAAAAGATTATCACAAATATTAAATGAGCTAATACAGGGGAGCCTTTCACTCAGCATATACTTGAGTACTGAATAAAGGTTAGCTATTACACAACTGTAATATATTTTATACATTCATTTACTATATGTATATATAGTGATTATATATATATATGTAAATATATATGTTTAAATTCTATCTCAAGCTCTATTCCACCTGGCAGCAGAAACTGAGTCCTACTCAATGGAAACCCAGCAGTACAAAGATCCTGTAGTAGATTTGGGACAGTGGCATTAGGAGAAGACACTCACCTTTGGCATCCCTGTCTTTGTGCCTGGCATTTCTGCATTTCTTTTTGCATTCCTGATGTAAGAACCGCACTCTGAAGGCTGGGAGTGTGGCAGGCCCTCACCAATACCTGAAGAGTGGGAAAAGGAGTGGCAAGTGGGAAGCACATCAGCTAATATTTCCTGCCACAATAGAAATATGACTTTACAGTTCCCATGGAGTTTGTGCTTATATATCATCTGGGAGCTGATGACCCTTAAATTGGCATCTACAGTCTGGATGACTTCTCCGACCTCCAGATTCCTATATCCAATTGACACGTGCACTTGAAAGTCAAATAAGCAACTCAAACTGAACAGACCCAGGAGAAGACTCTTGGCTCCCTTGCTCCCACCCCCAACGTTACGAACCCAGTCCTCCTATCTCAGCAAATAGCTCCACAGTTCACCCACCTGCTCAAGCCAGAAACCTAGGACTGATCCTTGAGTCCTCTCTTTCCTTTACCCCCACCTGTATGTCATCTATCAACTGATCCAGTTGGTTCTACCTCCAGAATTCATACCAAGTCTGTCCCCTTCTCTCCATCTCTGATGCCACCACCTTACACCCTAGTCTAATTCCCCATCAACCCCGTCAATAGCTTCAGATCTGGTCTCCAGGCTACCCTCTTATCAGCAATAACTCATTCTCTATACAGTGGGATGATCTAATATAAATCATGTTACATCCCAGCTCAAAACTCTCCGTGGCATCCCTTCCCACCTAGAAACCTGCGAACCCCTCTCCCTGGCCCTGCCATCTCTGACCTTCTCTCATGCCATCTTCCTCCTTCTCTCCACACACACCCACACTGGCTTTCTTTCTGCTTTTCAACATGACAAGCTCATTTCTTCCTTGGGGCCACTTGGGGCTCTCTTCCTGTGCCTTCTCTCAGCAGGCTGGCCTTTAGGACTCAGCTCAGATCCACCGCAGTGCTGAATACCCAAAACTAAACTAGTCTTTTAGGTCAGTTTGTATCACCTTCCCCTCTTTATCACATGGCTTACCATTTCCTGAAGTTAACTGATTTCTCTAGTTGTTTTTATCCCATCACATTCTAAATACATGGCATTTTGTTGTGTTGGCCAAAAAGTTCGTTTGGGTTTTTCTGTAAGATGTTATAGGAAAACCCGAACAAACTTTTTGGCCAATCCAATATGTAGTACTTTACGGTTCCCACAGAACTCACACACACACACCCCTAAGATCCAGGAGAACAGGGATCTTGTCAGGCACGCAAATATTTTTGAATAAATGAATCATCTTATTTGATACTCATATTCCTCTCACTCATTCTCATGCAATTCATATGCAAGGATAAAACTACTTGTAAATCTCTGAAACATAATACGCAATTTCAAACTTCCTTGACTTTACACGGTGGTTCCTTCTGCTGAAATGTCCTTTCTTTGTTCTTGTATTCATCCTTCAAACCCCTGTTTGGGTAAGGAGCACGCAGAAGCATGAGGATGGGAACTGCGGAGGCAGCAAGGCAGGGGAGGGTGGGGCTGTACTGCCCAGCTGGTGAGGTCAGAACTTGGGGCTCGAAGGAAGATTGGAGTCTCTGTAGTGAAATTCTGTCCCAAACCCGGAGCCCTCCCTCTCCTCAAGACAGGAAGCAAAGGGAGGCAGCTTTGAATATCCAACAACCCACTCACTGTCTCCATCTGCACCACGTGCATGTTTTTTAGGGTTCCCAAACTTTACGTATCCAAATCGAACTTGAGATGTAAAAGACAGCTCCAGTCCCCTGCTCAGCCCAAAAGCTGTGGAGACTTTTTTTTTTTTTTTTTTTTTTCGGCGGTTCCGGGGCCTCCCCCTGTTGTGGTCTCTCCCGTTGCGGAGCACAGGCTCCGGACGCGGAGGCTCAGCGGCCATGGCTCACGGGCCCAGCCGCTCCGCGGCATGTGGGATCTTCCCGGACCGGGGCACGAGCCCGTGTCCCCTGCATCGGCAGGCGGACTCTCAACCACTGCGCCACCAGGGAAGCCCTGTGGAGACATTTTTGATTCCACCCCTCTCTCTCACACACACACACACACACACACAGACACACACACACCCCTCACATCCAATCTGTCAGCAAATCTGGCCCCTTCTTACCACTCCCCCAACTGTCACCCTAGTCCAAGCCTCATCATCCCTTGACTAGGCCAATGTCATAACTTCTAATTATCTCTCTTCTCCCACCCTTGCCCCTACCCTTCATTCTCTGCAAACAGCCGAGCCATCTTTTTAAAACTTAGACCCTGTCACCCCCCTCCTAAAAGCCCTCCAATGGCTTCCCATCATATTTAGACAGCTCAGCAAAACCTTTACCATGCCTACCAGGCCTCCCTACATGCTCTGGCCAGACTCTGGTCACTGGTGACTCCTCCAGCCTCATTTCCTACCATGTTTCCATCTGGAGCACAGCAAGGAGGTCAAAAACACAGATTTTGGAGCAACTCTGTCACCATTGCCTATCTGACATTGGACAAGTTGCCTAATGTCTCTGTGCCTCAGTTTCTGCATCTTGAAAGTGAAGATGACAATACCATTTTACCAAGCTGCTGTAGGATTAAGGGAGTCCTGAGAATGGCCTCCAGCCCATAGCAAGCTTATGTACATGTTTCTGGTTTTAAGTAGTTCGAGGTCTTAACCCTTAAATTTGAAGAAACAAGTGAATATAAAAAAAAGATTAAGGGGCTTCCCTGGTGGTGCAGTGGTTAAGAATCCACCTGCCAATGCAGGGGACACGGGTTCCAGCCCTGGTCCGGGTAGATCCCGCATGCCGCAGAGCAACGAAGCCCGTGTGCCACAACTACGGAGCCTGCGCTCTAGAGCCCGCGAGCCACAACTACTAAGCCTGTGTCCTCTTTTCTCTGGGTTCAGTGTTGCTGCCCTTCCTAATGAGTTTCTCTCCAATTCTCCTCTCTAATCTTGCCTGACTGTACCCAGCAGAGGAGCTGCCTGAGTCAGGGACGGCAGATAACTTTCATCTCATGTGCCAGGTTTGATCTGTTGGGAGGAGCAGCCTGGAGCGCCACAGGACAGACAGAGCAGAGATTTATGTTCTCTTCTGCTCTTCCTTCACATTGGCACTTCCGTTTCACTGGGGGAGGGGAGGTGGCAGAGACAGAAGTGGCTTCCCTATAACATACTCTCTTATGACTCCCTTAGGGAATCTTCTCAGGCTAAACATTTTTATGACTTTATGTGGCTGTGAGTTATCTTGAGTCAATTTTGGAATCTACCTGTTTCCCCATCTTGGTCCTTTCCAGGTAACTCTAAGGAAAAATAATACAGAATTTACAACTGTCACATATATTAGAAAGTTCTGAAATAATGCTCCATTATTTCTCCAAAATTCTAGTTCCAAGTGTTAGAAATGGTTTCCTTTGTTGTTTTTGGTCCTTGTGAAGCCACCACCTATCAAAAACATACCCCCCGGGCTTCCCTGGTGGCGCAGTGGTTGAGAGTCCGCCTGCCAATGCAGGGGACACAGGTTCGTGCCCCGGTCCGGGAAGATCCCGCATGCCGTGGAGCGACTGGGCCCGTGAGCCATGGCCTCTGAGCCTGCATGTCCGGAGCCTCTGCTCCGCAGCGGGAGAGGCCACAACGGTGAGAGGCCCACGTACAGCAAAAAAAAAAAAAAAAATGCCCCCCAAAACAACGGATAGAATTGCCATAACATGTTGGTATTATCTTCCTAAAACCCCTTCTCTTATTTCAATAGTATAGGTGATAGAGAAGAATGGTGACCCTGAAGTAAATCTATTCTACTTGAGGAAAGTCTGTATCCTCACATTTTACTGCAATCGATTTGGACTGGGTGGTGAAAAAAGACCATGCTAAGACTTCTGAAGACAGTCACTCTGTATTCGTTCTAGGTAAATAAGCTTGTGTTCAATTTGTACAGTCTAGTTGGAGTTCAGAGAATGCATCTAAAAGTGATAGATTCGTGCTTTATTTGTTGTATTTTTCCACCTGAGCAAAACCAACATAATCATCCAGTGACCCATGGGTGCTAACTTTGGAAATAACTTTATGACTTTTGAGCCCCATGGTCACCTTGATGATGGTTTTATATTCAGGAGTGTGAATGTAAAAATGTCCAGCCAGGGAATTCCCCAGCGGTCCAGCAGTTAAGACTCCAAGCTTCCACTGCAGGGGGCACGGGTTCAATCCCTGGTAGGGGAATTAAGATCCTGCATGCCGCATGGCGGGTCCCCACCAAAAACAAGATTAAAAATGTCCAGCCACTTGCTCAAGGGTGCATGTTACTGACAATAGCTTCCCACGAGGGCATTTCATTGGCTTGTCACCTTTTTATAATCCGTATCAGAGAAAACAAGATTTTATAAATATATTTCAAAATCCCGACGTATAACTAATGCACTCCCAGCTGTTAACCTCTGATCTGGACCCTTTTTCACTTCTCACTCCTCCTGCACCTTCAATAAATAGTCAAAAATAAATTCCTGGGTTTGGGTGCAACTATAAAAGGGCAGCACAAGGGAGTGATTGTGGCAGTGGTTACCCAGATCTATGAGATAAAATTGCACAGAACTGAGTATACCCACATGACATGAGTGCATGCAGAAGTGATGACATCTGAAGAAGCTCTGGAGTCTGGCTATCAGCATGATGGCGATGTCAATTTCCTGGTTTTGCTATTGTACTGTAGTTTTGTGGGATGTCATCACTGGGGGAAGCTGGGGGATAGGCCCGTAGGACCATGTACTATTTTTGCAACTTCTTGTGAGAGTATAATTGTTTCAAAATAATAAGTTAAGGGAGTTCCCTGGTGGCCTAGTGGTTAGGATTCTGGGCTTTCACTGCTGTGGCCTGGGTTCCATCCATGGTCGGGGAACTGAGATCCCACAAGCCACAAGGCGTGGCCAATGAATAAATAAATAACAAAATAATAAGTTATAAGTATACTTACTGAGCACCTACTAAGAGCCAGGCACTGTGTTAAGCACTGAGGAGTCAGTGGTATACAATACAATCCTGCCTCCAGAATCTTCACTTCCTTCTGCTTCTGTCTTTTTGCCTCCCAATGTGCACATCTAAAAACATGACTTCCTTTCTCCCTGTTCTTTCCTTGCCAGACTTATCTAATAAATTGTGTGTATCTGATACCTCATTTTCTCTCCAGCCTCCATCTTTCACTATTTAACATTTCAATCTGGTTTCCTACCCCATTATTTTACTACTGTAGCCAGTATCTTCCCCTAGTGTCCCCATTGCACTCACTATTCCAGGAATTGGCTTATAGTTGAAACAAAACAAAACAAAAACCAAACAGGCCAAATCCTCCCTCACTGATTCCGCCATCTCCCATTTACCCAGCTTCAAAATCTCAGTGTTAGCACACCATGTCACTTCCCTTTCATTACACTTCTAAATCTACTACACACTTTACCATGCTTTCTCTAGACAGCCTAAAATGAAGAAATCCTGTATCAGGAACAAGCTGAAAATTCATGGACTCCCAGGTAAGCACAGCCAGAAACAGCCCCAGCCTCCCATTTTCCCACCCCTTCCCCCAGTGTCCCTCTCTGTTCATTCCTTTCTGGTGCCTAGTATCATAAATAAGTTGTGCTGAGGAATTTAGACTCACCTAAGACTTCCAGATCTCAACCTCTGATTACAGAGTCAGCAGTTCTGAGATGGAATTAAGGGCTTTATTTTTAAGTTGCTCCTCAAGTGGGTGATTCTCATGAATATTTATGAATAAGCACAGATTTCCTACCAGAATCAGCACCCCACATGCACACACCAGCACTGACCTTCTTTACTTTCCACAGGACTCTCATGGTCCCTCCCAGAGCTCTCTACCTAAGTTTATTCATGACTTTATCTTTTTTTCCTTAAGGCAGGTGTCCAATATTACAAAAACTTCAGCTTCACAAATCTCCAATTTACTGCTGGCTTGGAGCCTGGCTTAGGCGTCATTTCCAGAACAAGACATAGTCACACAAAGAGGAAACTTCGTCTGGAGGCATCTCCACCTCCCTTCAACCATTCCACTCTTTCCTTGCCCAAGTTCACAGCCTCCCACTGAGCTACCCACCCAGACCAGCCTCCCTGCCCAGACCTGTTGGGGTGCAATCCTGCATCACCTCTCCTTCCACATGACACCGCCTAGCCTGCTGTTAAGCGATCCAATCTGGAAAACAAGATAATGCACCACAAAAAGCGGATGGCCCACAGCTGCTTGGGTCAAGGAGGGTGTGTCATAGAGAGTTGCTCAATCCCAGTGAGATCCTGGCTCTAGGATAAAACTGGAGAAATGGGATGTGTCAGAGGCTCCCTAAACATTTGTCCTTATTTTCCCCTCGCATATACCATCACTGAAGCCCTAACACTTCTTGCAGTACTTGAAACAACTATTCAGTTGACGAATTTTACCAAGCACCAGGTGTTCAAATGACAGTAAGCTAGAAGACAGTCTCTGCCCTCGGTCTAGTGAGGGAAACAGCCAGTGAAGAAGTAGACAGCGGGCGTGATGAGTGCCGTGTTGTCAGGACACGGGCCCGGCACTCACAGCAGGCTTGGGGACAGAAGGAGGAGAGGAGGGTTATATAGGAGTTGCTAGGCAAAGGGAAGTCTTGGGGGCGAGGGTATCCTTGTCGGTGTTATGTGCGAGCTGGGGCAGATACAGAGGCGAGAGAATATACTGCTTTTGAGGAACTGAAAGCAATTTATTCTGATGGATGTAAAGAGTTGTGTGTGGGGATGGGAGGGTGTAGCAAGAGATGAAGGAGGAGTGAGATCGTTGAGGCAAAGAATCAAGTTTGACCCTGACGTCACATTCTCTGCCTGGCACGTGGGACGCAATGACTCACTGATGACCAGAAGCCAGTGGAAATTCCATGGTCAACTGCCCGTGCTGGCCATGAGCATTTAGTCTCAGGGTAACTTCTGGATATGCTGTATGGCTGTGTATCTTGGGGGCACTGAGAAAGCTCTTTTCTTTTTTTTTTCTTTTTTTTTTAATTAATTAATTAATTTATGCTGTGTTGGGTCTTCGTTTCTGTGGAGGGCTTTCTCTAGTTGTGGCAAGCGGGGGCCACTCTTCATCGCGGTGCGCGGGCCTCTCATTATCGCGGCCTCTCTTGTTGCGGAGCACAGGCTCCAGACGCGCAGGCTCAGTAGTTGTGGCTCACGGGCCTAGTTGCTCCGTGGCATGTGGGATCCTCCCAGACCAGGGCTCGAACCCGTGTCCCCTGCATTAGCAGGCAGAATCTCAACCACTGCGCCACCAGGGAAGCCCCAGAAAGCTCTTTTCTTAAAGGACCGAAAAATAAACTTCTGATATATTATTGTTTATATTTGACTTATGTAGGGGTGCCAGCTTTAGCATATAAAAATACAGTATGCCCCGGTGAATTTGAATGCATGGGACATACACTAAAATATAATTCGTTTTTTATCCGAAATTCAGATTTAACTGGGTGTCCTATATTTTATCTGGCAACCCTACCTAATGACGGGCTTTAGGATGAGTCAACAGAATATGGAAGAAACTGCTTGAGTCAGACACTTCCGGTGGGAGTGGCATCAAATGAGTTGTTTGACGACCAGAGGGCAAAGCAGCCAATTGAATCAACTTTTTACTTTTCACTCAAGGCAACGTTAACATGTGCAGCACAGAGCTGTTTTAAGGTCTGACAGAGTGAAAATTTGCCTCCATCTTTGAGCCAGACGGCTCCTGGATTCCTTTGCTTGGAAATGTCAGGACACCAAAGGCAAAGAGAAAGGGTTTCTCTGCCTTTTCTGTTCTGATCAACGGTGCACTCTCACTAGGTATCACCCACATGACTCTGCCTGAAGGCTGAAAGATTGACTTTCCTGAGCTGGCTTAGACTGAGGACCAAAGAACAGAGGAAGTGGGTGTGCAGCCCCTCTGAACCTCTGCAAAGAATCTCAGCTCTTTGCTCCAAGGTGTCCTGATCCAGTATTACTTCTTCATGGGCAGCAACTTCCAAGATGAAATAAATCAGTCTTAAACTCCACCCAAGCCAAGTATAATCTGCACCCATGAAGTCCCTTTTAAACCTCACCCAGAAAAGGTCCCAAGCAAATTCCAGTAGATTCTAATAGAACCTATAGCAGGGGATTTACATATATTGTTTGTTGTTTCTTTGTGAAAATATGCCAGCGTCTTACAGGGAAGGGGAACACAGAGGCTGTTGACATTACTGGTTCAGGAGCCGAGATTATTCAATTAATATTCTCTAATCCCATAAGAAAGCAAAAGCATTACATTGCCGAACCGGAAAGTTTAACTTCCCGATGGGGGTTTCTGAGTTTTACACACGCACCATCTCCCAGCACTTCCACAGCAATAATATAACACGAGTCCAGAATCCATTGTCCACAACCCTGAATTCAACAGGCTTTTTCATACTCGTTGGGATGCAGACTCTGATCTAACTGGCATGAGGCTTTTTGTAGTCTTCACGTGTCCCACTCAGTGTGAATATACATATGGCTCACTGCAGAAACAGGGTTTGATTGCAAACACGAGCCCCACCTGGAGGGCGATTGTACTATGTTTCTAAAATCCAGAAATGCATCGGGGTTTTCAGATAAAGCAGTGTAGTGTGGGTCTGTAGGGATTTCTTCTCCCCTTTCATCAGTTAGCTCATTTATATGCAAAAAAGTAGAACAACTCTCTAAGCAGGAAATCTTGGTGGGAGACTCCAGAAAACTACTTACTTGTTATCAGTATCCGAAGAAGAAACCAGTGGAAAGCAGAGCGGCCTGGGCCCCTCTTTTCTTTGACTCCCTTCCTTCCGGTCCACCTCACAGGCATGAAGTATGGTTGCAGGGGAGGAGGCTGCGGTGCCTGCACCGTCATGGTGTCAAGATACAACCCCGAGACCAAGAAGATCCAGTATCCTTTGTGTTGGCCCCAGCACTTCTGGAAAGAGTGCAGGGCCTCCACTTCCTGTCCATATGTCCCCTCTCCTCTCTCCAGGTGTCCATCGCGCTCACACAGCCTCCAGGCCTGCTCTCCTGCAACGTCCCAAGCTCTAGATCTTTCCCATGGACTTTCTTCCCATCAGAGTATATCTGTCCTGTGTGCCAATCTCTCAGGGCCATGCTCTCTATTGCTGTACAGCTACTTCCTTTGCTTTTGAGCAGGAGATCTCAGAGTGGGAGCGAGGCAACAATGCCTTTAACACAAAGAGGTGATACACTGTCCTGGCAGAAGAGTTAGGTCAACATACACTAGAAGAGTTATTCCCCTGGAAGGGCTGAGTGAGACCTCAAACCATGCTACATGACTGAGCATTTTAGGTCACCTTGACCTAAAATGTAAATTTGCTCACTAATTGAATGTGGTGTCGGAGTTGTCTAGCATGATTCCCAAGTTTTTCTGTTAGGTCCCTGGGTGATGCTGTTCACAGATTAGGAAGAGGAGAAGCAGAGGAGGGAAAAGGAGTGAGTTTAGCTTTGGACGCATTGCATTGCACTAATTATGGGACACCTGAGAGGGATTGTCCACAGGTATCTATGTCGACAGGTCTGTTATTCAGAGGAGAGGTCTCACCCGGAGCTATAGTTTATTCAACTTTATCAACATAAATACTAAAAATGATAATAAAAATAGCTAACATTTATTGAACGTGAGGCACTGTTCAAAGTAGTTTACATATGTTATCATATTCAGTCCCCAAAACAACACTGAGATAGGCTTGAGTATCACTCATACTGAAAAAAGCAGAAACAGAGGCAAGAGGGTTAAATAAATTGTCAATGTCATGAGGGCCAGTTAGTGGTGAAGGCAAGTTTTCAGCCCTGGTTGTCTGGAATGTAGCAGGAACCAGAGAAGAGCTTCTAAGTGCAGGACACTGTAGAACAACAGACAGGGAAATGGGCAAGAAAGACACCCTCACAAAGGAGACCAAGAGGAGCAACTAGACGAGAAAGTTCCAAGATGGTAGAAGTGCAACAGTATGAAACGCCAGGGAGTGGCCCAGAGCCATTAGATTGCTCCCAGAGCATTGTCAGCAGGGACGTGGGGCTAGAAGGCGAGGTACAGATGGTGAGGTACAGACAGGAGTGACTGGAGGGCCAGGAAGTCTTGGACAGCTTTTGAAGAAACTTGACTAAGAAGGGGAGAAAGATGGGCTATTAGGTGAAGAGAGACAATGATTTGGGGATATTTTTTAGCACAACAAACACTTGAACTTTACTTTCAAATTCAAGGGTATTTAGGGAAATGAGACCCTAGAAAGGAAGAGCTTAAGAAGGCAATTGATAATGGAGCGAGTCCATGGGGAGACAAGAATAGATGTGAAGCAAGGTTTGTTTTTTTTTTTGCGGTACGCGGGCCTCTCACTGTGTGGCCTCTCCCGTTGCGGAGCACAGGCTCCGGACGCGCAGGCTCAGCTGCCATAGCTCACGGGCCCAGCCGCTCCGCGGCATGTGGGATCCTCCCGGACCGGGGCACGAACCCGCGTCCCCTGCATCGGTAGGCGGACTCTCAACCACTGCGCCACCAGCAGAAATTAACACACCATTGTAAAGCAATTATACTCCAATAAAGATGTAAATAAATAAATAAATAAATATAATAATAATTTTTTAAAAATTTTAAATAATAAAAAATAAAACATTAAAAAAAAGAAAGAATAGATGGGATCCAGAGCACAGGGGAGGAGGTGGGGGGATTCCTCACCCTCCCGGCCTGGAATGGGGATGAGGCTGACTGCAGCTATAGATGAGTAGGGATGGGCTGGGTGGTGATGGGAACTCTTGCCTCTATTTCCTGGAGGAGGCATAAGGGTAAGACAGGAGAGCAATGAACACTGGAAAATTTGAGAGGAAAAAGGAGAGCGAGATAACATTAAGAGGAAGTAAGCTTAATGGGGGAGGGGGACTGGAGGACACAAAAAACAAAACTGCACAGTGAACCCAGGGTCCACTTTTACTCTGTACACCAAGCACTCTTCCAAGAGACTAAATTGGACTGATGAAGCCTGGACCCTATTCCCAACCAGTGAGATGAGCATCTAGTGCTAACACATCTGCCGTGTCATCAATACAGACTCTAGCGTGGGAGAGATGGTCAAAACAAGGGCATAAACTCATGGCTTCCAAACTTGGCCATACATCTGAATCAGCTGAGGAGTTTTGAAAAGTGATGGAGTGATTGCATCCCAGAGATTCTGGTTTAATTAGGCTGGCGTGCAATCAGAGTATTTGTATTTTTAAAAACTTCACACAGTTGAGAATCACTGGGGTAAATTACCCCATGGTGGTTTACATAAGTCAGTATATCATCTTATGATGAGTAAAAAGGTTTCTTTCGGCTCAAGGAGCCGCTCGGCTTCATCAAGGTCCTCGAGTGGATTGCTTCTATCTTTGCTTTTGCCACCTGTGGAGGTTTTAAGGGCAAAACAGAAATTCAAGTGGCTTGTCTAACTAATAAATCTGACAATAAAACGATTACAGCTACTTTTGGTTATCCATTCAGGTTGAATGAAGCATCATTTCAGACACCTCAAGGTGTAAATGTGTGTGATGTAGATTGGAAAAGTCATGTCCTTATTGGAGATTACTCTTCTGCTGCAGAATTCTATGTTACTTTTGCAGTCTTTGTCTTCCTGTACTGCATTGCTGCTCTTCTGCTCTATGTTGGTTACACGAACCTGTATCGTGATAGTCGAAAACTTCCCATGATTGACTTTGTTGTTACTCTTGTTGCCACTTTTTTGTGGTTGGTGAGCACTTCAGCCTGGGCTAAAGCTCTTACAGATATTAAAACAGCTACCGGTCGCAATAGTCCAGGAACTTCTGCCTTGTATTCAACAGAGAGTGATATGTCATTTTGGCTCTGTGACTAGTATGGGATCCCTAAATGTATCTGTGATCTTTGGCTTTCTGAATATGATACTTTGGGGAGGAAATGCATGGTTTGTGTACAAGGAGACCAGCTTACACAGTCCCTCAAATACTTCTACTTCCCATAGCCAAGGAGGTATTCCTCCTCCAACTGGAATATAATTGAAGGGAGAAGTACAGTACACTGTTTGAAATAGATGTCTATACTATGACCTGTTGCCAACATCTTGAGAAGCATTTTTTGTTTCTAATAAAAGTAATGGCTTTTTCAATAAATTGGTGGGTTTAAAAAAAAAAAAAAAAAAAAAAAAAAGGTTTCTTTCTCTGAAATGAGAAAAATAAATGGAGAGTGAGTGTCTCTTGGAGGTCCTACGCAAAACTCATTTTTCTTTTTTTCCATTTCTCTCTACCATTCTACTCCAGCCATAATGTAAGTCCTTTTTTTTTTTTTTTTGCGGTACACGAGCCTCTCACTGTTGTGGCCTCTCCCGTTGCGGAGCACAGGCTCCGGATGCGCAGGCTCAGTGGCCATGGCTCACGGGCCCAGCCGCTCCGCGGCATACAGGATCTTCCCGGACCGGGGCACGAACCCGTGTCCCCTGCATCGGCAAGCGGACTCTCAACCACTGCGCCACCAGGGAAGCCCTATTATTATTTTTTAAGATTTTTATTTTTTATTTTTTGGCTGCGATGGGTCTTTGTTGCTATACGCGGTTTTTCTCTAGCTGTGGTGAGCGGGGGCTACTCTTCATTGCGGTGCGTGGGCTTCTCAGTGCAGTGGCTTCTCTTGTTGCGGAGCACGGGCTGTAAGCACAAGGGCTTCAATAGTTGCGGCACACAGGCTCAGTAGTTGTGGCACACAGGCTTAGTTGCTCCATGCCATGTGGGATCTTCCCGGACCAAGGCTCGAACCCGTGTCCCCTGCATTGTTAGGCAGATTCTTATCCACCGCACCACCAGGGAAGTCCTTCCACTTCCATTTTTAAGTGTGTATTTACATAATAGCAAAAACTATTAGTTTTTCAATATTTATATTATATCCAATCACTAAATCAAGTTTTCTTCTCTTCCAATGTTTATATCAACTTATACAAGTTATCTCATTTTTCTGTTATTTTACTATATCTGTTATAACCTCCAAGGCAGTGTTATCCAAATATGGTAAGAAAGGGCATCCCTAGCTAATCCTTGATTTTAATTGAATTTTTTTATTTTTGCCTATAAGGATAATATTAATTATTGTTTTTTGTAAATACACTTATTCACTAGTTTCTTCCTGTTCTCTTTGAGTTAGAGTATTTCTTAGGAATGTCTGCTGAACTTTATCAAGTAACTTAACAGCATTTAACAATTTGATTAATTTTGATCCTTTATTTTCTTGATGTAACAAACTAAGTTAAATTTTAAAATGTGATAAATTTCTGATATTGAACTGCACGTGTGTCCCAGAAACAAGCCTTACTTTGCGTATTATCCCTTAGTGCATTGCTGGATCCTATTTACTAATATTTTATTTAGAATTTTTGTGTCTACATTCATAAGCAGAACTATTCTACAATTTTTTGTACTGTCTGAGTTGGGTTTCGTTGTTAACATTTTGCTAGGTTTATAAGATGAATTGGGGATAATTTCTATTGTATACGACCTGGGAGAGTTTAAATAACATTGGCGTTATCTTAATAATTATGTAAAATTCATCTGTAAATACATTTGTTCCTGGTGCTTTGTTCAGTGATAGAGCTTTAATCTTTGCCATTCTCTTCCATAATAAGTTGTCTTGTTGTTTACACTTGCCTGTTATGTCTTTGACCCATCTACGTTTCATCCTTTCTTTTTCACTTTAAACATGTTTCTTAGTATATGTATATATATTTTGGGGGGGGAGGGGGGGTATTTTTCTAATCCAATCTGCTAGTCATTATTTTTAAGTAGTAATAGTTATTTCATTTCTATATAATTATCTAAAATGTTTAATTTTTCTATTTATTTATACATATATAACAAATAATATAATGTCACATATTTATATAATTCAGGCTTCCTCTCCTCTTCACATTTCTCAATGGGGTTGTTTTCTGTTTGATCCTTCTCAGGTGGTAAGGTGGTTGTTACCCTGGCAGGAATACTTAGCTCCACCCACAGGGTATCTATTGCCCTTCTCTCCTCTCAGAAACCAAACCTGCAGCGGCTAGTCTCCCACCCTCTATCGTCCACGTGGCAGCGAGAAGTTTGACACCAGGCTGAATTTTTTTCCTTCATAGAAAACTTGATCTTTCAACCTAGTACCTTGTAAGAAATTCTTTGTATCCTTGGAGTAGGAAAATGGTGTCAGGAGATGTCAGATGGGTGTCTTTCTCTTCAATCCAGCCTGGAACTTGAGGAGAATTTCCAATCTCTAGACTCAGATCTCTCTTCAGCTCACAGAGTGTGTCTTCCTTGGTGTTCCCTGGCTTGTAGACACATCTCCCCAGTCTTCCTCCATCGATTGAATTGTTTGTTAGTTGGTTGGTTGGTTTTTCTCTTGAGAAAGTCTTGGGGGCAGGGGTTGTCTTAGTCCATTGGGTACTATAACAAAATACTACCAGGTGGCTTACAAACAACAAGCATTTATTTCTTATAGTTCTGGAGGCGAGAAGTCCAAGGTCAAGGCACCAGAGAGTTGGTGTCCAGTGAGCACCTGCTGCCTGGTTCATAGACTGCTGTCTTCTAACTGTGCCCTCACTTGGTAGAAGGAGCAAGGGAGCTCTCTGGGGTCCCTTTTATAAGGGCACTATATGAGGGCTCTGCCCTCATGACCTCATCACCTCCAAAAGCCCCACACCTCCTAATACCATCATCTTGCGGGTTAGGATTCAACATATGAATTTGAGGGGACACAAACATTCAGACCATAGCATTCCACCCCTGCCCCACAGAATTCATGTCCTTCTTTCATGCAGGCAAACTGCTACACAGAAAATAAAACATGCTATGTGCTTTCAAAATACAATGGTGGGACAGGCGTAGAATAGACATTTCCATTGCAAAAGGAAGAAATAGGAAAGAAGAAAAGGATGGCGGGTCCAGAGATGTCCAAATCCTTAAGGCTCCAGAATAATCCCCTTTGGCTAGATGCTCTAGAATAATCCCCTTTGGCTAGATGCTCTAGAATAACCCCCTTTGGCTAGATGCTCTAGAATAATCCCCTTTGGCTAGATGCTCTAGAATAACCCCCTTTGGCTAGATGCTCTAGAATAACCCCCTTTGGCTAGATGCTCTAGAATAACCCCCTTTGGCTAGATGCTCTAGAATAATCCCCTTTGGCTAGATGCTCTAGAAGCTTCCAGGCCCACTGGGGCTATGACCTGCCTTCAGGAGCCGCTGGGACTGCCTTCAGGGTCCCACCCCGTCAGCTCTGCTGGGCAGAAGTTGGGCCCGATGCCTCTGCTGGGCATTGCCCTGGAGGGGGCTGTCTACCATTGTCCCGCCCCAGGCTGTTCTCTGCTTGGTGGCCAGCACAGCTCCAGGTGGCTCCATCCCTCAACAACAGGCAGAGGCAGCCACGCCCCAGCTGGTACACTCAGCAGGCAGGTGGAGGCTGTGCAGCTTGGACCAGCCAAAGGCCCTCACCTAACCAGTTGGACAGGAAGTGGAGCCCGCAGTGCGGGCACAAGGCAGCAGCAGCCCCTCCTTTGAAATCATTCTGCCTCCCAGGCCCTTGCACTCTGGGCCTCTGATGGAAGGGGCAGCCCTAATGAGGGCTGCACTTCAAGGATCTTTTTTTTTTTTTTTAATTCAAATTGATAGTTGTCACCTCCGACAGCTCCCTTTTGCTGAGTGTGCTCTATTTTGAATAATTGTCCCTCTAACTCTTGGGTCTGTATGAGTTGCCAAGGGCTGTGCTAACAAATTACCACACGCTGGCTGGTTTAAAACAACAGAAATGTATCCTCTCACTGTTCTGAAGGCTGGAAGTCTGAAATCAAAGTGTCAACAGGGCCATACTTCCTCTGAATGCTCAGGGAAGGAGTATCCCTTGCCTCTCGCTAGCTTGCGGTGGTTGTCAGCAATGCTTGGTATTCCCTGTTTATAGACACATCACTGCAATCTCTGCCTCCATGTCTATCTTCCCTCCGTGTATGTCTGTCTGTCTCCAAATCTCCCTCTCCTTATAAGGGCCCTTATAGGGCCCACTCTAATCCCGTGTGACTTCACCTTAATTTGACTGCATCTATAAAGACCCAGTTTCCAAATAAGATCACATTGGGAAATTCATGCAGCTCAATCTGCAACAGGCCCCCTTGAATATATTTGTCAGCTTACTGGGCTCCAACCTAGTTACTGGAGTACCCTAAGAAGCACCAGGCTATAGAAGCCAAAGTGATCCTGATTCACCCGGTGGGCTGGCAGGGCAGAAGCAGGAAGCCTGCCAGCGCCCTTCTAAGGAAACTGAGGAAGACTCACAGCCTTACAGCTCCCCTGACTCCCCTCATACTTGCCCAGACCATTGGGAAGGAAGGGCTTGGATGGCCCATGTGGCACACCTGCACCCCAAAGGACCAAACTCTCCTCCAGATTCACAGTTCTCAAAGTGCAGATTTCCAGGTTCTTCCCCCAGCCTGGAACCTCTCCCCACACACAGCCCAGGCCTCACTGGCACTCAGCTTCCCACAAGCCCAGCAGCCACCTGGCTCCACAGAGGCTGGAAGATTGGAGCTGGGAGAGGCAGGGAAGGGACCTCACAGTCAAAGAGGTTGAGAATGGAGGGCCTGGAACATAGACATATAATGACCAACCTAAGGTCATTTAATGACCAACCTAGGGTTCCTAAAAGCACCCTCTGTTGGTCTGCTTGCCAGTTGTCCATCTTCAGGTTTTGAGGAGCTCGCAACAGAAGGCAGCACCCCAGGGACACAGAAGTAGTGGCAAGTACTTTTCCATTTACATCAGCAGGCAAGACTGGTTACATTTTTTTTTCCCAGAAATAAGTTTGTTTGAATTGTTGGGGAGGGGTGTCATTTCCAATGTGAATTCTTTCCCTGGGTGACAGGGATTCTTTGATGTAACTCATAAGACCTTTTTTATAACAAACATACAAGCACCTGGGTCAATAGATGTGGCATTTCTCTCACCCACCGGAACAACCCATTTAAAAGGAAAGAAATTAAAAAAAAAAAAAAAAGGCAGTGGTTGCTTTTTTCCTGTTGTCTTGAACGAGATCTGAGAATCAGAAAAACTTGGCAGACAACCTCCTACCTTCCTACTGTGAACAACCTTTGTTCCCTCTGCCATGAGGGATCTTTACACTCAGCTCCCCAGAGCCCTGAGGGTTTCCGAAGGAGAGAAAACCAGAGGACTTCAGGCCTCACCCATAGCCCTCCAGGATAAGCAGTAACTGTCTTAATAATTTGTTTACACTTCACAAGATACCACTCAAGCAAAACTTTCCCTGCTGAAACGTGTTTGAAAAACACTTCTTTAAAGCCATTCAAGGTCAGTTTCCAGTTTCCCAGCAATGAATGTATTTGGTTCCCTAATCCATAGTACTTATATCTTCCAACTCTAATACCGTAATCTGACTTTAGTACTCTAAAAGTGATCTTCTCCAGTAAATGCTTGTGTTTTATATTGACTCTGAAGGACTTACTCCTATAAATACTTTGAAACACCATGATTTATGCTTTTCGTTGGCAGTATCCGCGCTCCTGTAAATGGGAATCGTGTGCTCTTTGTGATCACTGGCTGCTCTGTTTTAAGGAGCAGAGTGAAGGAATTCCCTGGAAGTCCAGTGGTTAGGACTCCATGCTTCCACTGCCAGGGGCAGAGGCAAAACAAACAAACAAACAAACAAAAAAACAAGGGCAGAATAAGATGGTGAACAGACTGTGTGGACCCTTAAACAATCCCTGCGTCGGTTTTCCCCTAAGTGGAAGCAGCCAGAGGAAGGGCCTCCGTCTCCACATGCCACTCTCCCTCTCCCCCAGCCTGCCTCCCCTCCATTCCCAATTCTCTTGGAATCAACTCCTAGTCATCTTGCAGGCCTACATGTCCCTTCCTCAGGGAAGCCTTCTCTGATCCCTCTCCCCAGACAAAGCTAATTCCCCTGTTCTGTGTTTCTCACAATGGTTGATATTTAATTACATGTTAATTGTCTCTCTTACTAACTATAAACTCTTCGGAGGAAGAAAACATGTAGATCTTATTTTCCACTGTGCCTCTACCACTTGGCATAGTGCCTGGTGCAAGGTAGATGCTTAATAACTGCTGGGCCAATGAATGAATGATCACTAATGCCTCCTTCATTTAAAGTATTTGGGGTAATCAGTCAAGCATTCATGAATCTCTGCAATGAACAAGTTGTCATCCATGCTGAGCATGGTGGGGGAAACAACCAGCTGCTTAACCTCCGGGAGCTTATTAACCTAATTGGGAAAATGAGACACGAACATTGATAAGCCAACAAACTATTAGTAGCAGATTAGAGACTGGTTTCCTGGTTTATTAAGTAGAAAGTAAAGAAGCAATTGGTTGGATCTGCAGATGCCTTTGGAATTGAGAGAAAGCAGTGAAGGGAGGTTTGATGCTGCTTTTTGATGGTAAATAGAGGAGGGAAGATGCAAGGACAAACAACCACAGCTGGACAGGAACAGGGTTGCTATCACTGCAGCATGGAAGAGCCTTCTCTGGTCACTTAACAGGTACTCATTGGGCATCTATTCTGTGGTCGGCACCATTCCAGGCCTGGGATACAGTGGTGCCCTCAGGGAGCTTACATTCTAGTGGAGAAAGCAAATACCAAGTGAAGAAGCATCCACGTCAGGTAGGACTGAGTGTCATGAAGAAAACGAAACAGAGCTGTTAGGAGAGTGACGGACATGCTCCTTCAGACGGGGTGGTCAGGGAAGAGCTCAGACCCAAGTACCCAGAAGGCACAGACATGCCAGCATCTGAGAGAAGAGAAGTCGAGGCGGAACGGGTAACATGCACCAAGGCCTAGGACAGGAACGAACTCAGCACATTCAAGAAGCAGGGAAAAGCCAGTGTGGCAGAGACGACGACCAAGGGAGAAAGCGGTGAAGCTGCGCTCAGAGAGGCGGGCCCCAGTTTATTTATCTGTTGAGTGGTTACCTAGACTGGATCACTATTTTCCAATGGAATAATCCTGTGGGCCAGGAGGAAGGAGGAAGGGCATCAAGGTGCTGGGTGGATGCAACACCCTACACCTCCACTTCGGGGCACAGACTGGACTTGTCCATGCAATTTCCTATGAGGAGACATTTCTGCAGCTAGAATAAGAAAAGCGTTGGGGCAAGTGGGAGGTCTCTGAAAGCCCACTGCTAGCTCTCCATGAGAAGGAGGAAGTGCATCCAGGACATGCCCCTGGGGCGGAAGCAGCATGCAGAGTGGGTTTAAGTTTAAACAGTTGTTTATGGTTTTCACACTGAAGAGGTGTGGGCTATTCACGAACAAGCTTCAAAGCCAGGATTGGTGGGAGGCAAAGTGAGGCATGAGCTAGGAGGCCGGGCCACACAGGTGCCCTTGACTTAAAAGGCCATGAAGCAAGGGAGTCTCCACCCCCTGCCCTGCTCTCTGGGGCTCCAGGCTGTCTGCTTCCACACAGGGAGAGATTTCAGTTGCTCGGACCTAAATCCTTTCTGCTCATTTCTGCAGCTGGTACCAAAGAGCATTCCCATTTGGAGCTGGAAGGTGAAACTTTATCTACGGGTGCAATGCCTTGCCCATCGAGATCGGATGAATTGGTTTTCTTTGTGAATGGGTGGAAGGTAAGGGTTGGGTATCACTACCATAGTTTGCAGAGACAACAGGAAACTTCTAATGTGAGGAGAGCACTTGTGGCCTGTTTGGGTTGAGACCGCTCCAATCAGGAACAAGAAGCCACAGGCTGGGAACCAGGCTAATGTGGCCTGTTATTCCCAGGCTCGGCCTCTGGGAATGTGGGGAGGCGGTAAAGCATTGGGGGTAATGGCACGTGCCTCGGTGTCAGACAGACTTGGTTCCAAGCCGGCTCTGCCTTTTACTGGACAAGTTTCTACAAGTTACTTCACCTCCCTGAGCCTCAGGGTGCCCGTCGTTACGGCTATTGTAAAGATTAAGAGAGAGACGCTTCTTTCATTGATTAGGAACCCCTTAAATTCTTACACGAGGCCCTTAGCACTGGGCCTGATATACTGGAGGCCCTCTATTCTAGCAACATATACCGATTCTCAAACTCAGGAGGATAAGAAATGGAGCGCTCTTTATTTTTCTATTTTTTGAACTTAATTTTTCTGTTGAGTCTCCATTATACAGAATTAGTTGACGTGTAATTGCAGTCAATTTCCAGGCCCCCCCTTTCCCTGAGTTGCAGTTGAATTGCAGGAGGAAACTCTACAACACTTTTCCCTGGCAGCCACCCCTCCAGGCCTCACCATCAGTCCACACAGGCCACTAGTTAACCCTCAGTGCCGTCTGCCGGGCCTGTTTCTCTCATGCATCTCTCAAGGGACCATTCTGTGCTCCAAGGCATGCAGCTTCTCTGGGGTCTTGCCACCTCTCCTCCAGGGCCCCTCAGCTTTCCCATCCCATGAGCTTAGCTGGAATTTGGTCAGGTACCTCCACCCCTGCCCCATGTGGGGCCTTGGCCCAAGGAAGGAGATAGAGCAGAGCCTCTACCTTCTCATCACTTTCGTTTTAACTCTCTCTCCTGTATCCAGTCTCCACTGCCAGCAGACACCAAACATTCTTCCAAAACTCTCACTTACAAGCTGAGTCCTTACTCGCTTGTTCCACTGGCTAGGGCTTTGGAGGCTCCTTCCTCTATTTTCTGTCCCGCACCCCTTCTGAGTCATGAGCCCAGAATGAAGTGGCTGCAGCCTGGACAGGGAATAAGTCAAGGGTTAGAGGAAACACAGGTTGTGTGGTAGGGGTGGAATCAGCTAGATTATAAAAATATTATCCAACCACATTCTCATTAAGTGCTTTCAAAAGACCTGGGGGACTTCCCTGGTGGCGCAGTGGTTAAGACTGCACGCTTCCAATGCTGGGGGACCGGGTTCAATTCCTGGTCAAGCAAATAGATCCCACATGCATGCCGCAACTAAGGAGCCTGCATGCCACCACTAAGACCCTGGGCAACCAAATAAATAAATAAATAAATATTCAAAAGACCTGGGATGAAAGTAAGGGCAGGCAGATGAGGGCTGCTTCTTTCATTGATAGTAGCCCCTAGAGATCCAGAAAGCTCTTGAATTGTAATATCTCAACTTGGAAGCATCTTCCTGTACTATTTTATTCTTTGAGGTCTACACAAGTTCATGTTTTTCTTCTGGGGAGGAAGAAGAACCAAACATGAATGGCCCACTGTAGCTTCCTTTCCTCTGTTGCAACAAAATGGCTGGAGGTATTTACAGGACACCCAAAGAAAAAGTGAAAGGAAATAAGCAAATGGGATAGAAGCAGCAAAGAAGCTCCCTCCATGGCTTTAGAGTGCCAAAGCCTGCAGTTTTCAAGGTGAGGGAGGGAGGAATTCTAGTGTTCTCCCAGAGCCTCCCTGGGTCCTGAGCTGGGGCCACAAGGCTCACCATTGGCCACGCTGCTAGTGGCACATTCAGGGACCACTCCAGGATGGTAGCAACTCCCTCACTTCCCCTTTCTGCCACCAAGTCTTAGGATCCCAGATGTTATCAAACATACTCCCCACAGGAGGTGTCTCAGAGGTGCCAGAATAGAAACCCTTACTATTCAGCCTTCTTCCCTCAAGGACCCTTCACACTTACATACACAGACACACACACACACAGCATCCAAGTCCTTCCCCAATTTGAAGTAGTTCAAGAGTACAGAATACTGGGTTGAAAGACTCCACAAAATTAGATAGTAGAGCAAACGTGAAGAATTTAAGTGCCAGGGGCATTTTTTGTTTTATAGCTCTCTGTTTTTTTTTTAATAGCTCTCTATCTTATAGCTCTCTCTAAACTGTGTTAGTTTCTGTTGTACAACAAGTGAATCAGCCATACACATACATATATCCCCATATCCCCTCTCTTCTGAGCCTCCCTCCCACCCTCCCTATCCCACCCCTCTAGGTCGTCACAAAGCACCGAGCTGATTTCCCTGTGCTATGCTGCTGCTTCCCACTAGCTAACCAAAGCAATCTACAGATTCATTGCAATCCCTATCAAACTACCAATGGCATTCTTCACAGAACTAGAACCAAAAATTTTACAATTCATATAGAAACAAAAAGACCCCGAATAGCCAAAGCAATCTTGAGAAAGAAAAATGGAGCTGAAGGAATCAGGCTCCCTGACTTCAAACTATACTACAAAGCTACAGTAATCAAGACAGTATGGTACTGGCACAAAAACAGAAATATAGATCAATGGTACAGGATAGAAAGCCCAGAGATAAACCCACGCACCTATGGTCACCTAATTTATGACAAAGGAGGCAAGAACATACAATGCAGAAAAGAAAGCCTCTTCAATAAGTGGTGCTGGGAAAACTGGACAGCTACATGTAAAAGAATGAAATTAGAACACTCCCTAACACCATATACAAAAATAAACTCCAAATGGACTAAAGATCTAAATGTAAGACCAGACACTATAAAACTCTTAGAGGAAAACACAGGGGCATCTTTACTCAGTGGTGGTTCCCAACTCTAATCACATATAAGCACTGTTGCCACAGATGCTTGCTGCATCTTTTACTCCATAGATGTGTGTAAAAGTTGTTTGCCTGTAGAGAACAAAAAGAGAGGCAAATGAAATCAGGCCTAATATACCCCAGTCCATAAACCAAGCAGGCCATGACAGGCATTCCTTGGGGTCACCCATTCCATTCCCATAATATTCTCTTTTCTGTTTCCAGTGCAGGTGATCGAGAGGAATGTGGACCCAAAAGTCACCCTGCTGACCTTCTTACAAAAGAACTCTACCCTTTTGATCCAAGTCTTGGCCGTGTCTGTGTTTGCCTTAAAACATAGGCCAGGGGCTTCCCTGGTGGTGCAGTGGTTGAGAGTCCGCCTGCCGATGCAGGGGACACGGGTTCGTGCCCCGGTCCAGGAAGATCCCACATGCCGCAGAGCGGCAAGGCCCGTGAGCCATGGCCGCTGAGCCTGCGCGTCCGGAGCCTGTGCTCTGCAATGGGAGAGGCCACAACAGTGAGAGGCCCGCATACCGAAAAAAAAAAAAAAAAACATAGGCCAGCTACAATTATGAGAACTAATCAAACCTCTCCTTCCCCACACAGCCAGGTCCCGTGGTCCTTGCTCTCTATTTGCTTTTGGCAATGGTTCTAAGGATATTAAGTTAATTGAGCTATTTGGAGAGGATAAAGTTTCCCCAGAGTTTCTTATATCTTGATTTAATAGCCATGAAATAGAAGCTAAGTTCTTTCTTTCAGCACTAATTATTCCTTTAAGTGCCTTCCAGATCCCCAAGACAGTGGTTATGTAATAGAGGTTTGTGTTGCATGTACCCTTCCCTGGAAGAAAACCAAATTCTCCAGATTCAGGAAGAGCACGTGTCATAGGAGAAGATTACCTTTCTCTACATCTGTTTTCTCACAACAGGTTTTCCCCACCATTCTATATTCTGAAATTTAGATCTTCATAATGGCAAACATATTTTAATTGGTAAATCTAATGGATCAGAGAAGCCCCCCCAAAAAAAAAAAGACAGAAATGACAAGTTTTGTTTAAAAGCCCACATGGTTTTTAATTCGTTGTCAACGTTTTAAAATTAGGAAATCTCATTTTTTTAAAAAAAAAAATAGGAATTTCTCATGAAAAATGGGAAGATAGTCCTTCCTGCCTGGCAGCAGTCTTGCTTAGAGCTGAGTGGAGCCTGTCATCCTCCATCTAAAATGGGGCACAAGCTCTCCAGTCACACCCAGCCCACTCCACTCATTCACACACCTCTCTGATAAGCATTTATGGTTATGACTTAATTTAGATGAGCAAGCCATATGGCTTAAAAAAAAAAAAAAAAGCCAAAGATTCCAAAGTCTTCTTAGCCAGTCTAGTTAATTACATCCAATCCATAAACTGTGTGGAAATGGGCCACAATCAGGGAGAAGGATGCCCAAAGAGAGGAGCAGAGGCTGAGCCTTGAGATTGGACCTGGACCAAGCAGGAGCAGAGGGACACTCCGGGTGGGATATGAAAATAAGGACAGGAGTTTTCTCCAAAGGGTCACTGACTTGGTTTCAAATGCAGTACAAATTACTGGGCAAAACTAGCAATACATTAAACTGCTAAAAATAAGTGTTTCTCTTCCAATTACATGACTGGAACCCAGAAGAATACCTGTAATGAAATAGGATTTTTCCAAGGGCTTTTACTTCTGTTATCCTACAAGATGCTTATGCTAAGCCTGTGAGGATAAAGTAGGTATTGCCTTTCCCTCTTTGCAAGTGACGACACAGGCAGGGAGAGGTTCCTATGTCCAGTGTCACAAAGCTAGGAAGATACAGAGTGGCCTTGACTGAGGCCTGCGGGCAGGCAAATGCCTTCTCAGATCTGCACCTCACCCCACAAAGGAGACTTTCCTCGCTAGTGACACCCTAGGAAGGCAGCTCTGATAGAGGCGACGTGTCCGCCTGGGAGTCTTTCCTTGACCACCCTTCCCAGTGCACCTGACAGGAAGTACGCCTGCAGAAGAGGAGGCTGTGGCGCCTGCACCATGATGGTGTCTAAGCGAGACCCCACGTCCCAGGAGATAAGGTATCTGCCCAGATGCCCAGAGACCAGGCTTGCACTCTCATCTCACAGCTTACGAAGATCTCAAAGACCTTCCAGCCTTGTGATTCTAACTCTCTCTAGGTCTTCGACCCCTCTGAGAAGCTGATAAAATCTATGAGCTTTTACAAAAACTAATAACGTTTTGCACACAATTTCCGGGAGATCGTGGACCTCCCAAGGCCCATCAATGCATCCCAGGTTAAGAATCCCCAATTAAGGGACCTCCCTGTTGGTCCAGAGGTTAAGACTCTGTGCTTCCACTGCAAGGGGCACGGGTTTGATCCCTGGGGAACAAAGGGAAGGGAAGATCCTGCATACTGCAGATACCACATACCACAGATCCCGCATGGGCACAGTGCGGGAAAGAAGAAAGAAAAGGAAGGAAGGAAGGAAGGAAGGAAGGAAGGAAGGAAGAAAGAAAGAAAGAAAGAAAGAAAGAGGGACTTCCCTGGTGGCACAGTGGTTAAGAATCCTCCTGCCAATGCAGGGGACACGGGTTCAAGCCCTGGTCCGGGAGGATCCCACATGCCGTGGAGCAACTAAGCCCATGCGCCACAACTACTGAGCTTGCACTCTAGAGCCCGTGAGCCACAACTACTGAGCCCATGTGCCACAACTACTGAAGCCCGCGTGCCTAGAGCCCGCGCTCCACAACAAGAGAAGCCATCTTAACGAGAGGCCTGCCCATGGCAACGAAGAGCTGCCCCTGCTTGCTGCAACGAGAAAGAAAGCCCGCGTGCAGCAACGAAGACCAATGCAGCCAAAAATAAATAAATAAATAAATTTATTTTAAAAAAAAAAGAAAGAAAGAAACCGCAATTTAGGTCAAGCATTCATTTTACAGATGAGGAAACTGATGTCAGGAGGATGAAGTGACTTGTTCAAGGTCATGCAACTAGTATGTAGAACAACAACTTGAGCCCACGTTTTCTGGCTCTGACACTAATGCTCTTTCTACTGTTGGGCTGGATCTGGGCCATGATTCCAGCTTTTCATTAAGGGCCAGATTCCAGGACTTGGGCTGCTCCCAAATCCACTGGCCCAAGAAATCAAGAAATGGCCTCAGGACACAGGCCTTCCAACTCTACTGAATGACCTCATACAGAGAGTTTAAAATGAACAAGCAAAAATATTATCAAATACAGTTAAAAGACAAAGGTGCGCCTTTTACCTGTTATGGGATCAATGTCCTAATGTTTACTAGTTGACATCCAACTATATTCCTGATGACACGAGTCCATTCCCACTGAGACCAGACCCAGGTGGGTCTGTTCTAGGCTTGGAAAATGTTTCTGAGGTTCAGAATGCCCACATTCCCCCTAAGGATCCCAATTCTTATAGATAATACAGAGTCAGCAGAAAGGACTCTAAATTCTTCCTCCCAGGCACTCCTCCAGGTCTCCATCCTCTCGGCTGAGTGACAGGGAGAGGGGGTGGTTTCTGCTGCCCTTCTTGGTTCCCACATTCCCCACAGGGCAGAGCTGTGTTTCTCCTTTGGATTTTCCTTGTGCCTCTCATATAAGACACTTCTCTGTCACCGTGCGCCTGGTGCCCATCTGCTCTCTGTGTGGGGCTGCTGTCACCACTGTGAAAGGTGTTGGAAGCATCAAAATGAGGCTTCACCCCGTGCAGGTAAAAGCACATCCTAAATGTCTCATTTCTTAACTCTGTCTTTGTAATCAACGCCGTGTTGACTGTGCCTCCTGGGGCTTCTAGGTTGTGGTCCAGTAAGTAGAAGCTTTGGATGCATATTGATCAAGATAATAATATCTGTTAAGTGATTTAAAAGAAAGCTAGAAATCCATCTACATTTCAGTAGCTGATCATCTTTCTTCTTACTTTTTCTGCTTGAATGATAACAGCATGATCAAAACATTGATTAATGCCAATTAGACTGTGAGGCAGAATAAATACTGCACAAAGAGCATCGTGCATTGAATAAAGCACCTCTGAGGATAACAGGGTAAAATTCAGGATTATTCCCTCTGGCGTGGAGTTTTAAGAGTACTGTGACATGCACTGGTATAAACACACCAGTTCCTCTGTCATTGTCACAGAGGTTTGGAGAGTCCAGACCCATTAACACTGCGAGTCCTTCCAGGAAGAAGGAGTCTGGATTTAACCACATAAGAGTCAATTCCAGGAAGGTCAACAAAGGCAAAAGACCCAGCAGAGTTTACTAGAGTCTCTGAGAAGGTCAGAGAGGATGTTCACCCCAAGGCCAATAAGCCCAAATCCTAGAATTATACTACATTCTGAATCCAGAGCAAGGCTTTAATGTACCCAAGAATCAATCAGCTGGGAGCTTGTTAAAAATGCAGAGGGGCTTCCCTGGTGGCGCAGTGGTTAGGAGTCCGCCTGCCGATACAGTGGACACGGGTTCGTGCCCCAGTCCGGGAAGATCCCACGTGCCGTGGTGCAGCTGGGCCCGTGAGCCATGGCCGCTGAGCCTGCGCGTCCGGAGCCTGTGCTCCGCAACAGGAGAGGCCACAACAGTGAGAGGCCCGCGTACCGCAAATAAAAATGCAGATTATGAGTCAAAAAGTTTGGAGCAGAGGTCTGAGGTTCTGTATTTCCTAAAAGACCGCAGGTGGAACCAACACCACTGGTCCACGGACTGCACTTTAAATTGCAAGGATCTAGAACACAGACCAAAATCGTGGACCTTTGAAAGCAGAGCTCCTTTTGAGCCACAACAGAAGAATTTAAAGAACAAAGTAACATGAGGTCCATAGTGGAGAGTCTCCAAGTTAATCAGAAAGAGGTGACCCCATGCTCAGAGCCAGGCTGGGAAAGAAATAGGGGTGCTCAAGGAAACTGTTTTTGAAATTACACACGCTTTCC
This sequence comes from Aethalodelphis obliquidens, assembly GCF_003676395.1. Lineage (NCBI taxonomy): Eukaryota > Metazoa > Chordata > Mammalia > Artiodactyla > Delphinidae > Aethalodelphis > Aethalodelphis obliquidens. Next base: position 34,469,200 of record NW_020837946.1, on the reverse strand, counting down.
TTATAATTACTGATTTCTGGAGAATTCTTCTCTCTCTGGGAATGGAGGTTGCGTGCTAATTCCCAGTTAGAAGGATCTGGGCATTCGAGCTTGAGAAGTAATTGTAATGCTAGAACACGGCTTCCAGGTCACCTCCTCCAGAAGGAAAGGGGATGACGGCCCACTCTGCCCAAGGGGAGGGTGCACTGCTCAGGGAGAGGGTTCCACCATGACAAGAGAGACACAGGATGTGGACCCTGGCAGGAGGCGGTGGCAGCAGGAAGGCAGGGCCTGTGACCATGCCTGTGTCCTTCCAGGAGAGGACTGCCGAGAGCCATGGCACCCGGTGCAGGATCTGCAGCCCAGGGATGGTGATGTCCATGTACACGCTGCCCAGGAGCCACCCGCAGCCTTCAGGGGAGCAGCTGCCGGCAGCCCTGGGGGGTAGGTCTGACTTGAACAAGCCCACTGCCCGCCAAAGCCAGGTGGGGTCATGCGTCAGCCTGCTCCTCCCCACCTACAATGCCACCCCAGCCCCGTTCAGGGACCCCTCGGTTGTTTCTGAAGTAGCTGCTTTCACCCCTGAGCAGAGAAGAACGTCAAGGTGTATCTGCTCATCAGAGCAGTTGCTGCACAGAACTAAAGAGCACACGTGGCCCACACCCGCATCTTGACACCCTACTTTTCTACCCAGTGACTTATGTGGTTGCCTTCATTCGGGCTGTCATAACAGAGCACCTCAAACTGGGGGTGTTAAAACAGCAGGAATTCCTTCTGTTGCAGTTCTGGAGGTGAAGAGTCTGAAATCTAGGCTCTAGAAGAGGACTCTTCCTTGCCTCTTCCTAGCTTCTGGTGGTGGACCGCAGTCCTGGCGTTCCTTGACTTAGAGATTCATCACTCCCGTCTCTGCCTCCATCTTCTCACGGCCTTCTCCCCTGTGTGTCTGTGTCCAAATTTCCCTCTTCTTACAATCCAGTCACTGGATTAAGGCCTACCCTAATCCAGTAGGGCCTCATCTTAACTTGATTACATCTGCATCACTGCAGATTTCCAAGTAAGGTCACATTCACAGGTTCCAGAGGTTAGAACGTCAACGTATCTTCTGCGGGGGGGGGGGGGGGGGGGGGGGGAGACACTATTCAACCCATAACACAGCCCTTCATGTATCGAAGGGATCCTTTAAAATTTGCAATGGGTTTAAGTTACTAAAGAGTTCATGGGAATTCCTTGGCGGTCCAGTGGTTAGGACTCTGCATTCATTGCTGAGGCTCTGGGTTCAATCCCTGGTTGGGCAACTAAGATCCCACAAGCGGCGCAGCACAGCCAAATAAATAAATAAAGAGGAGTTCATAAACATATCCGTTTTGCAGGATCAATAAAGCTCACGTTCAGCTGTCAACAATCCCTAAACCAGACATCTGTTACACAACAGATATACAAATCCCTAGATTGAGGCCTGAAGGGTGAGCACCACACACTCTCCTAATCTGCCAGTTGCCGCTGGACTTCCTTTACTCTCTCTGCTCCATTGCAGAAAATCAGATCAAATCACCTAAGGTCAGAGAGGATGTTCACCCCTTCCTTAGGTCCTTCCACTATTTGAGGTCCTTCAGCAGCTCCTTACCCGTCGTGTGGCCACGCCTACCCTCCTTCACCCGGCATTCAGAGAAGTCCAACAGCTGGCCTCCCAAACTCATTCTTCCTCTTCAGCTACGTGAGTCCCTGCTGGCCAGTCTCCTCTCAACCCTCAGTCCTCCGCATGTTTCCACTTCTGCACCTCTGCTTGTGCTGCGCTGTGAACCCCGAATGCCCCTTCCTTGCTCTCCACCAATCCATTGCTTTCTCATCCTTCAATCCAAGCTTCTCTGTGAAGTCTCCCCCGATGAACTCGAGTCCACACTGACCCTCCTCCATCCCACCCTCTCCCATGCCTTCATCTGTGGAAACCTGAGTTTCTTACACTTTACCACGCAATAGAATTACCCGCAGACCTCTTAAATGCAGATTCCTCCACCGGGACCCAGACGTTCTAATTTAGGAGAATTGGAGAAAGGCCAGAGATCTGCATTTTAAACTAATAGCAGAAATTCTGATGCAGTGACCTAAAATCCACTGAGGGGCACTACTAACAACCTGTCCGGGGCATTACACTTCACTCATATGGTGCCTTAGAAACGGCCACATTTTCTTGTTTTGGGATCGCTTGCATCTTACCTAGTATCTGAAATATAGTTGCTGTCAATAGATACATGTTGAATGAATAAATAATTTAATAGATGGATGCAACTGAGCTCACCAGATAGCCTATCATCTTCTTTAGAACAGAGAATAAAACTGGAATTGAGGTGGTGGGAAGGATAATTATCTAAGAAGAAAAAAATCAGTGAACAGCCTAGTGGCTATTTAAATATTCTCAAAAACAAAACAAAACACCAGTGTTCGTTTCAATTTTCTAAAGAAAAATAAATTAAGAGTCAGTAAAAATAAAGAATACTGATAACTTTTCTTCTTCTCTGATTAGGTAATCTATGCCACTGCACTGGGTATCGGCCAATTCTTGCAAGTGGAGGGACCTTTTGTTTGGTGAGTAGGGGACTGTGGGGGCAACCTACAGAGCAAGAATGACAGTGACAGCTGGTCCAGGCTGGGAGCACAGGAGGTGAGTTGTTTTTTTGTTTTTTGTGGGGTTTTTTTGGTACGCGGGCCTCTCACTGTTGTGGCCTCTTCCGTTGCGGAGCACAGGCTCCGGACGCGCAGGCTCAGCGGCCATGGCTTACGGGCCCAGCCGCTCCGCGGCACGTGGGATCTTCCCGGACCGGGGCACGAACCCGTGTCCCCTGCATCGTTAGGCGGACTCTCAACCACTGCGCCACCAGGGAAGCCCTAATTTTTTAGACCATCTAAATAGACCATAAGGAAGACCAATTGAGTTAGCTCCAACTAACTCACGGGAGTTTGAGCTCTTTGTTGAGAGAAGGGTGAACGTTACACCACCTTTGATGCTCTACATCACACCGCTGGGAAGCTAGGTGGTCTAGCCAGCCAGCCAGACATCTTCCGTGGCTAGTTCAGCAAGGCCTCGGGACAGGACATGTAGGAGGGCTCAAGGAAACCCAAGGAGACAAGCAAAGACATGGAATTTGCTTTGGGGAGGCAAGGTTAGTTCTAAGAATCCAAACCAGCTGGGAAAGTGTGAGCAGATAAAGAAGCCAAAAATCTAGAGTGGAATCCAAAATTCACCCCAAGTACCAGAGTGCAGGGAGTTTCCCCCACCAAAGAGCGATGCCGCACTAGGCTGCTGTGAAAATCAAATGAGAAATTGAAGGCTCATAACAAAGTCTTCCTTGGCACTTAGTAAGAACTCAACAAATAGTTACTACTGTATTGAGGATGCTGTCCACACTATGAATAGTGTTTGCCAGGAAAACCAGACAAGTACATCTGATCACCCTCTACAGAGGGCAGGATGGATGTAGGCAGTACTGCCCTTAGACCCAAGCAAGGGGGATTCCAAGCTTTGGAGAGCCCCTCGCTGGTCCTCCTCCGGCCAATCTCAGGAGGCCATGGGGCCAAAGTGACTTGTTTGCCTTGAGCCTTCACCCTTTTCTAGACTGTGCTCCAGATACATTCTTGACCCCATTCCCAGGCACAAGTCTCTTCCCCAAGTCCATCTTCCTCGGGAAGATCATAACAGCCAGCATGTGCACCCTGAGGCCAAAGACTAGCTGTTTGGGGAACGAGTAGACAGAGCTTGGACATGCAGGCTGGCTCACAAGTGTGTGAGGCCCTTCACGGTACAGAACAGAGGCAGGGTGGGGAGGGAAGGGCAGCAGGCCACAGGCCCGGGGCCTCCATTTGTATTCTTGCCTCAACTCCACAAATAGTGGATGAGGGCCTGGAAATAGACCAGCAGGTGTGTCCCACTCCCCAGAGCCAGCCCGGTCCCCAGTGAGTGTCCCATCTTCTCCTGCCACATGGGGGAGCCAGCAGGTGACAAGCTGAGAAAATGAATATCTTGTAAACCCATCAAATTGCTGGTGTAAATAGGAAAACACTTGTGAAATACAAATAAAGGAAGTTAAAGGCAACCTCTCTCCCTCTGGAACTTGGATGTTATCCATCTTTCCAGGCACAGACTCTGGGGATAAAAGCAAAAATACAGTCAGAGACCCACCCTGCAGCCAGCTGGCCCCAGGGACCTTAATGGGTGAAAGGAACCTAGCCCCGGTGGGAATACCCAAGGCTCCCATTTATTAGGCAAGAGAAGACTGGCTTCTGCTGTTATCTCTCACTCATGAGAGCGCTCAGAGTTCTGAGTGAAAGAGGAAGCGCTACTGGCTTCGCTCAGCTGGTTTTGCTTCTTGGACAGAGAAGAAGCTGTCTCTGCACAACTGCCAGCCTGAGACATTTATGCAGAGACAGAGAACTGAAGTATCTGGAAGAAAGTATTTTACTAGAAACTTAGGAGAGACTATTTGAGGAAGAAGGTACAAGAGGTAAGCTTGGAGAAAATGGGAAATGAAAGAACCAGCAAGTGGAAACCAGCTTTAAAATTCATTGATTGCCCATTCATTCCCAGTCAGTCCCATGCAGATCGCAAATGTCGGGGAGATCTGGTTCCAAAATGGTTTTCTTTTTTTTTTTTGTCTTTCTTTTTTTTTCTCTTTTTAAGGTCCCTTTATAAATGATAATACTCAATGTTGTTGAGTCTTGTATATACTAGAGAATGGATAAATTATTATTGCTGTGAAAAGCATCTTATCAATTGATTCTACAACTAGGAATTCACCTAAGAAAAAATTCAGAGATGTACACAAAGCTGTACATGTAATGAACAGAAATGTTCATTACGTTATTTGTAGTTATAAAATGTAAAAAAACCCACTAAGTATACATCAATAGCAAATTTTACAACTATATTGTGGAATAGCCAGAAGATGGACTATTATGCAATCAGCAAAATTATATTTTAAAGGCTTTTTAATAATAGGCAAATAAATGAACAAAAAGTCAAAGTAAAAAGTATATTGTACTATAACTATTGTACAAATATATATTACATAAAAATATTACCAGTGGGATAGAGTAATGATAGTTTATTTCTTTTATGCTTCTCCATATTCTTTTTTTTTTTTTTTTTTTTTTTTTTTTTTTGTGGTTTTGGGGCCTCTCACTGTTGTGGCCTCTCCCGTTGCGGAGCACAGGTTCCGGACGCGCAGGCTCAGTGGCCATGGCTCACGGGACCAGCCGCTCCGCAGCATGTGGGATCTTCCCAGACCAGGGCACGAACCTGTGTCCCCTGCATCGGCAGGCGGACTCTCAACCACTGCGCCACCAGGGAAGCCCTCCATATTCTTTATTATTGTTTTAAGCTATATAATATATACTGTGTGTGTATTATATATTCTATATATTTATCTGTATCACTGTATTTAAAAAATAAAGTAAAAAAAAAAGGAAGATCTTGTGATTACCCCTATTCCAGTAGAAACCACCAAAAGTGACTTTAAAAGTTTGGAGCCTCATTTAAATTGTCAAACCCTTCAAGGCACACACCCATTTACATGTTAAGAAGTTCTTCATCTCAAGGCATTTCACTATCCTAGGAGTCAAATGGTTGTCAACAGAAAGGAACAGGAAAATGCTGCCTAGATCGGGGAGAAAATGATTCTTCCTCGCTGGACAGGAAAAGTGACGTGAGTCCCTTTGTTTGCCCTCTTCCTGAGAGTATCGCTTATGCCGGCCAGTGCTGCAACTGTGCTTGTGAGTTTTGATGGTCATTCTCCGCTTTACTTACAAACGTCCAAAGTGCGGGCACGAATAATGCACTTTTCGTTTGGGATCTGGGTAAAGTGGTGATTCAAAGCCCACGCTCTGATTTCCCCTTCACTCTCTGGAAGGCTGAAACAATAAATCATACACCCACTCAGACAAGAGAAAAAAGACCTACCCCAGCTACGATGAGTCCCATCCTTGCCTGGCCCTCCTCATGTAGAGCTGGCCTCTATCACCATCTCCTCCTTTGCAGAGAGAGGACACTGCAATGTCAGGAAGGCTGAGGAGCCTGTCCAAAGATACATGGCGAGTTCATGGCTCCCACAGCTGGGAAGTCCAGCCAGAAACACACCAGTCTCTGGCTTTGCTCTCTGAGAGACACTAGTTTCAAAAAAAAGACCCACGGCCAAGATCTTAAAGGAATTACTTAGAAAGAATTCCTAGTTCGAATATAGGAAAAATAGAGTCTGCTCCCTGTAGACACGGAAAACTAAGAGAACACAGTTGACGAAACTTAGACAAAACTGAGCCCGTCATTCCCTGCTGTATGTGTTTCTATCCTTAACACCCCGGGAATTCAATCTGGGCAATGATTGCACTCTGGGGTCCACCTGGATCACTTTAACCAAATGCAAAAGAACACACTTAAACTGGACTGTGCCCCAATATTCCTTATAAAGAGAAACACAATTTTAAGGTGGATCTTATGATCACTGAGCCACATGTCCTTTCCCTATACGAAAAGACACACAGGAAGCCACGTTATAAGGCGAAGGTTGCTTGGTGACCACGGATGCAGAGCAGTTGGATAATCTTAAGGGTAACATCATAGAAGACGCCCCTCCATCCATCAGGTAGACCTGCTGGATGGCAGGTGTCTGCCCCATGACACTCCCTTCTCTTGAAGCTATGTTAATATCTTCCATGGGGTAACTATAAAGTCTTGGCCTGGTCCCTGTTTAGGGGAACTTTAATCCCTCAGCTCTGATTCATTTTGTTTGTTTTACATTTTAATTCTCAGACACTATCAGGTACTGCCTATACTTCTAATTCCAACTTACACAAAAACTGATCTTCAGATGTTGGCCGGTTATGCTTCAGTCTGGGATCCTAACCTACACAAGGAACAACTACAAGTTGTCCTTCTGCAACCTAGGAAGACCTTAGAGAGATAGGAAAAAAGGCAGAGGAGTATTGGACAAATGTCAGGTCATTTCACTTACTTGTCACAATTACCCTTCAAAATAGGCATTATTTCTATTTAATCTTCAGAGAGGTTACCTTTCCATTGAGAGGGTCAGAGAGCCAAGTCATGGCAGAACTGAGAAGGAACCCACACCTGTCTGTCTCCCTATTCCCCATGCTCTTCCCCACTACACAGCCCTCTAGCCCTGCATCCCACAGTTCCCTCCCAATTTGTCTTTCTCTTTAGGAAGGTTTCCTGGGAATAAGTGTTTCCAAAAACTGAAATATGTTTGATTCAGACAAGATTCCAGTTTGGGTAACTTTTCACTGTGCTTTAGTTTCCTAATAGGTAAAGTGGAGTTGATAATTTACTTTCTTTGTACAATTGTTGTGAGGATTAATTATTAATACGTGTAAAAGTACTTGGAACATAAGCACCCCATAAATGTTAACTATTGTTATTAAAGCAAGTGGGGTGTGTGTGTGTGTGTGTGTGTTTACACATGGGTCTGTATGTTTAGAGTCTTTTTTTTACTTAAACTATAGGACTTCTCAGAGTTTTGAATCCTGACTTGACAGGTGAGGGGATAGAGGTTGGGGCACAGTGGAGAGGGTTTCCCAAACTTATATGACCTGTGATTGTCTTTCATAGGCTGTCTTGGTGTTTCGCAGGGTACTGTTTGAACTATTTAATAGAATACTCTTTTCTTTAACATCACATTAGTGTCAAATCAGTATTTCTCTTACAAAAAGATTCTTATTTAAAACTATTTGGTTTGAACTATTTTCCCATACAAGGAGAATCAGATAGTTATTACTATGTTCATTTTGCCTAATTAATGTAAAGAATTACAATGCTGTTTCCATTTGAGCAGGGCTGACAGAACAATCTTCTTCTGCCCTTTATAGAGATTTGCATGGAGCTATTTGCAAAAGAGGAGTTCCAGACCTTAGACCTTACCAGGAACTCATATTTCCCCCAGAACTCTTGGTAAGATGAGTTGGGTGTTTTATGTGCTCGTTTCAATGCCACTGGTTATAATCTCAGTTTTCTAAAACCACACTTCCCCTCCTGTGAAATTATCAAATTGTGGAAATGCTTGATCAAATCAGTATGCCTGTCCCTGTCCAGCTCACCAAGCCCTGGCTGTTGCCCTGCACACTTTCCCTGAAGCCTCAGCTGAGGTTATTTTTTAAAGCGATTTCGTCATTACTCCCATCATTGTCATCTGCAGTGTGTCCCTACTGACTGTCCCAAGCAATCCAGTTTTTCTCAGCTTCTAACTTGGCCTTTCCAGCCTTTTCCAGATATTGACCTCAAGGGGCACTTCCAGGGCCTCCCGATACCTCAGCCTTCCGTCTGTCAGCATCTCTATCTTTCCTCTCTAACATCCAGTGGTCTCATTCCATAAAATGCCTATTTCTGAAAGATTCTGATGTGTTTATTCATGCATTCAACAAATATTCATCATTCAGCAATGTGCCAGGCACTGTTTGGGGTACTGAATATACAACAGGGAACAAAACTCACACAGACCTGACCCCAAGGAGTTTGTAACCTGGTGGCAGAGACAGACAATGAGCAAGATACTAGATAAGTTATATAGTGTGTTAGCAAGTGAGAAGGAGAACAAAATAAAACAGAGAAAGGGGATAGGATGATGCAGGGGGTTGCAACTTTAAATATCCGGCCAGAGGAAACTTCTCTGAGAAGATAACATTTGAAGAAAGTCCTGAAAGAGGGGAGGGGACTGGCCATGAAGATACATGGGGGAAGAGCAGTCCAGGCAGTGGGGCAGCAAGTGCAAAGGTGCCAAGGAGGGGAGAACTCCCGGCCTGATCAAGGGACGGAGCAGGGGCCAGCCTGGCTGGAGCGCAGTGAACTAGAGAGATCAGAAAGCTGCGGGCAGGGGGGTGGGCAGACCATGCTGAACCTAGACTACTTGGCTTTTACTCTGCCTGAGATGTGAAGCTACCAGAGAGGTTGGACAGAAGAGGGTTACGCTCCTATTAACCTTGTAATGGGATCCGGGGTCGTTTTGGCTGCTGGGATGGGAATAGCCTGCGGAGGGGGCGAGGGAAGGAGCAGTGAGCCCATTAGGGCCCTAATGTCATGCTGAGGATGGTGGTGCTGGACCAGGCGGCCAGCATGCAGGTGGTGAGGAGGGAGTGGATTCTGGATACATTTTGGAAGAAGAGCCAACAAGATTTCCTGATGGGGCTTCCCTGGTGGCGCAGTGGTTGAGAGTCCGCCTGCCGATTCAGGGGACACGGGTTCGTGCCCCGGTCCGGGAAGATCCCACATGCCGCGGAGCGGCTGGGCCTGTGAGCCATGGCCGCTGAGCCTGCGCGCCCGGAGCCTGTGCTCCACAACGGGAGAGGCCACAACAGTGAGAGGCCCGCGTAACACGCAAAAAAAAAAAAAAAAAAAAGATTCCCTGATGAATGTGATGTAGGGGAGGGGTCCCCAACCCGCCCGGCCGCGGACAGATACCGGCTGCAGCCTGTTAGGCACAGGGCAGCACAGCAGAAGTAAGCGTCGGGCAAGCAAGCTTCATCTGCCGCTCCCCATTGCTTCCATCGCTCGCGTTACTGCCTGAACCATCCCCCCACCACCACGTCCGTGTAAAAGCTGTCTTCCACGAAACCAGTCCCTGGTGCCAGATAGGCTGGGGACGGCTGCTGTAGAGTGTGGGAGAGAGAGCGCATTCACTGCTGACTCCAGGGCTTTGGGTAGCTGGAAAGGGGAGTGGCCATTTATGGAGAAGGGGAAGACCTCCGGAGGAGCAGGGCCTTTTGCCTTTGGGGGGTCCTTTTCAGGGGCTTGGAGGGCGATGGGATATGAGGAGCTCAGTTTTGGACACGTTAAATTTGAGATGCCTATTACACATCTAAGGAGAGACACTGAGTACTCGTTCAGGATTTCAGAGGAAAAGCTGAAGATTCTAATTTAGGAGTATTAGTATAATTATGATTTTTAAGGCCATGATACTAAATTATGTTGAATTAATCTATACTGAAGGGTCAGTGACAGATGCCAGCTCATATTGTCGGTTTCCTCCAAAGAACTACACATTATCAAGGCTTAAGCTAAAGGAGTAAATATCTAACTATGGAAAATTCAGGCCTTAGCCAATGGGTGTAGTGAGTGTCTTTTTGGTCAAGGGGACCCCAGAACTTCTGAAATCTCTCTAGAGAAACATACCTCCACCTAGGATCTATCATAACCCAGGAATACAGGTGTGCACAGGTGCACACACCTTGTTATTTGCACGTAGAGAATGGCAAAGAACCCAGAAAAACGAACCCTGGCCTTTCATGGAAAGAGCGTCACCTGGATCTCCCCTGGGACCCTCAAGGACCTCCTGGAGCTGAAAGCAAAACACCTGGAAGGCCCTCTCATCCTGGGCAACACCTCGCTGGGTGAGTGATTGCAACGATTCTCAGTCCACCATTTGTGCCGAGGTGGATTTCCTGTCCCCCACTGTGCTCACAGTCTACAAAAACTACTTTTTAAGGATAAAAACCTCATTTTTTAAATAAAAATGCTATAATACTGTATCATAAAATATACTACTATATTGTATATAATAATTATTTATATAACATAGTATTTTTATATCTACTATATATTTTTATAAATACTAGCATATATGTGCTATATAGACTCATATATAAATTATATATACAATATTAAAGTATAATACAAATACCGTATTATTATATAAAATGGTCTCCAAAATTGGAGGTACATATACCCTGGGAGTATGCAGTGTAACCTCTTGAGGTGTGGGAAAAAAGTATTAGAGGACAGTTTATCATTTAATTTACTTTGTCCTTTTTAACTTTGTTTTTGTTAAATAAAATAGAATTTTATAAAATATGTATGGATATATTAACAATGCACACCCAGTTATCACCACACCCAGTTTAAGAACCAGAGCTTTACCAAGCACTTTGAATGCCCCATGGGCCCTCCCAAACCACAGGACCCCCCCTCGCCTTCTTCTCAGAGGCACTCATTAGCCTGAATACGATGTTGGTCAGTCTCTTCCTCATTTTTACAATTTTACCCCATATATTTGAGTAACTAAGCACCATGTCCCTTAGTTTTGCATATTTTTGAACTTCACATAAATAGACTGACACGGTATTATTCTTCTGCAATTTGCTTTGTGCGTTCAACATTCTCGAGCTGAGATTCACCCACACTGTTGCGTGTAACTGTGCTGCTGGATTCCATCGTGTGTCCAGGGCACAATTTGCTCATCCATTCTATTGCTCAAGGATGTGGAGTGTTCTCCAAGTTTTTGCTATTACAGATATCTTTATATGTGTCTCCTGGTGCCCACATGCAAGGGTTTTCTAAGAACCTCTCAGCCATTTTATTTCCTATTTTTATATACATGTAGAGAGTATAAATAAATACATATACCAGGAGAGCCTGTGCTATAAAATTACTTGGCAGGGTGTATGGCCACTGCTTTCACATCTATACACATTTTTTTTTTTTAAAGCATTGACTAATTTAATCCTCACATCCACGGTGGCACTGGTACTTTTTGTTTTTAATTAAATAATTTATTTTTGCTGTGTTGGGTCTTCGTTTCTGTGCGAGCGCTTTCTCTAGTTGTGGCAAGCGGGGGCCACTCTTTATCGCGGGTGCACGGGCCTCTCACTATCGCAGCCTCTCTTGTTGCGGACCACAGGCTCCAGACGCGCAAGCTCAGTAGTTGTGGCTCACGGGCCCAGTCGCTCCGCGGCATGTGGGATCCCCCTAGACCAGGGCTCGAACCCGTGTCCCCTGCCTCGGCAGGCGGACTCTCAACTATTGCGCCACCAGAGAAGCCCAACATCTATACACTTATTGCCAGTTTTTAAAATTAGCATCTGAATATTTTTATGAGAAACTCAATGCCAAAAAATTGCATTTTCTCTTTCCTAACTCTCTCTAGAATGTATAATGCATTTACTTTCAGGACCTGCGTTGAAATCTCAAGGACATTTTCACCCAGTTCTCCTCTCTCCTGCTAGGATTTCTGAGCTGATTATGGTGTCTAAAACAAGTGATGGTGAGTTCCAGGTGTTCTTCGTAAAATATCAATGAACCGATTCCTGCACTAAACTTAAAACTTGCTATATAGTTTAGAACCTCCTCATACTTTTATCTTGTCTGGCCTGTTTCCAATTCTTCATCATTTTTCTGATGTGATATGACATCCCCACCATGAAACTTTACTGTCAAAAGCTTTGCACAGAATATGAGGTACTTGGATAATGTCATTCAAGACCCTGCACTCAGCTGCAGGATTCTTGCCTATAAAAAGCTACAGTCAGGCTTCCCTGGTGGCGCAGTGGTTGGGGGTCTGCCTGCCGATGCAGGGGACACGGGTTCGTGCCCTGGTCTGGGAGGATCCCACATGCCGCGGAGTGGCTGGGCCTGTGGGCCATGGCCGCTGAGCCTGCACATCCGGAGCCTGTGCTCCACAACGGGAGAGGCCACAGCGGTGAGAGGCCCGCGTACCGCAAAAAAAAAAAAAAAAAAAAAAAAGCCACAGTCTTGCAGTGTCACTTTAATGGGAAGACAGCAAGAGAGAACTGGCACTCTCCAATGGTTGGATGGTCAATTCCAGGGAGGGAATATGTTCGCAGGAGGAAAGTAGGCGATGTAGTGTCTGGCACTCAAATGCTACTTGTCTCATGGGGACAACGGCAAAAGGCCAAGTGAGACAAAAACCTGCCCAGGCAAACACCCCCAGTCACTTACAACATCCTTAAGGGCCCCTTTTGTACAGATACTGCATCAGGCAAGCTGGCACCCACAGAGTAGGAAGGAAACATGCAAGGCTTTGCCTTCAAGATGCACTGCAAACCCTTTGGCAAAAGGAACCTTATTTTAGTCCTTCCCTCATCTCCCAGATCTCCTAGCATATATGTGCCTGTCCCAGATACATGCATATATGTACTAAATTACTGACAAATAACTTAATGCAAAAAACAAACAAACAAACGAGTGGGTCAGAAACTTGAATTTGGGAGGCAGTGGTAATAATGACTTCCTTAACTCAGGCAACAGGGAGGTTGACTGAACTGAAAGTTTTAGTCCAGACTGACTGGTAGGCCACCGTATGTTTTTGGAGGTTGGTGGTGGGCAGGGGAGGGGACCCACCTTGGCTGTATCACTGCCATCCAGGAGTCCTACCTTCCCGGCCTCAACCATCATCAGCCAGACTTTGACCGTGCTGCAGACCAGCAAGCCTGCCCTTCCCTGGCCTCATCCCACCCACTTGCTAGGAAAGGGACACTTCCTGGTTTTGCCCAGCACCACAGCTTCAGCCTTGGGACAACTCAGGTAGCACATCTGCATACCACTCAGAAGAGGAGGAGAACGTGCTTAGATTTACCTGAAATCCTGGGGTTGGAGAGAAGAGAAAGAGGGAGTAGTAAAATGGGTGGCTTGGGAGTATAGTCAAGTCGCTTAAGCAGACGGTCAAGACCCGAAAACCCTTCCCCTCATGTTCACCCCAGGCATCGTTTAGCCCACGGTTTTCAAACTTGTCTTCAGCACCACAACCCTGTCCTCAAACAAATCTTAGTAAATGAAAATAAGCTGCTCTGTTTGAAGGAGAGGGAAGACTTTCTCCATCCCACTGAGCCCCTATATCTACCTCCGCCAGGGCCAGGACTCAAGGAAAGTGAACTTGCCCAAGGTCCCCAAACTGGCTACTGGCGGGTCATCAAGCCACACATCTCCCACCTCCAATCCAGAACTCGTCTTTACTGCCATTCCCCGTCCCCCAGGCCCACCCCACGGCCTGTCCAGTTGGTTGTTTGGATTCTGCAGGCAAAGTAGAGCCAGATTCTAAAATCTGAGGAAACAAACAATGCACTTTCCTCGGGGGCCCCTTAAACTTTAAGTGTGAGTAATCTCTAGTGGCCTCCAGGGACCTTCCCAAGGATGCCCAAACTTTTCCTAAGGCCCAGAAGAATGAAGGACACTGGTGGGGGAGGGGTACGTGGGAGCCAGATGTACCCACCACCACCACCAGCAGCGGTCTCCCGCAGGAAATCAGTTTCTGTGACAGCTTCCGTTTGTTTAAATTTTGTGTGCTAATCCATGTCACATACACGCTGGGCTCTGTACACTTCTTTTTCCTCAAAATCTTTAGTACAGTCAACGCTCCAGAAAGTTGCTGCGCCTTTAACCCATAGACCCGCAAACTCTGAGAAGCATGGAGTTAAAACAAAATCCATGTTCTGAGAATCAAACAAAGGTAAGGCTCTTTTCAACTCTGTTGAAATACAGGCTAGGTTTTGTGACCAAAGATGGAATAAAATATGAATGGAAATACAGTAAATAGAATTTCCTCGGTACAGCTGTGTCATGCCTGGCACAGAGTGAAGGGGTAATGTGAGCAACGGAAAGAGCCAGACGAAAGCCCCAAAGTGGACTGTCTGGCCTCAGCCTGAGTTTGAAATCCATTCTTCTGAGAACCCAGGCAGTAGCAACAGCTGACAGTTTACTCTCCCCTAGGGCTGAACTGCCCTATTCTGTGTCAAATAAGGGATGATCATACTGGCCTGTGTGATGCTCCTGACCTTAAAAAGATATTAATAATAATAATAATGTCTTTGTCTCTGATTTCTTCCCTATGAAGAAGGCTCTGGGTCTCTAGGGCAGGAGGAACTGTATGATAGGAAACAAGCTTGGTCTTCCCAATGCTTCTGCAGGCAAAGGGAAGGCAGGATTTTGCAGAAGTTAAAGACCAAGCTTTATTGGAACTTGTAGTGATGGGAAGCAATAGACCATCCCTGGTGGGTCTGGGATGGGATCCTGTGTTACGGAGTGCCTTGGATGAGATGCTGAAGCAGAAACAGGGTGAGGACTCTAAGTTGAGAGACGCTCCTGGGCAGAGGAGAAGTTTAGGTACTTTTAGGCAAGATTTGCTTAGCATATAGATAATAAGGAGAAACTAGTGGTTTCCCTAATCAATTAGGTTAGCTGTGATCATTGAAGCAGCAGGGGGTGTTGTGCGTGTATGTTGGCAGGGGTGGGGGAAGTATTGTGCCAAGTACATTGTTAATACTGATGAAGATAAAGTTATGTGGGAGGGTGAAATATTCTCCACGATTAATCCACAAGAGAAAAATCAAAGCCCAGCCCACAGCCTGTTAAAAAACAGACTAACTGAGGTTAGAACCCAGCCTTGGAAATGATGTCAAATCAGATTCTACGTGTTAGTGATTCATTCTACAAACCCCAGAGAGATTAATTTTTAAAGTCCAGCTAAGTCACCTCCTGATGGTTTGGTGGCTTCTTCATTTTCGGAGATTGATCTGAACCCTTTACATCCCTACTACAGAGAAGCCCAAAGCCAGCGCTTAGATACTGCCAGTACTCACGAGTACGGCTGCAACGGTTTTTAAATTCTGAATTACTTCCTTGCCAGCCAGCAAATAGCATTGCCCTGATCCCCCTAGATGGATGCTCTTCCATTGCTCCTGCCCCCAAGCTCCTCCCTGGGAACCCCCAAGATCCACACACCTAACAACAACCAACATAATACCTAGGGCAGCTCCTTGCATGAGCTGTCTTCATTCTGATTGGCCAGTGCCCCTCCTGGAACTGGTTGTTGACGATTTTGAATAGCAAGGCTACCTGTAGAGGTGCAAATCAACAGTAAAAGCACTATTGATTTCAGACAATGACCTAGGAAATTGAAAGACCTTTGATTGTTTTCATGCCATCATATTTATCCCGCTTAATCACAAAACAGCTTTGCATAGCTTCACTGTGGTCGGTCAGGAGGGGGTCACGGAAAGTTCTAGTAGAGTCTGCCACCTGCTAGTTTTTACCGTCATCCCTTCTCTCTAGCCTCTGTTTTCTTGCGTTCATTCAAAGAGTGTAGACCAACCCAGAGGTTCCCAACCCTGGCTGCCCAGGAGAACTCCCTGGGGAGACTTTGATAAAGGCTTGCACCCAGAGATTCTGATTTGATTGACGTGGGAGTGGGCCATCTGTGCTGTTTGAGTTCTGCTGATTCTCTGAGCAGCCAGTGTGGAGAGCCACCGCACTAGCTGGACACCAAGGTCCTGGAGCCATGATTACAATCCAGCTGCTCCTCCCACATCACCTGTAAAAACAATGTGCTTCAGGACTGACAATAGGTGCTGCCTGTCTTCTGGCCCAGGTCAAGGACATCTTGGCTGAGAGGGTATCTGAGTTCCGGGAGAAGACCCAGACATACCAAGCATTCCTGAAGCACCTGAAGAGCCTGGCGGGCAGGCAGATCGGAACGTGGCCGTATGTCCTCCGGGCCAATCACGAGGCCCACTGCACTTATTTCTTAACCTCACCGAAATGTTGAAATAGGCATTGGCAGAATCAGTGTGCAAAAGGGTCTCAGCAGCTTGAAACGACAGGCACAATAAGTAACTATTCAATATTTAACAAACATTATTTAATAACATATTTCAAAGAAGACTCTAAGTCCAGTTCAGCAGAATAAGCCAAGTAGGAACAAGTGCTAATTTGGTGATAAGACCTTCAAAGAAGCTAATTTAGACTTAGGCTGCGTTAACAGAAGTATAATACCTAAAATAAGGAGGGTAGTCTCCTCTACCTCAGACTGTTCAGATCACAGCTGAAGAATAATGCTCAGCTCAGGGAATCACACTTCAAGGTCTGATTGTTTTTGACCTCAGAAGAAAGCAGAAGTAACTCTTCAAAGTACACACGCTCCTTCCCTTACATACCCCAAATGGTGTATTAGAAATCCTTGGGATACAGGGAATGGAGGGAGAACATGTTTCCTTTGAAAAATCTCTTCAAGTGATTCCAAAATGTTCCCATTCACTGTCAAGAACTCTGACTCAAACCCTGGAGCCTGGCAAGGAGATGGTGGCAGGAGAGTGGGGGGCTGGAAACCACATCAGAAAGAGGAATGGTGGGGGTGGGGACAATCAGAGGGACCATGAGAGCTGCCTTCAAATATTTCTAGACTCCCAAGGAGACGTGTGATGCATTTCATATGATCACAAAGGGTAGAAGTATGACCGATAGCTGAGAATCCAGGGAAGCAGATTTCCACTCAGTGGAAACAAGAACTTTAAAATTGAGCTGCTCATCGCTCTATGACATAAATCACAGCAAGATCCTTTTTGACCCACCTCCTAGAGAAATGGAAATAAAAGCAAAAATAAACAAATGGGACCTAATGAAACTTCAAAGCTTTTGCACAGCAAAGGAAACCATAAACAGACCAAAAGACAACCCTCAGAATGGGAGAAAATATTTGCAAATGAAGCAACTGACAAAGGATTCATCTCCAAAATTTACAAGCAGCTCATGCAGCTCAATACAAAAAAACAAACAACCCAATCCAAAAATGGGCAGAAGACCTAAACAGACATTTCTCCAAAGAAGATATACAGATTGCCAACAAACACATGAAGGAATGCTCAACATCATTAATCATTAGAGAAATGCAAATCAAAACCTACAATGAGATATCATCTCACACCGATCAGAATGGCCATCATCAAAAAATCTACAGACAATAAATGCTGGAGAGGGTGTGGAGAAAAGGAAACCCTCTTGCACTATTGGTGGGAATGTAAATTGATACAGCCACTATGGAGAAGAGTATGGAGGTTCCTTAAAAAACTAAAAATAGAACTATAAGATGACCCAGCAATCCTACTCCTGGGCATATACCCTGAGAAAACCATAATTCAAAAAGAGTCATGTACCACCATGTTCACTGCAGCACTATTTACAATGGCCAGGACATGGAAGCAACCTAAGTGTCCATCAACAGATGAATGGATAAAGAAGATGTGGCACATATATACAATGGAATATTACTCAGCCATAAAAAGAAACGAAATTGAGTTATTTGTAGTGAGGTGGATAGACCTAGAGTCTGTCATACAGAGTGAAGTAAGTCAGAAGGAGAAAGACAAATACCGTATGCTAACACATATATATGGAATCTAAGAAAAAAAAAATGTCATGAAGAACCTAGGCGTAAGACGGGAATAAAGACACAGACCTACTAGAGAATGGACTTGAGGATATGGGGAGGGGGAAGGGTAAGCTATGACAAAGTGAGAGAGTGGCATGGACACATATACACTACCAAACGTACAATAGATAGCTAGGGGGAAGCAGCCGCATAGCACAGGGAGATCAGCTAGGTGCTTTGTGACCACCTAGAGGGGTGGAATGGGGAGGGTGGGAGGGAGGGAGACGCAAGAGGGAAGGGATATGGGAACAGATGTATATGTATAACTGATTCACTTTGTTATAAAGCAGAAACTAACACACCATTGTAAAGCAATTATACTCCAATAAAGATGTTAAAAAAAAAAAACTTGAGCTGTTCATAGAGGAACTGGGGTTTCCTGTCCTCACCCATGTTCCAGCCCGGGTCAACACAGCCCAGGTTGTCACTGTAGATTCCATCACTACATGGGAAGGAGAGCACTGAGTGGACTGGCCAGTCATTTCCCTGCCACGTTCTGAGATGCTACAGCCTCGACCAGATCCAAGTGGAATCTCCCAAGAGGAAAAGGGCAACTCTCCCTCAGTGATGTGGATGCCCAGCACCTCAACACAGCCCACGGGAAGTCCAGCAATTTCAGAGGCCGTGCGATGAGGCTGAGATCCCAAGGCAGGACGGCACCTCTGTGGCCAGCACTGTGGCCACCTGCACCAGCTAAGTAGGGGTGGCTCAGAACTGGCTGCTGAACCTCACTCACTTGAATCCCAGTCCTGCCCCTTCCTAGCTGGCAGACCTTGATCAAGTTTCATAAGTTCTCTGTGCCCCAGTGTCTTCATCTGCAAAGGGGGGATAATTGCATCATCTCACTGGGTTGTTGTGAGGATTGAGTAAATACGTGTGAAGGGGTTAGACAGCAGGTGGAACGTACCAAATGCCGTAGAGTGTTACCATCCATTCCTCAACCGATCCAAAGTCGCAGGTGGGTGGAGGCCTCCCACATGGTCTGAACTGAGTCTCGTCTGCAGAGCACACTGAGACTCCTCCTGACCCTTTCACTACCAGAGAAGACCGTAAACAGGTGCCTATGGGTCTCGGATTTGAGGGATCGAAGGCCGAGGCTGTAACTCTCTCTCCTTAGTCCTTAGGGGGACACATTATAAGCCGGCATCGCTATTCAGATCTGAATCCATTTCTGGCTGTGGGCAACACTAACCTCACTCTGATTCCAGAAGGTAAGCTACCCCAGAACACTCTGGACAGCACCTGAAAAGTTTTTGTCTCTTTTTAAAGAATTGCTATATCAGAGCCCAGGTCTCTGGCTCTCAATCCACCATGGGAAGCTCAGGCTCCTGGCAGGAGGCACACTGATGCAAGGGGTGGCTGATGCTTCCTTCTGCACCACCTGCCACACATACACGCAACACCCAGCCTGGACCACAGCTCAGTTAGCCCGCATCAGCCTGGGGCGGTATCAGAGGCTGACGTGAAGGCTCTCTGTGGCCCAAGGACCAGCACCTCTTTCTCTTCATGCCCACACCCCCAGTTTCTGTGAGAGAAACCACAGATCTAGTTAGGACACGCTGGGGACATCGTGGGGCCCCTGGGGGCAGAAGGAAGGCGATGACTAATTGTACGTGCTGGCTGAGAGGGACGCTCCCTTGGGGCGCTCCGTGCTATACCACCCTTGTCTCCCCCGAAGTGCTCAGCCTTCACACTGCCTCCGGCTGCTACAGGGATGCTAGCACTCCCATTTACTGGGTGCTGACTTTGCGCCAGGCTCTGCTGGATACTTTACACACGTCACGTTTAATGTGTGCAACCACCCGGCGGAGGTCGCTTGTAGAGGCGGGCATGGGATGGAGACCCAGTCTGCCTGATTTCCAAATGGGCATGCTTGTTTCTTCTCCATCAGGGCCTCCCCAGGGCTTCTAACTCCCCGCTTCCCTTGTTCCACCCCCTCCCTCACCCATCAAATGCCCTCCTACCGGCTGACAGGCTGGCACTGGGTGCAGGGGAGCAGTCACACTGCCCCTTGTGAACTTCGGGGTGTGGCCAACCAGGAATTATATTACAGGCATTGTAACCCTCCCCAGGGGATTGCTGGCTGTCCCTGGTGGGTGGGAACTGAGAAGTGTTGGGACAGACCTACTGGTAGAGGACAAGCTCTCATGCCCCCATTCAGCTTTGTGTGGGACCCACCCAGGGGGGAGGAGAGGAAAGGCCTCACCCTTGCCCGGCCCAGTCAACTGTTTTGCTGAGTCCTCCAGGCCTGCGGTCCAGGACGACCTTAGCTCAACCCCCAAAGACTAAGGGAGAAGCAGCCTAGGCTCTGGGGCATCAGGATAGCAAGGATGGCCCAGCCCCCATGGGGCCTTCTACACTACGACTAGTAGTACTAGCTGTGTTCTTCTGCTGGGATGTTGGTCGTTACCTTTGGCTTAAGGTCTCTGTTTTCCCAGCTCTGCCAAAGCCACCTCCAGCCTGAGCTCAGCCCGCTCCGGTGAGACCAGTAGCAGGGAGGGAAAGGTCCACAGGGGCTCCTTTGGGGTCCCCCTGCCGCCTGCCTTCCAATCAGCATATCGCTGCTGTGCCAGGAGCGGAACCCACGTCAGATTCCCTGCACTGCCGCTTGATCTCCTCGCCACATCTCCTCTGTGGAGCCACAACCACTTTTTAAAGCCAGAGGGGACTTCTCTGACCACCATGTGGTGACAACGGGGCCGAAAGGAGGTTTTGTGAATTGTTCACTTTGCTTTAAAGGTGTGGGTATCCCGCTTAGAGGCCAACAGCAGTGGCAAGAACAAAAGGCAAATCCAATGATTTGAGCTCTGTTCATAATGGAAACAAACCACGTCTCAGCTTAAGTTACGCCCTTACCTTGATCCCAGTATTGAATGAGTTAGATTTAGTTAACCAGCCTCTGCTGAAAGATGAAAACGGGCCTGACAGGCCTTGGGGACAGGAAGAGACCCAGTTCACACGGCACGTGCACTAACAAGAGTAAATGTCATGCAGCGGCTGCCACCCCTCCCTGTGGAAGGGACAAGGGGGCCTGGTCCTCGGCGCGCTCAGATCCCCGCGCTGCTCCTCGCAGAGAAAGGTGACCTTTTCTTCTCCGCTGCTGACATTTAAGAGTACAGAATAATCTCGCATTCCTGCTGCACCTGTGCAGAAATGTCATTTTCTTCAACAGATTCCTCTAAGCGAACATTTTCTTGCTGGGCTGGCGAGTGCAGACCTGGAGCCGGAGGGAACTGCGGAGTCTGCGTATATCCCCCACTCTCAAAAGGTAAGAATTCTGCTGGTCACTTTTGAGAGTTGTTTTTCTCTTTGCATAACTGAGTCCAGTCATCTGTAGAAATTTCAGAACAGATGGAAGGAAAATAAGGCTGCCCTGAAAACCTGTTTCCTGTCCTCTGTAGCCTGGTGCGGCACTAAGGCTTTCAGCAACCCTTGAGCAGGCGGCTCCGGGTGACCAGCTGCGGTCGTTGCTTCAGCTGTGGGGTGGCGCCTGCCCGGCCCGCGGAGGTGCTTCCACACCCCCTCGTGTCCAATATCAACGCTGGGAGGCGGAAATTCAAGTTCTCCTGCTGCAGAATGAGCTTCTCCACCTGACCCAAAGGAGGCAGAGGCTGCGGCCGGACCTCTGTGCTCCACCCCCACCCCGGAGCTGACCCCAACAGTTCAGAGAAACAGGAGTGCCTAATACACCAGCCCTGGGGGAGATGTGGCCACCCAGCCAGCTACCGAGGGAGCCCTCTGTCCTCACTCCCTGTTCCCTGTGCTTCTCCCCCAAACCGTACCTGAATCCCAGAGGACAGTCTTGCCAAGAGGGGCAATACTTCATACACATACACAGTGATCCCAAGCCAGGAGTCACCTTGGTCATGTAGGAAGTCTTATATTAAGTCATGCTTTCAGCCATGTATGACCTTCATTTATTTTTCCTTGGGAATGGAAACTTTGAAATCTGTTCCCGAGCCAGTGTGCATCTGGGTAAGGGCCCCAGAGAGGAAAACAAGCTGACCAAACACAGCACCCTCGGTGGCCACACAGATGGAAACACACTCGAGGCACCGGCCATCTCCGTTAACACTATGTCAGCACACCAGTGGTCATGGTGCCAAGGGTAAGGGGAGCAGCCGTCACCATCCTGACT
The DNA here is from genome assembly GCF_003676395.1 of Aethalodelphis obliquidens. Lineage (NCBI taxonomy): Eukaryota > Metazoa > Chordata > Mammalia > Artiodactyla > Delphinidae > Aethalodelphis > Aethalodelphis obliquidens. The sequence goes on along the minus strand of NW_020837946.1, from coordinate 34,447,096 downwards.
CTTGTCTCAGTTAGAAGAGTCCCTAGTCCACCGCTGGAAAGTCCTATTCAACGCCTTTACGAACTTTGCAAAATGGAAAAATGATAGCATCTACAAACCCAGAAATTCGGTGGGTCTCTTTCACACTTTCAGCAAATCACGTTTAAAAGCACCTGTGTTGAGAAGGCTCCTCCATCCTCGCAGGGGACAAAGGGGACTGGAGACTGGAGTTATGGCGCCCGGAAATAAAGGCATGTGGAAATGCTCCAGGCATTTTGTGCAGAGGCATCCTGGCCTCAGAGGGAAAGTGCGCAGTGATCCCTGTTCACTGAGGGTATGGGGGGTTGGGGACAGACCTTTGGGAGGACGTCATTCTCTCTTTGAACGAACAGGCAGCCAAATTGTCCTCAAATTGTGCCAAGCGTCCTTTGTGTCCATTTAGATTGAGTCTAAGTGATTAATTCGTGGCACCAAGAAGCAGAAAACTTGCTCTTAGTTTTAACATATCAAATAACTCCAAACGGCTTTTGTCTCCACAGTGGGAATCTGTGTCAGCCTTCCGACAGGCTCAGTGCCAGCAAAATGCCTTGGCCCATGTGAATGCTGGCAGGCAGGTCCTCTTCAGGGAGGGCACAGACACCGTCGAGGACCTGAGCATCGCCTACAGAGGGGTCGGGGCTGCCACTCAGTGCACAAAAATCCTGCCAGCAGCTCCTGGGGAGGTAAGCAACAAGCCCTGGACCCTGATGGTGAAGCTTGACGTCAAAAAAACAAGTGGGAAGATGGAAACTCCTATATGTAGAATCATTGCTTGTTCTTTCTGTAATTTTGCTAAATGAATCCAACCTTATTTGACTTTGATTAATTAGGTGCCACTCTTTGGGTGAGGGATACAACAAATATGGCCCAGGACTGTGTTCAGCCCCACTGCTCTTGCGCACATCAACACTCCTGCAAACCCACACCAGCAGCATCCAAGTGGTACCTCCCACTCCCACTGCTCGGGGGCACTCTATTTCTTCCTCAGTAAAGGCAGTGTCCAGTTCATAATGGAATTGACCCTAATGGTCTATTTATTTAATGCCTGGTTCCAGCATGTTCAGGCTACTCAGGGCAGCCTCCCAGGCCCCAGTTTTCCTGAACGGCTTGTTTAGGTGATTTCTAAGTGCCTATCCAACTCATAAAATGAGACTCGGGGGTGTCTGAACCGCCACCATCCAATATCTAGCACGTGCCAGTAGTCACTGAGGCTGCCCTTCTCCAGGCGCTGGGGTGAGTTGATGCTGGATGAGGCCTGCAGGCTGCTCCTGGATGAACTCTCCCTCCCAGGCTGGGCTCCAGGTGGGAGGGTGGCATTCGAGAGGACTCTGGTGGTCAGCTTCTTCTTCAAATTCTACCTACAAGTTCTGCAGGAACAGAAGAAGCTAGTAGAACTGTTCTCTGTGCCTGTAAGCGCTCTGGCTTTTATGTGCTCCTGGCAGCGTAAGCTCCCACCTTCCCCACTACTTTTGCAAACTGTCTTGTGGGCAGCCTGTCAGTTCCCAGCCATCCCTTCTTCCGGAAGTCAGCCCTGAAGGGCTACTGCGTGAGGCTCAGGATGCCAGACTGTCTTCAGTGCACAGATGTTTACCACATGCCCTGAGCAGGGAAACATGACGGGACCCCTGCCTCCTATGTGCAATTTTTTTCTCTTTTAAAATCAACTTTATTGAAGTATAATTACATAGAACAAAATGCACCTATTTAAACTCAGAGAGTTTTGACAATTGTGTAAACTGGCCTCACCACCACCTCAAACAAGAGATAGGGTATTTCCATCACCCCAAAAAGTGCCCTTTTGCCCCTCTGCTGTCAGTCCTCCCACCCCTGCCCCCAGGCAACACCCCTGATCTGCTTTGTGGCACTATAGATTAGTTTTGCCTATTCTAGAATTGTATATTCAATATGAAATGTGAAACAAAATTTTATTTTTCAAAAAATCTAAAAGGTTGGGTGGTGGTGGGATGAATTGGGAGATTGGGATTGACATGTATACACTGATGTGTATAAAATGGATGACTACTAAGAACCTGCTGTATAAGAAAATAAATAAAATTAAATTCAAAACAAAAACCTGAAAGGTTTATATGCTAATATTTAAGTAGCTTCTTTTCAGAATTTCTGATTATAAACTTCGGGAATATGTTACCAAAGCAAAATATTTTCACTCTCTTTCTCCCTCTCTCTCCCCTCCCCCTCTCTCTTCTGAATCTATCTTTCCTCCCCTGACTGTGACTACAACTCTCACCCTAACTTGCACCCCTGTTCCCCAGTCACACCCCACGCCAACAGCCCAGTGTGTTCCTAAACTGTCTGGTTTTCATTCATTCAGATGAAGACCCTCACAGGACTTCCCTGGAGGTCCAGTGGTTAAGACTCCGTGCTTCCACTGCAGGGGGCCCGGGTTTGATCCCTGGCTGGGGAACGAAAATCCCGCAAGCTGTGCGGCGAGGCCAAAATAAAAAAAGAAAGAAAAAGAAAGATGAAGACCCTCGCAAACCACATTTACTAGAATAACTCCTGCTGCCATTGAATTTCTTAATCAAGACCCTTGATGTGTTTCAGTGACACCCAGAGAGCCTTCCCAGTTTTGCTGCTCTCTCAGAAAAACTGAGTTGCTGAGGAAAATAATCAGGATTTGGGCTCTTTTGTGTACAATGAACCACCCCAGCTCGTTCTAGAATGGCTTTTCCAACCCCAGATTTTCTTGCTTCTCCTCCTGCCTCTGCCCAGCTTGCTGACAGGCCTCTCTCTCCTCAGACTGGCTTGAGGATCAGATTCAAACAGTCAGTCCAGGTCTTCCTTATGTGGAAAGGGAGGGAGGGCAAAGAACATTCACAGAAGTGAATCCTGGGAGGTGATGTGGATTTGCGTCATCCAGGCTACCCGAACCTTACGGTTTCTTGGCTACTTAAGCCAAGTCACTTTCAAAGCCCAGTTTAATCAGAGACTAATCAGCTTATCTTTATTGTTTTGAATCGTCTTTCAGAACAGAGGCCGTTATCCTGAAATTTCAGACCGATTCCTAAGTGCTCTAGAAGACTTCCCGGTCACAGTACCCCAGGGAGTCCAAAGGTACCAGGTCAGTGAGTTTAATTTAATAGAAACCGAGAAACTAAGAGACAGCTGTAGCTGTGTGAACAAGCAAGTGCTTCAAAGTTGTGATTTTCCCTTCTAACTTTCTAGTTTTTGCTAGCACGTTGGCCCTTTGTTCAGGTCGATCCAGGGAGAGGCTGGATCTAAGATCAGGCCTGAGCTACCGCTGGATGCCCTCAGGGCCAAACCGACCTGGAACAGTTTGACCATCATCTGACTAATAATTGAGAGTGTCTTCAAACTGCTGTTCTTTGGGCATTTGTTTGAGGAGCAGCTAAGCCAGGAGTGGGGGGCAGGACAGAGCAGGACAGTAGCAAGGTTCAGCCTCCAGCCCTGATTGCAAATGTTTAATCTCCAGTCAGCAAGACAAGAGCCCTGCAAGTAACTGAAGCCCCTCTTCTTGAAGGACAATTTAGAAAGTATCTATTATTATCTATTAGAGCACGGCCCCTCCTGCCACCCGATCTCCACACACAGTCCACACATAGAGCTTCGCTGAGAAGAGTTCCAAAATAAACACGTGCTCCCTTTACTTTTTAGTTTTTATTGGAGTACAGTTGATTTACAATGTTGTGTTAGTTTCTACAGTACAGCAAAGTGAATCAGCTATACGTATACATATATCCCCTCTTTTTTGGATTTCCTTCCCATTTAGGTCACCACAGAGCACTGAGTAGAGTTCCCTGTGCTATATACTGTAGCTTCTCATTAGTTACCTATTTTATACATAGTATCAATAGTGTATATATGTCAATCCCAATCTCCCAATTCATCCATTTACTTATACTGCCAGTGATATTTTTGTGCACAAAAATATCACAAGGGCAGCCGAGGCACCTTAGACCAGATCTGGATAGACTCCATTGCCATGTGCCCCCCATCTCCCACCAGAGGCCCTGCTCCAGCCGATAAGCAGGCTTTTGGCTTAGATTTTGGCCCCCCATCCTCAGGAATTATAGCACTCAAGGCATCATCATCACGGTCACTTTACGTGTAAACAGGCTGATCATTGGAAAGGTAAGAAAGCAGGACAGGGAGACCCTCTGAATTCCAGAATAAAGGGGTGCGGGGTACCACTTGGGAAAAGAACATGCCAAAAGGGGAAGCCAGAGTGCCCCTTCACCTACTTCACAATTTTGCCAAAACATTGGCCCTGTCTAAAGCATTGCCGCATAACTGAAATAACAATTCCCCAGTCTAGTTACATCATTAAATTGCCACGCTCATCTGACCCACTCCACTGTTTGTTGCCTGAGGGTGACCATCTGATTTCTCAATCCTGAATCAGGAGTGTTGGTAATCGGCCAGGTCACTTCTGAAGATTAAAGTTTTCCAGGGAAACTCTTGTCTTTCTCTGTAGAGTGTGGATTCTCACCAATCCCTCCAAGATCCAGTCGGATGCCCCATTATACACCTACCAGGCCTTAAACATGGCACAGATGAAGCCATATTTTGTGATGAGATCCCCATGCTGGATAAAGAACTTTCAATGGCTTTGGTGACCAGTACCAAACCCCATGCAAAAATCATGTAAGTAAATGAAAAGCTTTCGAAAGGCTTTTTAAAAGCACACTTGGGGATTCCCTTGGAGGAATGTGACCATTCTCCTGAAATGTTCTAAACCCAAAGAACCTTATGGAAAGAATTTTAAAAAGGTCACCAGCCCCAGGAGGAGGAAGGGAGTGTAAATGGAAATGCCCATCATGAAAGAGAGACAAAAATCACAATTAGGGCCCTCGCTTTCATTCTAATCTCATCTCCCTGCTGCTGCCTCAAGCATGGCTCAAAGGAGTAACTCTGAGTAGGGCTAATATTCAGCTGGTGATAAAACAATGAATGAATGGTAAATGGCCACTGTCCTAAGCTTCCTAAGGACACCCCTGCCACAGCCGTACTGGTCCCTCCCTCTCCTCCCATCCCAGTAGCTATGATGTTACCCCAGGGCCAGCAGGGGGCCTCCTGGACCCTGCTCTGTGTCAGATCAGCTCTGATTGGTCAGGGCCTACGGTGAACCAGTTGTTATATATTTTGATTGTCACCCATGCTCTATCTCTCCCTCAGGTTTAGGGCCCTCAAAGCTTGCTGATTTCTACTTCTTAAATATTTCTCTTTTTTCAGATCAATTGATTTGTCCGAGGCCCTTGAACTACCTGGGGTGGTTGATGTGATAAGAGCGGAGGACATTCCAGGCACCAGTGGTACCGAAAATGACAAATTGTTGGCCGTGGATGAGGTAAGGTACAGAACGTGCCTTCCCACATGACTTTGTGCAGATAATCACCAAGGTACCACCTCCAGGTGGCCTTCCGTCGCCTCCCAGCCCTCTCTGTCACTGGGGGCTAGAAGTGCCAATTCTTCCAGCTTCTCTCTACCCCTAATGCCTTTATTCAGATGGACCTACTCTTCTGGAATCAGGAAATAACATCGAGAAAAGGAAATTTATTACAGGAAAACAACAAGTCCAAGTTTTCCCACTGTGTGCTCTTGAGTCAATTTACTCTTATTTGAAGAATAAATGCTGGAATTGACATATATCAGGATAGAAAACCCTTGAAAAATCTAGAAAGGAGAGTACAAATATATAGCCAGTCTCTGTTATTTACACTGAACTCTTTCCTTTCCTGGACTAACCCTCTTCCTGCCACCTCCCACTCACCTTCACATACTCCATTTTTAATAAAGTTGCTCATGTCATCCTTGACCTTTTAATTCAAGTCTACAATCATTCATTGAGCACTTGCTTTTGGAGCCAAACTACCTTGGTTCATGGTCTCGCTCTGCCACTCACTAGCTGTGTATCATCACCTGTGAAATGGTATCATGATACCTGTAAAATATCATTATCTGTAAAATGGGAATAATCGTAGCACCCACCTCATTGTGTTGTTGTGAGATTTAAATGAGCTGATATGTGCCAAGTGCTTACAACAGTGCTTGGCATGTGAAGGCTCTCAGTAGGTGTTGCTACTACTGTTGCATCTCAGGCTGTTTCTCTTCCAGCCATGAAACAAACCACTGTCCTTTTGGTTGAACTCCAGATGAAGAGGTTGGCTGTTATTTAGGAGGTATGTTATCTGCTCGGGCTGCCATAACAAAATATTGGGTGGGCCAAAAAGTGCCTTCAGGTTTTTAAATAAAAATAAAAGATATTTTTCATTTTCACCAAGAACTTTATTGAACAATGTATGCATTCTTCTGTTCCACTACCTTCTGCCATTTTTCAGGCAACTTCATAATTCCATCTCCCCAAAACTTTTTATCTTTTTGAGCAAAGAACTGTCCCAGGTGCCTTTTATTGTCTTCCAGGGAATTGAAATTTTTTCCATTAAGAGAGTTTTGTAAAGACCGAAATAAATGGAAATCCGAAGGTGCAATGTCTGGTGCATACAGCAGATGAATCAGAACTTCCCAGCCAAGCTGTAACAGTTTTTGCCTGGTCATCAAAGAAACATGCAGTCTTGCGTTATCCTGATGGAAGATTATGCATTTTCTGTAGACTAATTCTGGACACTTTTTGTTGAGTGCCGCTTTCAGTTGGTCTACTTGGAAGCAGTACTTGTTGGAATTAATCATTTGGTTTTCCGGAAGGAGTTCATAATAGAGGACTCCCTTCCAATCCCACCATATACACAACCTCACTTTCTTTGATTGAAGATCGGCCTTTGGTGTGGTTGGTCACCACCAACCACACCAAAGGCCGATCTTCAATCAAAGAAAGTTCATCAAAGAAAGTTCATTTCGCTTGCCCCACAATCTCTTCTGTTCCACGTTATTGTACAGTATACACTTTTCATCACCCGTCACAATTTGTTTTAAAAACGGAACGTTTTCTTTACGTTTCAGTAGAGATTCGCATGCAGAAATATGGTCAAGAAGGTTTTTTTCACTTAACAGATGTGGAACCCAAACATCAAAGCGATTCACATATCCAAGCTGGTGCAAATGATTTTCCACGCTTGATTTGGACATTTTGAGTATGTCGGCTATCTCCCGCGTTGGTATAACGTTGGTTGTTCTCAATTATTGTTTCAATTTGATCGCTATCAACTTCAAGTGGTCCACCTGTGTTGATGCTCAGCTGGACCGTGGAGCATCGTCCAGCAAGAAATCTCCAGCACGAAACTTTGCAAACCACTTTTGACACATTCAGCCAGTCATAGCACCTTCTCCATACACTGCACAAATCTTTTTTTGCATTTCAGTTGCGTTTTTACCTTTCTTGAAATAATAAAGCATAAGATGCCGAAAATGTTGCTCTTTTTCTTCCATCTTCAATATTAAAATGGCTACACAAAAATTCACCAATTTTGATGTCTTTTTCTAAATGCACACTGATATGACAGCTGTCACATAGAATCTAACAAAATTGTTTCAAATGAAGTTAAAGACAACTAAGCGCTACTAGAGCCATCTTACGGAAAAAACTGAACGAATCTTTTGGTCCACCCAGTACCACAGACTTGATAGCTTAAAAAAGAGAAATGTATCTTCTCACAGTTCTAGAGGCTAGAAGTCCAAGATCAAGCTGTTGGCAGGTTTCTCCTGAGGCCACTCTTCCCAGCTTGCAGATGGTCACCTTCTCCTGTGTGGCCATTTCTCTGTGTATGAGCCTCCCTGGTGTCCCTACCTCTTCTTATAAGGACACCAGTCATATTGGATTAGAGCTCCACCCTTAGGACCTCATTTCACCTTCATTACCTCTTTAAAGGCCTTATCTCCAATACAGTCACCTTGGGGGTCAGCCCCTCAACATATGAATTTTGGGGTTGTGGGGTGGGGGGAAGCACAGGACTTACATTGTACAAAAAATACTCTCCTTATCTTTAAACTCTAAAATGACTCCATGAAGGCGACACTCGCGGACGACCCTTGACAGAGGATGCAGCCGATTCAGGTCACAGCCAATCTCACATCCACTCTGGGGCTTACATTCACTGAGGAAAATGGCCAGTAGAAGCATCTGTATGATTTTAATTAATTTTTAAATTAAAATTTAAAAGAAATTTCTTTGAGCCAAGCACATGTAGTCACATGTGGTTATTATTGGTCAACAATGATAACTAAAACACCAGCCATTGGTAAGTTTGCACTAACAGTACTTCTACCCAGAATTTTCCACCTGCTTCATGTATGTACTTTCCGCAGGTACTCTGCATGGGCCAGATCATCTGTGCTGTGGTTGCAGAGACAGATGTACAGGCAAAGCACGCAAAAAGATAAAGGTAACCTGTGAAGAACTGGAGCCCATAATCTTCACCATTGAGGTAAGCAGACTGCCTGATCTCTCCGGTAAGGTTGTAGAATCAAAAGTTCCTTTGCAAACTTCTTAATGCGAGACTAATTCAGGGCTCTACTTTTTTTTTTTGTCACTGGCTTGCTCTGGAAAAATCAGCTTGCTCTGGAAGATATTACTTAAGTGAATTAAAATTAGCTTTGGCTCCAAGAAACAGGAAAAAAACAGAAGTTTCTTTCTCTCTCACATTCAGAAAATCTAGAAATGGCCAGTCCCGGGCTTATATGTGTTTCTAAGTGTCAAGGGTCTGGCCTTCTTGTATATAGTTGCCCCGTCCTGCGTGGTTTCCATTCTCCAGATCACACTTTGGTCCACAATGGCTACTGAACTCTGGCTATTGAGTCCACATTTCAGTCAGCAGAGAGAACGAGGTGATGACGAAGAGCATATCCCCTCCCCTTAAGGACACTTCCAGAAGCTGCACATAACCTTCCTACCTCTCCTTGGGTAGAACCTAGTCACATGCCACACCAACATACCTAGAAAGGGGATCTGGGAAATGTAGACTGTATTCTAGGTGGCCAGGTATTCACTAGAAATTGGGGATTCTATTACTTGAAAATAGTGAGAATGGATATTGGGAACAATAATCTTTTCAAGGTAGAGCCCAAAAGCAGTGGGACTTTCATGATGAAATTCCACAGAAATTTCCACTCTCATTTCTGGGTCTAGATGATGGAATGAAAATGCTACTTCCAGCAAAAATAATGAATTTAGATTAGAAAAGTGAGATGTGGACAGGGGTTTGCATGTTCTAATTCAATGAAAGTTGAGAAAAGCTTATTTCTTTTTTTGCTTGTGAAAGAAAATAAAATTTTTTCAAAGGCCCTAGTGAACCATTTGAACATTTTTAAAATGTGCCTAAAAGGTACAACTTACTCAATATTCAAAGTGTTAAAGAGGTCATGTTTCTTGTTCTTTCTAAACCAAATCAACTCTGTTCCAAATTCCCATTTCATCAAGTTTGCAAGAAGTCCAAGCCATTGTTCTTGGCTCACCCCGCTTCCTAGGGTTGTACTAGGATCCTAACAAGGGTTTTTTGAAATTTTAATTCCAATCCCATTTCCTCAAGGGGGATATGGTACCCAAAGGACACACTCATGAAATATCTTGGGACTTGGAATGTTTAGAGATCTAGAGTTCCCTCCGATTAGGACTGTCCACCATCAGCAAAAAAATTCTTTTGCGAAGAAAAGTAGGTCGGACTTCCCTGGTGGCGCAGTGGTTAAGAATCCGCCTGCCAACGCAAGGGACACGGGTTTGATCCCTGGTCTGGGAAGATCCCACATGCCACGGAGCAACTAAGCCCGTACGCCACAACTATTAAGCCTGCGCTCTAGAGCCCAAGAGCCACAACTGAAGCCTGCACACCTAGAGCCCATGCTCCGCAACAAGAGAAAAGCCACCGCAATGAGAAGCCCATGCACCGCAACGAAGAGTAGCCCCTGCTCGCTGCAACTACAGAAAGCCCCTGTGCAGCAACGAAGACCCAACACAGCCAAAATAAATAAATTAAATAAAATAAAATTTTTTAAATCCTTTTATGAAGAATAGCAGGTAGGACTTCCATGGTGGCGCAGTGGTTAAGAATCCACGTGCCAATGCAGGGGACAAGGGTTTGATCCCTAGTCTGGGAAGATCACACATGCGTGGAACAACTAAGCCCATGCGCCACAACTACTGAGCCTGCGCTCTAAAGCCCGTGAGCCACAACTACTGAGCCCACGCACCACAATTACTGAAGCCCGCACGCCTAGAGCCCATGCACCCCAGCAAAAGAAGCCACCGCAATGAGAAGCCTGCACACCACAACGAAGAGTAGCCCCTGCTCGCCACAACTAGAGAAAGCCCACGTGCAGCAACAAAGACCCAACACAGCCAAAAATAAGTAAATAAAATAAAAAATAAATTTTAAAAAAAGAAAAGTAGCTAAAAGAACAGTCATATATACCAATACTCATTAATCCATTCATTCATTAACGTGACTATATATATGAGAAGCAGTATAGGGTACTAGTTAAAAGCACAGGTTCTAAAACCAGGGCTTCCCTGCTGGCGCAGTGGTTGGGAGTTGGGGACGTGGGTTCGTGCCCCGGTCCGGGAGGATCCCTCATGCTGCGGAGCAGCTGGGCCCGTGAGCCATGGCCGCTGAGCCTGTGCGTCCGGAGCCTGTGCTCCGCAACGGGAGAGGCCACAACAGTGAGAGGCCGGCATACCGCAAAATAATAATAATAATAATAAATAAAACCAAACTGCCAAGTTTGAATCCTGGCTACACCACTTCCTAACTGTGTGACCTTGGGCAAGTTTCTTAACCTGTCTGTGCCATGGTTTCCTCATTTGTAAAGTGAAAATAATAATAATAATACCTACCTCATCGAGTTGTTGTAAGACTAAATGAGTTAATATGGGCAAAGCACTTAGAACAGTGCCTGGCACATGTTGATAGTTAGTACTTGATAAATATAGCATATATTATAATAAGATTATACTACCCCAGGACACATTTATGGGACGGCAATAAACATACTTCCACATGTACTACGGTGACATATTGAGATCTTGGTTTAGCAAAAAATGAAAATTTCAACTATATTCTTCATTTTCTGCTGCTTTGAGAAATCCAGTATTCATTATTAGGCAAGATGCTTCTGAAAACTAAGCCCAGGCTTGAAAGCTGCCTCTATCACTTATTTGAAGCGTGACTTTGAGAAAGTTATTTTAACCTCCTTAAGCCCAGTTTCTTCATCTGGAAAATGGAGAGAATAATAGAATTCATGTGAGAATACATGTAAATACACTGTATATTGTACAGTGTTTGACACAAAACATGCACTCAATAAATATTTGCTGCTTTCATTATTCCCATTATCGTCATTAGCAAGAAAGGCGATGGACTTAAGGCCATTGGCAAGTGAGAATGCAGGAGTCAGGTGCCATTGTCAAGTGTGGAAAACACCTGGATCTAAAGGTTAAGCAAGGATCAGCTGTCTTAGGTCAATCCATAGAACCACAGGACAGGATGGCTTCCAGTCTTCATGTGTGAGTCAGTTCATGTAACTGTCCAAAAAACACCCCTAGAGCAAAGGGCTAGAAAGGCCCTTATGAAATATGCCAAATACAAAAAGAAATGAACGAACTGCGTACTGTGTCTGTTGGGCTTTCTTGCCCAAGAGCTGTGTTAGGACTTTAGTCCTCCCCCATTAACATGGTCTCGATCCTATACGTGAGCTCCCTAAGTCTGACACGAGTATTTTTCTTCCAGAAGAGGGGAAAAAGGGAGGGCCCTGAGCCTCACTCTTACTGCATTTGGAGCTATCACTTGTTCCCTGGAGATCTACACTGAAAATGAGAAATGAGTAGTTATCATCCCAGACCATCATGGTGTCCCCAGATCTCAACTCTAAATGTTTCTCTAATCCTTGTTGGTTTTCTCTGCCATTTAGAAGTTATTTCCTCTGACATCTCATCTCTGCGGGGAGTCTGCTACTCTAGTATGTGCTCCCTTGCTTGCCTGACTCCTTTGTGTGTCTTAGCAGATGGCGATTTTCCGGAGTTTACTGGTTTTTGAGTAAGAACAAATTGCCATTGGAAGAAAACAGTCAAAAGAATTAGCTCTGGGCTTCCCTGGTGGCGCAGTGGTTGAGAGTCCGCCTGCTGATGCAGGGGACACAGGTTCGTGCCCCGGTCCGGGAAGATCCCACATGCCGCGGAGCGGCTGGGCCCGTGAGCCATGGCCACTGAGCCTGCGCGTCCGGAGCCTGTGCTCCGCAACGGGAAAGGCCACAACAGTGAGAGGCCCGCGTACCGCACAAAAAAAAAAAAAAAAAAAGAATTAGCTCTTTTTCTTCCTGTCACTCAGGATGCCATAAAACACAACTCATTCCTGTGCCCTGAAAAAAAAACTTGAACAAGGAAACATTGAGGAGGCATTTGAAAAAGTCGATCAAATTGTTGAAGTGACTCAGGATGTTTCACAGAATCTTTGCGCAACGTTCTTCTGACGCAGACATTGAGAACATGTGATTTCCTCTCAGAAAGACCAGCTTCTAAAGTCTTGGCGTTTTGCCAAAGTTCTCTTTTCTCGCTTCCTTTCAAATTGGCTTATGTGTTGCTTTGGGGGGTGGGGGGTAGGAAGCAATAGAATAAACAGAAGAAAAATTCCTAAGACTTTGATTAGTCAAGGACAGAGTGAAGAAGGGAAGCAGACACTTTCAACTTGTTATCCAGAACCTCAGTCTCTGAAACAGATGGCCTCAGTTGTCACAGGACAAACACTTGATCCATCAATGCCTTGGTCAGGACAAATCCAGCTGGCCAGTGCACGTCTCACCTGCTTTTGAATTCCCCAACCAGCATACAACTTCAGGCATTTCCCTGTGCTTACCCTTGACAGGAGAAATCCGTGTTGGAGGACAGGAACAGTTTTACATGGAAACACAGCGAGTGCTTGTTATTCCAAAGACAGAGGACAAAGAACTGGACATTTATGTGTCAACACAGGATCCAGCCCACGTGCAGGTGAGGTCCAGGATCACCCCCAGCTTCCTAATTGTGTCATGGCCTTCCACCTCCACAGTCTCACAGCTGGCCACCATTTTACCTGCAGAATCTTAGAATCCAAGTATCGGACATCAGCAGAGCAGCTAAGATCCCAGAACCTTTTCTGATATTTTCTGGTCTTGTCAAGTAAATGAAAGAACTGCCACAGCCATTTTCAGTTTGAGGTGTACATTCACGGACTTCGTGCTTAAACGTGATTGTGATTGGATGACAACACTTAATTATTTCCGTACTTGATTTTTCCCTAAAATAATCACTACAGGTAACCTTTGGAGTAAACACATCACTTCATAGCACATTTTCATTTCCCCAGTCATAAAGTGCTCCAGGTTTTAGCTGCAAACATATCTTCTTCTTTAGTAAATTGTCAGGTGTTCACTAGCTTTCACCTTGCTGGGACTTTAGGGGTAGGTGTTTGTCTAAGATTCAGGTTCTGACAGGAATCCAGGACAGTTTCCCTTTAGGAAAGTACCATTTTTCTGCTGGAAAGTCTGCTGGAGACTAACAATGTTTATAGACTCAGTAGAGCTCTGAAACACAGATTCAGACTATCTCAGTTGTTTCTTTCTTTGTTTTTTACTGACAGTAGATGTCGATGAATTTTGCTGTGCTGTTTCAGGAAGCAAAAACCTTCTTTACCATTTCAATCTTGTAAACCTTTCCCGTTATCTACCTTTTACAGAAAACAGTGTCCTCTACTTTAAACATCCCATCAACAGAATCACCTGTCATGTAAAACGAGTGGGTGGAGGTTTAGGCGGGAAGGTAGGAGGACCAGCTGTATCAGGGCTATTGCAGCTGTGGGCACTATCAGGTAAGTGCGCTTGGGGGCACGGGAGGGCGTAAAATGCACACAGCTGAGAGCAAATCAGTGGCCTGAGGGTCACTTGGGCTGCTGTCAGAACCACCTGAGTGTCCTTGGGCAACTCAGCCTCCCGTCCCTTTTTCTTTATAATTGTAGATAACACCCACCCTCCTAGAGTTATTGGAAAAGTCAAGTGCACATAGAACTTTGAATAGGCTAATTTGCTCTATAAAGGAAAAGTGGTATTATTTGTTGAACACCTCCAGAGCTGACGCGGCCCCGTCCCCGAGCTTCAGGGAAGGTGACCCACTTAGGGGTGGGGCAAGTCACCTGCCCAAGTGGAGTGTCAAGGGGGAAGGCTGCTCCCCAACTTTTCCTTCCTACCGTCAGCTGAAGACAGTGGGATGAGGAGAAAAAGGCTCCCACCCTCTCCCTCACTGCTCCTGAGAAGGGCTTGCTCTTCAGTGTGTGCTCAATTGACACATGACAACCTCAAAGAGAGCTCCTGGGCTGACCTCAACCGGAAGTGTTGCTCTTTCACTGTTCATGCTGTTCATGGCGCTGGCTTTTCTATTTCTCATTCATTTTTTTTAAACATCTTTATTGGAGTATAATTGCTTTACAATGGTTATTCCTCGTTCATTTTTTATGGCTGTTTTTTGTTTTGTTTTGTTACTATGTCAAAGCCCGAATCAGCCTGCAAATTTCAAAGGTCCTGCTTCCTTTGACAACTTCCATGTAGTTCAAGGGTCCCAAAGCACTCAGATATGTGTCTCGTTTTGCAATGACAGGTGGGGAAAAGGTGGGATCTGAAATCCATCCCCAGTGTTTTCCATAATGAAACTCTTTGTATTCACACCCAACAAGGAGTCAGCAAGGGATAATTAATTCATCGTATTCCCACCAAGCTTTGTGCATTTAAGACTTCTCAAACATGACTGCACATCAGAATCATCTGGGAGCATCTAAATCCCAGTACCTAGGCTTCCCCATGTTGACCCAGGCATCAGTCTATTTTAAAACTTCCCCAGTGATTCCACTGTGCAGCCAAGTGTGGGAACCAGTGCCTTAAGCTACAACACCTGCCATGCACTAAGTGGTCCCCAGAGCAGTGTTCCCAAACTGCTGATAGTAAGTCTCCTGGGCTCATAGAAATTCTTGCCTCCCCATCCCAGACCCACTGAATCAGAATCACCAGGGGATGGATGTGGAAACTGTACATTTAACTGATACTCCAGGTGGTCCTCATCATTAAAGAGGACCATAAAACCCTGTGGTAGAGTCTGGTTTTCCACATGTACCTGAAGACACCTGCATCAGAATCACTGAGGAAAATGCAGATTCTAGGGCTCCTCCCAACCTATCGAATCAGAGTCCTAGTGCTAAGGCTCAGGAATCTGCATTTCACCAGCAGTCCAGATGATTCATCTGCACTTCGAAGTCTGGGAACCTCTGCCCTAGAGAAACAGAAAGCCTGGACGTCCTCACTACCCAAGGGCCCAACTTAGCTAACATAGTAGCATTCATAGCTGAAAATGAAGATTCTAATCCAGACTTCCTAGGCCGTGTGCTTGGCCTTGTTTTTCCAGTTGTGTTGTTAAGTTTGATTTACCTGTTCACACTCTTTGGCCTCTGTAACTAGTGGCGGGGATATGCAAAATGGTTGGATCTAGGTGAGGGTCAAATTTGAAGCCATGAGAACACAAGTTAACTGACATGTGACATTAATCTCCTTTGGCTAGTTCGTCAAACAATGACTTCTAGAACACAGAGATAATAGTAATTTAGCCATACATCAATTCATATCAGTGCCTAGCATATCATATGCACTCAGTGAATGTATATAAGTGACGGGTGGGTGGTTAAATAAATGGTTGGATATATAGGTGGAAGGGTGGATGGTGGATGGATGGGTAGAAAGGTGGATAGATGGATGCGTGGGTAAATAGTTAAATGAGGGGATGGATAAATAGGTGGGCGGATGGTAGATGGGTGGATGGATGGATGGATGGGTGGGTGGGATGGATGAAGAATCTAAGATTTGTTTCTTTGTCACCCCATTCGTCTTGTTCTTGATTGTGAAGATGATATGTTAATAACTGAGAGAAGACACCCATTATTTGGAAAATATAAAGTAAGTATTAAAGATGAAAATATTAAAGTGCCTCATTTTATTTGAATGGTTTATCCTTTTCTATTATTTTGATTTTGCTAAATTCTAAAAACAATCATCTTAGTACCTACAATATTAAAATGCATGCTGTGTGTCTGAATACTCGTAATATTTTATGAGGAACTTTTAGTAAATTTGTTGTAAAATTATGAAGAAGCTAAATGATAAAAATAATTTCCAATAATGATAAAAAAACACTATTGAAGGAATGGGATTTATGTTAGTGGTTCCTCAAAGACAAAAAAAAAAAAATGAAAGAAACTACAGACATTGTTGTACCAAAACTTCTTGACTATAAAAATATTATTTTGCAGTGGAAACTGTTTGGAAACCATTTGACCGTTTTAACTGCAAAATTATTTTTTACAAGTGTTTCCACCAAATGGTTATGTGGAAAGCACCACAAAAGCTTTTTGCAAATAGGAAAAAAGAATAAACTAACTAGTGAAATAACTTAAATTGTCTCAAACCACGTTCATTGCATTTTTATGCAACTATAGCATAAACACTATTAAAAATAACTGCTGGGATCTGGTTGACAACAACATTACTTTTCAAATTTGTGATTGAGTGTTAGGACAGTTCTAATGTAATGTTTCTATATCAAACATGCTTCATCTGGGAATTGCTTATAGCATACACATAGCTAGATTTTCTGTGTGATTTTGTCATTTGGTAATTTTGACAAATGTTAGGCTGAAGTTTTCATGAAGAAAGGTTTGCTAAGCAAAATAGTACCATAAATGAGGGAGCAGAGAGATTCTTAAGCTGTTCGATATAAACCTTTCAAGGATTTTGGAATTGGAGGCTTCCGGGAAGATGGCGGAAGAGTAAGACGCGGAGATCACCTTCCTCCTCCCCACAGATACACCAGAAATACATCTACACGTGGAACAACTCCTACAGAACACCTACTGAACGCTGAGAGAAGACCTCAGACCTCCCAAAAGGCAAGAAACCTCCCACTACGTGGGTAGGGCAAAACAAAAAAGAATAAACAGAGACAAAAGATTAGGGACGGGACCTGCACCAGTGGGAGGGAGCTGTGAAGGAGGAAAGGTTACCACACACTAGGAGTCTCTTCGCGGGTGGAGACGGCGGGTGGCGGAGTGGGGATGCTTCGGGGCCGCGGAGGAGACCGCAGCCACAGGGGTGCGGAGGGCAAAGCGGAGAGATTCCCGCATAGAGGATCGGCGCCGACGGGCACTCACCATCCCAAGACGCTCGTCTGGTCACCCGCCAGGGCGGGCGGGGCTGGGAGCTGAGGCTTGGGCTTCGGTCGGAGCGCAAGGAGAGGACTGGGGTTGGCGGCGTGAACACAGCCTGCAGGGTGCTAGTGCGCCACGGCTAGCCGGGAGGGAGTCCGGGGAAAAGTCTGGACCTGCCGAAGAGACAAGAGACTTTTTCTTCCCTCTTTGTTTCCTGGTGTGCGAGGAGAGGGGATTAAGAGCGCTGCTTAAAGGAGCTCCAGAGACGGGCGCAAGCCGCGGCTAAAAGCACGGACCCCGCCGCCACCAAGAAGCCTGTGTGCGAGCACAGGTCACTATCCACACCTACCTTCTGGGGAGCCTGTGCAGCCCGCCACTGCCAGGGGCCCGGGATCCAGGGACAACTCCCCCGAGAGAATGCACTGCGCGGCTCAGGCTGGTGCAACGTCACGCTGGCCTCTGCCGCTGCAGGCTCGCCCCGCCCTCCGTGCCCCTCCCTCCCCCGCGGCCTGAGTGAGCCAGAGCCCCCAGTCAGCTGCTCCTTTAACCCCGTCCTGTCTGAGCGAAGAACACACGCCCTCCGGCAACCTACACGCAGAGGCGGGGCCAAATCCAAAACTGAGCCCCTGGGAGCTGTGAGAATAAAGAAGAGAAAGGGAAATCTCTCCCAGCAGCCTCAGAAGCAGCGGATTAAAGCTCCACAATCAACCTGATGTACGCTGCAACTGTGGAATACCTGAATAGACAAGGAATCATCCCAAATTGAGGAGGTGGACTTTGCGAGCAAGATTTATGATTTTTTCCCCTTTTCCTCTTTTTGTGAGCGTGTATGTGTATGCTTCTGTGTGAGATTTTGTCTGTATAGCTTTGCTTCCACCATTTGTCCTAGGGTTCTATCCATCCGTTTTATTTTTAAATTTTTTTCATAATAATTATTTTAATAACTTTATTTTATTTTATTTTACTTTTACTTTCTTTACTTTTACTTTACTTTTTACTTTTACTTTTACTTTCTTTTTTCCTTCCTTCCCTCCTTCCTTCCTTCCTCCCTCCCTCCCTCCCTCCTTTCTTTCTTTCTTTCTACTTCTACTAATTCTTTCTTTCTACTTTTTCTCCCTTTTATTCTGAGCTGTATGGATGAAAGGCTCTTGGTGCTGCAGCCAGGAGTCAGTGCTGTGCCTCTGAGGTGGGAGAGCCAACTTCACAAGACTGGTCCACAAGAGACCTCCCAGCTCCACATAATATCAAACGGTGAAAATCTCCCAGAGATCTCTATCTCAACACCAGCAGCCAGCTTCACTCAACGACCAGCAAGCAACAGTGCTGGACACCCTATGCCAAACAACTAGCAAGACAGGAACACAACCCCACCTATTAACAGAGAGGCTGCCTAAAATCATAGTAAGGCCACAGACACCCCAAAACACACCACCAGATGTGGAACTGCCCACCAAAAAGACAAGATCCAGCCTCATCCACCAGAACACAGGCACTAGTCCCCTCCACCAGGAAGCCTACACAACCCACTGAACCAACCTTAGCCACTGGGGACAGACACCAAAAACAACGGGAACTACAAACCTGCAGCCTGCAAAAAGGACACCCCAAGCACAGTAAGATAAGCAAAATGAGAAGACAGAAAAACACACAGCAGTTGAAAGAGCAAGATAAAAACCCACCAGACCTAACAAATGAAGAGGAAATAGGCAGTCTACCTGAAAAAGAATTCAGAATAATGATAGTAAAGATGATCCAAAATCTTGGAAATAGAATAGACAAAATGCAAGAAACATTTAACAAGGACCTAGAAGAACTAAAGATGAAAGAAGCAACGATGAACAACACAATAAATGAAATTAAAAATACTCTAGATGGGATCAATAGCACAATAACTGAGGCAGAAGAACAGATAAGTGACCTGGAAGATAAAATAGTAGAAATAACTACTGCAGAGCAGAGTAAAGAAAAAAGAAGGAAAAGAACTGAGGACAGTCTCAGAGACCTCTGGGACAACATTAAACGCACCAACATTCGAATTATAGGGGTTCCAGAAGAAGAAGAGAAAAAGAAAGGGACTGAGAAAATATTTGAAGAGATTATAGTTGAAAACTTCCCTAATATGGGAAAGGAAATAGTTAATCAAGTCCAGGAAGCACAGAGAGTCCCATACAGGATAAATCCAAGGAGAAATACGCCAGACACATATTAATCAAACTGTCAAAAATTAAATACAAAGAAAACATATTAAAAGCAGCAAGGGAAAAACAACAAATAACACACAAGGGAATCCCCATAAGATTAACCGCTGATCTTTCAGCAGAAACTCTGCAAGCCAGAAGGAACTGGCAGGACATATTTAAAGTGATGAAGGAGAAAAACCTGCAACCAAGATTACTCTACCCAGCAAGGATCTCATTCAGATTCGATGGAGAAATTAAAACCTTTACAGACAAGCAAAAGCTGAGAGAGTTCAGCACCACCAAACCAGCTTTACAACAAATTCTAAAGGGACTTCTCTAGGCAAGAAACACAAGAGAAGGAAAAGACCTACAAAAACAAACCCAAAACAATTAAGAAAATGGGAATAGGAACATACATATCGATAATTACCTTAAATGTAAATGTATTAAATGCTCCAACCAAAAGACACAGACTGGCTGAATGGATACAAAAACAAGACCCATATATATGCTGTCTACAAGAGACCCACTTCAGACCTAGAGACACATACAGACTGAAAGTAAGGGGATCGAAAAAGATATTCCATGCAAATGGAAACCAAAAGAAAACTGGAGTAGCAATACTCATATCAGACAAAATAGACTTTAAAATAAAGACTATTAGAAGAGACAAAGAAGGACACTACATAATGATCAAGGGATCGATCTAAGAAGAAGATATAACAATTGTAAATATTTATGCACCCAACATAGGAGCACCTCAATACATAAGGCAAATACTAACAGCCATAAAAGGGGAAATCGACAGTAACACATTCATAGTAGGGGACTTTAACACCCCACTTTCACCAATGGACAGATCATCCAAAATGAAAATAAATAAGGAAACACAAGTTTTCAATGATACATTAAACAAGATGGACTTAATTGATATTTATAGGACATTTCATCCAAAAACAACAGAATACACATTTTTCTCAAGTGCTCATGGAACATTCTCCAGGATAGATCATATCTTGGGTCACAAATCAAGCCTTGGTAAATTTTAGAAAATTGAAATTGTATCAAGTATCTTTTCCGACCACAACGCTATGAGACTAGATATCAATTACAGGAAAAGATCTGTAAAAACTATAAACACATGGAGGCTAAACAATACACTACTTAATAACGAAGTGATCACTGAAGATATCAAAGAGGAAATGAAAAAATACCTAGAAACAAATGACAATGGAGACACGACGACCCAAAACCTATGGGATGCAGCAAGAGCAGTTCTAAGAGGAAGTTTATAGCAATACAATCCTACCTTAAGAAACAGGAAACATCTCAAATAAACAACCTAACCTTGCACCTAAAGCAATTAGAGAAAGAAGAACAAAAAAACCCCAAACTTAGCAGAAGGAAAGAAATCATAAAAATCAGATCAGAAATAAATGAAAAAGAAATGAAGGAAACAATAGCAAAGATCAATAAAACTAAAACCTGGTTCTTTGAGAAGATAAACAAAATTGATAAACCATTCGCCAGACTCATCAAGAAAAAAAGGGAGAAGACTCAAATCAATAGAAATGAAAAAGGAGAAGTAACAACTGACACTGCCGAAATACAAAAGATCATGAGAGATTACTACAAGCAACTCTATGCCAATAAAATGGACAACCTGGAAGAAATGGACAAATTCTTAGAAATGCACAACCTGCCAAGACTGAATCAGGAAGAAATAGAAAATATGAACAGACCAATCACAAGCACTGAAATTGAAACTGTGATTAAAAATCTTTCAACAGAGCTTCCCTGGTGGTGCAGTGGTTGAGAGTCCGCCTGCTGATGCAGGGGACACGGGTTCGTGCCCCGGTCTGGGAGGATCCCACGTGCCGCGGAGTGGCTGGGCCCGTGGGCCATGGCTGCTGAGCCTGCGCATCCGGAGCCTGTGCTCCGCAACGGGAGAGGCCACAGCAGTGGGAGGCCCGCGTACTGCAAAAAAATATATATATATATCTTCCAACAAACAAAAGCCCAGGACCAGATGGCTTCACAGGCGAATTCTATCAAACATTTAGAGAAGAGCTAACACCTATCCTTCTCAAACTCTTCCAAAATATAGCAGACGGAGGAACACTCCCAAACTCATTCTACGAGGCCACCATCACCTTGATACCAAAACCGGACAAGGATGTCACAAAGAAAGAAAACTACAGGCCAATATCACTGATGAACACAGATGCAAAAAATCCTCAACAAAATACTAGCAAACAGAATCCAACAGCACATTAAAAGGATCATACACCATGATCAAGTGGGGTTTATTCCAGGAATGCAGGGATTCTTCAATATACGCAAATCAATCAACATGATACACTATATTAACAAATTGAAGGAGAAAAATCATATGATCATCTCAATAGATGCAGAGAAAAGCTTTTGACAAAATTCAACACCCATTTATGATAAAAACCCTGCAGAAAGTAGGCATAGAGGAACTTTCCTCAACATAATAAAGGCCATATATGACAAACCCACAGCCAACATCATCCTCAATGGTGAAAAACTGAAGCATTTCCACTAAGATCAGGAACAAGACAAGGTTGTCCACTCTCACCACTCTTATTCAACATAGTTTTGGAAGTTTTAGCCACAGCAATCAGAGAAGAAAAGGAAATAAAAGGAATCCAAATCGGAAAAGAAGAATTAAAGCTGTCACTGTTTGCAGATGATATGATACTATACATAAAGAATCCTAAAGTTGCTACCAGGAAACTACTAGAGCTAACCAATGAATTTGGTAAAGTAGCAGGACACAAAATTAATGCACAGAAATCTCTGGCATTCCTATACACTAATGATGAAAAATCTAAAAGAGAAATTAAGGAAACACTCCCATTGCAACAAAAAGAATAAAATACCTAGGAATAAACCTACCTAAGGAGACAAAAGACCTGTATGCAGAAAATTATAAGAAACTGATGAAAGAAATTAAAGACGATACAAATAGATGGAGAGATATACCATGTTCTTGGATTGGAAGAATCAACATTGTGAAAATGACTCTACTACCCAAAGCAATCTACAGATTCAATGCAATCCCTATCAAACTACCAATGGCATTTTTCACAGAACTAGAACAAAAAATTTCACTATTTGTATGGAAACACAAAAGACCCCGAATAGCCAAAGCAATCTTGAGAACGAAAAATGGAGCTGGTGGAATCAGGCTCCCTGACTTCAGCCTATACTACAAAGCTACAGTAATCAAGACAGTATGGTACTGGCACAAAAACAGAAATATAGATCAATGGAACAGGATAGAAAGCCCAGAGATAAACCCACGCCCATATGGTAACCTTATCTTTGATAAAGGAGGCAGGAATGTACAGTGAAGAAAGGACAGCCTCTTTAATAAGTGATGCTGGGAAAACTGGACAAGTACATGTAAAAGTATGAGATTAGATGACTCCCTAACACTATACACAAAAATAAGCTCAAAATGGATTAAAGACCTAAATGTAAGGCCAGAAACTATCAAACTCTTAGAGGAAGACATAGGCAGAACACTCTATGACATAAATCACAGCAAGATCCTTTTTGACCCACCTCCTAGAGAAATGGAAATAAAAACAAAAATAAACAAATGGGGCCTAATGAAACTTAAAACCTTTTGCACAGCAAAGAAAAACATAAACAAGACCAAAAGACAACCCTCAGAATGGGAGAAAATATTTGCAAATGAAGCAACTGACAAAGGATTCATCTCCAAAATTTACAAGAAGCTCATGCAGCTCAATAACAAAAAAACAAACAACCCAATCCAAAAATGGGCAGAAGACCTAAACAGACATTTCTCCAAAGAAGATATACAGACTGCCAACAAACACATGAAAGAATGCTCAACATCATTAATCATTAGAGAAATGCAAATCAAAACTACAATGAGATATCATCTCACACCAGTCAGAATGGCCATCATCAAAAAATCTAGAAACAATGAATGCTGGAGAGGGTGTGGAGAAAAGGGAACACTCTTGCACTGCTGGTGGGAATGTGAATTGGTACAGCCACTATGGAGAACAGTATGGAGGTTCCTTATAAAACTACAAATAGAACTACCATATGACCCAGCAATCTCACTACTGGGCATATACCCTGAGAAAACCATAATTCAAAAAGAGTCATGTACCAAAATGTTCATTGCAGCTCTATTTACAATAGCCCAGAGATGAAAACAATCTAAGTGTCCATCATCGGATGAATGGATAAAGAAGATGTGGCACATATATACAATGGAATATTACTCAGCCATAAAAAGAAACAAAATTGAGCTATTTGCAATGAGGTGGATAGACCTAGAGTCTGTCATACAGAGTGAAGTAAGTCAGAAAGAGAAAGACAAATACCATATGCTAACACATATATATGGAATTTAAGGGAAAAAATGTCATGAAGAACCTGGTGTAAGACAGGAATAAAGACACAGACCTACAAGAGAATGGACTTGAGGATATGGGGAGGGGGAAGGGTAAGCTGTGACAAAGTGAGAGAGAGGCATGGACATATATACACTACCAAACGTAAGGTAGATAGCTAGTGGGAAGCAGCTGCATAGCACAGGGAGATCAGCTCGGTGCTTTGTGACCACATAGAGGGGTGGGATAGGGAGGGTGGGAGGGAGGGAGACGCAAGAGGGAAGAGATATGGGAACATATGTATATGTATAACTGATTCACTTTGTTATGAAGCAGAAACTAACACACCATTGTATTGCAATTATACTCCAATAAAGATGTTAAAAAAAAAAAAAAAGAATAGTGGAGGTTTTGGTGAAAGGCAATTGAGAGGAGATTAAAAAAATTTAAAAAATAAAAAGAATTTTGGAATTACCATAAATTCTAAATTTGTACATTTTGCTCCATTTCGTAACTTCTCTGATTTACTATCCAGCAGTTCCCTTGGAGTAGATGATAACCAAATAGGTAAATGGTTCCATCAATGTATTTATCCCTGATTTCAGAAAGGCAAAGGGACCAAGGCCAATTCTTTTTTAGTAGAACTACACTAGGGAGTAGGAATTTTTCTTTTCAACCTGGGCTGTGCAGACAAAATGATCCAGGTGGGCGGGAAGGGAGTGGCAACTTGAGAAAAATGCAAGCTGCCCGGTACTAACAGCAGCCCGAGCTCACATCTGTTCCATGCTTCATCAGTGACAAAGTGCTTCACTAGCTCAGTAAGATGAGAGCAGTCATTCCCATGTCCGTTCCCCGACCCCAGAGGCTTTCCTGTAAAAAGATGCACTGTGATTCATTCCAATGCACTCTGGAATCCCAGAGACTTCTCCACAAGGGGGAAAACCACAGACTAAATTAGAAGGAAAACCAGTAAAAAGTGAAGGAAAATCTTCCAAGAACAAGGAAGAAGAGGGTAGCAATTATATGCTGGGAGACAAGCAAGAACTTTAGAATCCCATACTGACTGTGAAGCCAGAAAATTACACGTTGAAAGGAAAGGGCTCAGCAAAATTCAGGTCAGAGGAGGTCTTTGTCAGCCAAGCACTGAAAAACAAGAGAATGTCCAGACGTGGTCCACCACAGAGTAAACGGGGGTGGTCTGTTTTCAGTTCTGCCCATGGAGGAGCTGGGCTGCGGCTCAAGCTTAGCATTAAATTCGAAACATATTGTAAAATGTCCATCATTTGGTGACAGGTGGGATTCATGAACAACGGGCGAATCAAAGCTCTAGACATTGAGTGCTTCATTAATGGAGGGCGCACACTGGATGACTCGGAGCAGGTATGTGCATCAGAAACCAGCACCATCCTGCTTTGTGAACAGAATGCAGAATTTCTTTCTTTTTTATTTATTTATTTATTTTGGCTGCATTGGGTCCTCGTTGCTGTGTGCAGGCTTTCTCTAGTTGTGGCGAGCGGGGACTACTCTTCATTGTGGTGCATGGGCTTCTCATCGTGGTGGCTTCTCTTGTTATGGAGCATGGGCTCTAGGCACGCAGGCTTCAATAGTTGTGGCACGCGGGCTCAGTAGTTGTGGCTCGCAGGCTCTAGAGCACAGGCTCAGTAGTTGTGGCACATGGGCTTAGTTGCTCTGTGGCATGTGGGATCTTCCCGGACCAGGGCTCGAACCCGTGTCCCCTGCATTGGCAGGTGGATTCTTAACCACTGTGCCACCAGGGAAGCCCTAGAATTTCTATGAGTCTTTGTGGAGCACTTTCTTCAAGTACTTACCTAGTTCCACAAGAGGTTCAACTCTGTACTTGAGTTTTAGAGAAAAGAAAACAAAATGTTGTCCAGTATTATGTGAATATCTCCTTTTACTTTAGATAGTAGAATTTCTTATACTGAAGCTGAAAAATGCATATATAAAATCCCCAACCTCAGGTTCCAGGGCCATGCGTGCCTGACAAATTTACCATCTGACATGGCCTTTCACGGATTTGGCTTCCCACAAGGAACCCTGGTAACAGAATCTTGCATCACAGCTGTGGCAGCCAAATGTGGCCTTCCGCCAGAAGAGGTAAGGTTGTAATCGAAGTCATAACCAAGGTTGCTGAAGAGTCAGATGAGGTGTGAAACCAGCTACTCAAGGAAACACCCCAGAAGGACCATACAAATTAGCCCTGGCTCAGAATTCAAGATAAATTAGGGGCTACCTAAAAGAACTCACCTCCGCCTATCGGTCTCCTTCCTTATGCAATGATTTCTCTTTTTCTTTCTTTTTTTAATTTGTACGAAAGGAATTACTCTTTTTAAAATTCAAACCATACTGAAGTTATTAAAGTAAAAAGTGAACATCCTTTCATCCCCCGTCCATATTGGTTGAGGGTAACCATTGTTAACAGTTCCATGTTTATTGTTCTAGCCCTTTCTCTATGTTTACCCACCCATCTGTATTCATACACAATTACATAAATGCTGACATATGATGCAAATGTGCACATATGTGCTTATTTACCAAAATGAGACCATAATAAACACATAATTCTGCACCTACTTTTTCTACTTAATATGCCATGGCCAGCTTCCCATGTCAATAAAATGATCTACTTCATTCATTTTCATGACTGAATACTTCTGTGTAACATGAATGTACCATAATTTATTTAGCCACTCCACTATTGATACACATTCAGGTTGTTACCCATTTTTTGCTATTAAAATGGTATTGGTACAGAGGTACCAAGGTTGTATCTTTGCTCTATTGTGCATATCTGTAGGATAAACTTACAGAAGTGGAATTGCTGGTGCACTTGAAAACTTTTGAGAGGTATTGCCAAAAGAATGCCCTCCAAAAATATTATCTTGTGCAAGATCCTAGAAGGTACACAGTATGTACGACATGCCAGACCAAAGAGAGGCAGCCACTGGCAACTGAGATCATTGTTGATAACACTCTTCTACTCCTCACACATGCCAAGCAAATCCCAGCCTGCTTTTTCCACTTCTATCCCCTGTTTCCCCAGTATAGACCCTCTGCTCCAGCAAAGACTCTCTACGTCTTTGAACCCATTTGTCCTTAAATTCAACAGGGAGAACCACCAGGTCTGTGAATTGTGAATGTTGAGGTACTTCCTACACACAGGGGAACACCTAAATATTGAACAAGGAAGACGGTAGTTATCCTAAGAGAAGTCACATAAAGTGTTCTATGGGTACAAAGGAGAAAAACATCCCATTGGCTTGGGGGAGGGGAGTCAAGCAGAAATTTCTGGAGAAGATGGCACTGGGGTAGGCCTTGAAGAATAATAGCACAGGGAATGGAAAGGTAATCTGGGCCAGTGGAACCCTTGAACAATGAGAGGCAGCCTCTTTGTGGCTCAGTTTCTTTATCTACAAGATGAGGACAATATGACTCACCTCACAGAGTTTCCGCAAGAATTAAATGAATTTGTTAATATTTGGTTTCATAAACTAGGTAGTAGTATGCCAGTGTAACTGCGGATAATCATAATTCCTTTATTGTCATCACAGTGGTTGGGGATGATGAAAAACCCTGAGCATATCTCAGTGGGCTCCCCTTCTTCTTTGTCAGATGTTGCAAGTTTCTAGGACATGACACACCTATATTTAAATACATTTCTAAAAAGATTTGACCACACATTCCAAAGGCAATTGGAAGGCTTAGAGAAGATCTGCTATTTGTCACTAGCTGCAGTGCTCTTCCTCTCTAGCAAAACAAGTCTTCAGTTATGACAATAAATCCTTGCTTTCATATCCTGTCTAACAACACTGCTCCCCTCTCTGAACCTTGTAGGAAAAAAAGGAAAATCTACCCCCTTCAGCCCCTCCATCCCACTGCCCTTCAAAAATCAGTTACTACCTCTATCTTCCACTTCCAGGAGGGAGAGACCCCGATTGGTGCATTGAAGAAGACAGGAGAAATACCGCTCCCCACTATTTCTGCAAAAACACATGCTGTTCAAAGAAAAAGAAGAAAGACCCTGTCTTCTCCCCACTGAAGTTTATGCTTTAGTGGGGAGGCTTTACAAGTCTCTGTTTTGCAATCATTTTCTGTCTTATCATAACTATTGACTCAATTTCCCACACACTTCAGATTAGGGAGAAAAACATGTACAGAACAGTTGATAAAACCATCTACAAACAGGCATTCAACCCTGAAACCCTGATAAGATGTTGGAATGAATGTCTGGAAAAGTCTTCCTTTCACAACAGAAGAATGCAATAAGAAGAATTCAATAAGAAGAATTACTGGAAGAAGAGAGGCATTGCTATGATCCCCATGAAGTTTTAAGTCGGATTTGCTGCAACAAGATATCATCAGGTAAGTCTTGTATGTGTGGGAAGTAACCCTCGTTCAGACACACTCTGGCTCTCCGATGTGGGAAGAGTGTCACATCTCCCAGGGTACTGGGCCCCTCCCCCAGCACCTGGGAGAAGTGTACAGAACCCTCCTGAGCAGTCCCCCATCTGCAAGCACTTTCAACACAGCGCAGTAGAAAAACACCTCAATGGCAGAAAACGGCATCAGCAAGCATGAGATCCACAGAAGCAAAACTGCCATGATGGAGTGTTGACCCCTGCTGAACCCCCGCTGTTCCAAAAGGGGACAGGAGCCCACGAGGCCCATGGTGCCATGCTTTCTGAGCTTGGAGGTCTCACGGCTTGGGCAAGAATGGGCTTCTCCTGCTCTGTGCCCCAGACCCTGCAGCACTCTTCCGTGCCTCTAAGTCTGAGGCAGAGAAGTCATTCCATCTTGCCGTTGACAGGCTGGCTGTTCTCCTAGCCACCTCTCCTAGGAATCTGTGTCAATTCTGCAGGGGTGGAATGGGGGTGGGAGGGTCCAAAAATCCTCCCAGGTAGATGTGTGCAAGAAGAGTCAAGTCATTCAGAGGCTCATCCAGAAGGGAGGAGGAAGGGCGGCATAGGGATGGGACCTTTGAACAGCACAAAGACTGGTACAGATGAGTTTCCCAGCAATCCCAATGGGTCATATACAGGAAGGATGTTAGAAAACTGGGAGAGGCTGCTGCCTCCCCTTTGCTGTCCACCAAAAGCAGAAACTCAGCAACTGGAAAATCTTACATGCATTAGATCTAGATCTAAATCTAAAATCCAAATCTGAAAGTGCATTAGATCTCCCTTGTGCGTATCATTGAAAGCATTCTTCCACTTATACTCAGCTACTGGCAGCCAGCACACACACATACACACACAACACAAAGGCTGCCCTGTCAAAGGGAATCCCTCTTAGGGAGTAAAGCAGTTGCCCCAAATCCCTAATCCACTGGAGCCAGATGGCCCTGCCACTTATTAGCTGTGTGATATTCAGCAGGTTATTCAAGCTCTCCGAGCCTCAGCTTCCCCAATTATAAAAGGAGAATAATAACCCTTTCTCCTAGGACTGATGAGGATTCAATGAGATGCTGAATGTAGGATTTGGCAGCGTTCCTGGAATGCTGTGTGCTATCCAGGGCAGCCCTAAGCCCCTCCACAGGAGATCTCAGACACATCTCTCAGGGCTGTGGCTCCTCTGGTGGGTAGGACTCCCTGGACTCCTGGATCACATTCCTGTTTGGGTCCAGAGTGCCCATTTTATAAAGAGACACGAGGAGGTTAACCGTCACGTCTACAAGTCTGGACTGAATCAACAGCCGGGGTATAAGAGATCGTGGATAGCTGCCAGTGTGGTTTTTCTCTCTGACACCAAGTGCTGTCTGTCCTCCACCAATTCCCCAACACCAACTGGGTGTCCAACAATTCGGTTCTGGGACTAACTACCCAGAGTTGGCGCAGAACCCACAGATCAAGGACTGAGTCCTACAGGATGGTCCCCACTTCAGATGCCAGCACAAACAGGGTACCCATACTACCTACACTTCTGCCCAGACAAATACAAATTCAGGGGTTTCCACTACCCACCCTCAGGTTTGATAATGCCACAGAACAACTCACAGAACTCAGGAAAGCACTTTACTATGATTATGACTAGTTTATTACAAAGGCTACAACCCAAGGACAGCCAAATGGGAGAGATGCACAGGGCAAGGGCTGGGAGAAGAGGAGTCGAGCTTCCAATGCCCTCTTCACCCAGGCATGCTGCCTCCAGCTTGTGGATGTGTTCACCAACCCAGAAGCTCCCAGAACCTTGTCACTTGGGGCGGGGAGGGGGGGGTTGATAATGGACTTCATTACATAGGTGCCGTTGATTACATTATTGACCATTGGTGACTGAACTGCTCTCCCCTCCTTGGAGACTGGGAGATAGGGCACCCTCTGACCATGTACTTTGTTGTTCTAGCAATGAGCACCCATCCTGAAGTTATCCAGGCTCCCTCCATGAACCATTCCATTAGCTTACAGAAGACAGTAAATTCCAAGAGTTTTGGGAGTTCTGTGCCAAGAACCAGGGCCAAAGACCACATCTTTCTTGGTTTTTATTATTTTTTTATTGATGTATGGTTGCTGCACAATATTATTGTTACAGGTATACAATGTAGTGATTCACAATTTTAAAGGTTATAATCCATTTATAGTTACTATAAAATATTGGCTATATTCCCCATATTGTATAATATATCCTTGTGCCACATATTTACTTTTTTTTTTTTTTTTTTTTTGAGTGTCTTGCGGTACGCAGGCCTCTCACTGTTGTGGTCTCTCCCGTTGTGGAGCACAGGCTCCGGACGCGCAGGCTCAGCGGCCATGGCTCACAGGCCCAGCCGCTCCGCGGCATGTGGGATCTTCCCGGACCGGGGCACGAACCCGTGTCTCCTACCTCGGCAGGTGGACCCTCAACCACTGCTCCACCAGGGAAGCCCCACATATTTACTTTTTATTATACCACATCTCCCCTCACTTGCATGGCCACCTTTCACCTAAACCATAGCCTACTCTCTACCATCATCCATGGGAGACAGCTTCTCATCTTGCTACAAAAGAAAAAAATCTTTAAATCCAGCGCTGACTTTGTCTCCATTTGAAAGGCCTCCAGCTTCCCCACAGCGTTCTAAATTGACACACCCAAGAATCATCTGGCTGGGAGTTGAAGTGTGTTATTCCAGGTCAGCCGATGACTCACAAAGCTGGAACACCTACTCTCTCAATTAGGTATGAAAAGTACTCTCCTCAGAGGGAGTCAAAGGCCCACGGTGAATAAATACTATTATTAGCGCCTACAAGCCTTGATGCCCCGGAGCGCCTCCAAGCCACCCTGGGCTTCCGGGCATCTCCAGACACGAATAAAGTCCCAATTCCTCCTCCTCTTCCTGGAAAGAAAAATACCACATTTCCATTTGTCCAATTCAACAAACATGTATTTATTGTCTCTGTGATTCAGACTTGCTCAAAGTTCTCTGCAGGACTCAGAGATGAACAAGACCAGGGGCCCCTCCTCTGAGAGACTCACAGGAGAACCTGTCACCCCAGTATCTGTTTCCTATGGCTGCTGTAACAAAGTACCACAAGCTTGGTGGCTTAAATCAACAGATTTATTCTCTCACAGTTCTGGAGGCTAGAAGTTCAAACTACAGGTGTCAGCAAGGCCACATTCCTTCTGAAGTCTCCTGGGAAGAATACCTCCTTGCCTCTTCCAGCTTATGGTGGCCTCCATCTTCACATGACCTTCTTATAAGGACACTAGCCAATGTCCTAGTGGGCCCGCCCTAATCCACAATGACCTCATCTTAACTATTTACACCTGCAAAGACTCCATTTCCAAATAAAGTTACACTCTGAGGTTCTAGGTGGACATGAATTTGAGGTGTGGGAGGGGACACTATTCAACCCAGTACACCCCTGTAAGAGGAAGTGCAGAGGAAGGGGTCATTGATCCTTCCCAGAGGGGAATGAGAAGCATTCAAGGAAATTTTCACAGAATAGAGACTTGGAGTGTGGGTCTGAAGGCTGGGGAGCAGGCCAGGAAGAGAGAACGGCATCAGAAAGAGTACAGGTCAGGAAGGAGCAGCTGTCAGGCCAGACTTGGAAGCAAGGAGGGAAAAGACAGGGATGAATCTGGGAAAGTTCAAGAGACCAAATCCCAAAGGGCCCCGTACTGTGGTAAGGAGCCAGGCTTTCCCTTACACACAATGGGGAGTTTTCACCCACCTTGCCCAGTGGTGACCCCTTCTTCCCTCCATGATTCCATTCAGTTGTAATTTGGGGGAACGCTTCCCGGGCTCCCCAGAAGCAGCTGGATCTGTTCTCCCAGAGCCCCTTCCGCCACATCCATTATCTCACAGAACATTCCACACAGTAATGACTTGCTCTCCAGCCTGTCCCCCCATTATGCTGTGAGCTATTTGAGGAAGAACCACGTCTTACTCGTCTTTACATGTCGAGCTGAGCACAGGTTGGCACATAACCTGTGCAAGCACTTACAAATGTTTAAGGAGCTGGTTGAGTGGTCAGCCAGAGGATTTAAGCAGAGGAATGACTTTCAAAGAGTTCATATCTACACCGATGGGTCCGTATTGGTCACACATGATGTCAATGAACTGGGACAAGGTATTTACACCAAAATGCTACAGGTGAGAGAAATAAAATTCATCTCTCTATACATTGTTGACATGACAGACATTTGGCACTAATTTTAGAGTCAATGATGACTCCCTGTATGCAAACCCTAAGATCTTGACTATTTAGTTGAAAAACTTCTTACATATGAAATAGAATGGCTGAGGTGGTGGAAATCCTACACATGTGCAGATACTCCTGGAGCTTAGCCCAGGTTTATGGACAGAGATGGTTCTTAGTGAAAACACCATTGATGTGCCCCCAGAGCACTGTGGTGGGTACACCGTGCAGGCTTACCTAGAGTAGGCGTTTCTCAACTTTTCTATTTTGAGACCAGTATGTATAATTTTTAAAGTTTGGACAATAACGTCAGGTGGCTAATGGATTGTTTTGAGAAGCAAGGACAAGTATTTCATCAACTGTCATCATCCTATAATTTTTAAAGGATATCTTAACACACACACATATACCCAAAGTAGGAAGATATAATCCCAGGATAAAAAAAAAGAATAATACCTTAAATTGAATAAATGTAACTTTATGACTAATTTACTAGATTGTTATAGTGTACATCTGCAGCTTTTGACTATCCAGCCCCTTAGCTCCTTTGGAATACCCCTCCCACATTCCATATAGTTTTGAAAGACTCCTCAATTCTGGTACCTTTTAACCTCATCCCCCTCCTGGCCCCAATGCCTGCCACAGATATATAGGCACAGGACCCTGGTCTGACCAATCATAGTTCCTGAACCCTGCTGGCTGCAGGGATTGGTCGAGGAAGAAGAAACAGGGCCAAGCAAGGCCAATCAATGTCCTTTCCTGGAACTGATGTGTAGATGTTAGGAGAAAGGAACTATTTTTCCCTTGTGGTAGTTTAGCTACTATGCTATAGGCCAGTGGCTGTCAGAGGCAATTCTGTGCCATGATGAAACCTGTCTACCGTTGAAAATGACGTGGCCATGGTAGAAAGAAAAGCAAATATGAGAGGCTGTGGGAGAATCCAGATGAGACCACAAAGCCCCTAGATACAGATATATGTGATACTAGCTCCTCCATCCTTCCCAGTGATGTGGACCAATAAATTCCTTTTGGATTTTCATCACCAAGAATTCATCAAATTGTCCTTTTTTTCTCTCATTTTGCATCTTTCTGGAGAAACTTAATCACTGAACAGTATTAGTCTGAAGATTGGCAAGTATGAACAGGTACATACCTGCAGACATCTAGAGAAAGTGTTTTTGCAAAAACTAAAACACAGTATCGGCCAAAACAGTGCTTTTTTCTTTTCCTTCCTTCCCTCCCTTTCTTTCTTTTTCATTTTTTCTTGATTAAATATCTTAATTTCCACATGTGTCTGCTAGAGAAACGGAAGGAAAAGCACAGAAAAGGAAAAAGTGAATAGCACATACTAGAGGAGGATAAGCAAGTGGGAACAAATAGAAGAAAAGAGGGAGGAAACTAAAATTAAGGTGGGAATGAAGGCAAGAAAGAAGACAGGCCCCCAGGGTCCTTCCAAGTTCATCTGATAACCAATACCAACACACTTAAGACCAAACTGAGTCAGTCAATCTACTCTCTGTCTCTCTTCCTGCCACTGCCACTAAGTAAATCTAAATAATCTCAACTTGGCCTATTCTCTACACATGTAAACTTTAGAAAAAAGGAAATCCTTAACATCCTAAATGCACTAAATTTGAATAGAAGAACTGCTGTGGGATATTACCAAGAAAACACTTTAAAAATTAGCATGAGGCCCTACTAAAAAGTGGTTTTAATTCTTAAAAGACACATTATTCTAGGCTTTAAAGGATATTGTGGATGTACTAAAAATAGTAATTTTTTAATTAAGAAAAATAATGACTCAAGTCTTCATAGAAGTCCTTACCAGACTTGAAATTATTTCTTTTTCTCCTAAGTGGCCAGCCGTGAATTAAAAATACCCATGTCATACATGCACATCTGTGAAACAAGCACAGCCATGGAACCTAATACAATTGCTACAGCAGCATCCATTGTCTCAGATGTCAATGGCAGAGGCGTACAGGTGCTTCCTCCTGTCTGTCTTTCCCTGGGTGCTTTCTCCACATCTCTGGTTTTCTTAGCTGGATATAGTCACAGTGGTTGGATTCAGAGAAGTTATCTGTGTCACTGAACATAGGCTTGGGATCACCAAAATGCCAGGAGAGGGTGTTAGTTGGAGTAAGCTAAACTGAGGTGACAAACAGACCCAGAATATAATGGCTCCAACACAACAAAAGTTCTTTCTTGCACACAATCCAGAGGGAATATTCGGTCATTCGAGCACCCAGAGTGTGATGGCAATTCCTTCATCTTCAACACGTGGCTTTCAAGGTTGCCCTAAGCATCATCACTTGGGTGATTTGAAGGGAAAGAACATGGAGGCCAGACTTCGGAGGGATGCAAGTCACTTCCCCTCATCATCCATTAGCAGAACCAGTCTCAGGCCATGTCCAACAACAGGGGAGGTTGGGGAAATGTAGAGCAGTGGGAAACCATGGCCCAGCTACTATGGAAGAAGGGGAGAATGGATTTTGGTGAACAAATTTTCTGTGTCCCTGAGAGATACAGAACAAAGAAATCTGGGTACCAAGTAATGCAGACCTGTGCAAGTTTCCCTTGATACAAACAAGTTCTTGCAGGCAGGTAGGCAGACAGAACCCCAGCCAGGTAGATATGGTGCAATTAAAGTGTCTGCATTAGTAGAGTTCCACCAGACTACTCATCCTTTTTCTTTGTACTTATTTTTCCAACTAATGTAAAAAAAGACTGCTAAATTTTCACTAGTTCAGAATAGAACCATGACTTCATATTCCTAATTCAGATATCTGACTGCATGTACTTTTGAAGTAATATCTATTTGTCATGTTTCTGTTATAAACTGTCCACCTTTTCCACTGGGACATTCTGAGGAGGCATATAGCCTCACTCCCAGGACACTGCACTTAGGCTACCAAGAGAAACCACTTTCAAATCCATTTTATCTTTGTGGAGACACCTCTTAGGGGCTCAAAAAACAGACTGTTTTTGCTCAGAACAAGGTGGGAAACCTCAAATTCATGAGATCCAATTTTAGGTAGAATCAAACACAAAATAGGAACTGCTCTGTGTGTATGGAAGTTGTCAGCCCAAACTAGGCATTAATCCATCTTCTAGGGTTTGGGGCTTCTATATCATGGATCATAAACTCTGTGGGTCTAGGTTATCACAGAAACAAATTTAATTATTTTCTCACTTCACACTCAAAGCCAAGGTCTTCCCTGCAGTAGTTTGATGACAGATGGATGAACAGACAAAAGACTGGACAGACAGTTGAACAATATTTCAGACCCAGAGGGATACTGGCATGTCACTGTTACAGACTAAAGAGCACAAATTTGAATGAAAATAGGATGTTTTGTTCCATAGATCTTAATGGCTGGAAAATACGAAAGAAGGTATAAATCCAAAATGTAGAAAAAAAAGAGAAGGAATTAAGAACATGAATATTCTTAGAAAGGGGATCTGAGAGTAGAAATTCAGCTGAGCCCATAGTTTCACAGGAAGTGAGTGAGGAAGGGAAAACACCCTCTATAACTGATACTCTCCTCATGATCAGGGGCTGTGTTGGTATCGTCTCTGCATTCCCAATGTGTCAGTATCAGGCACCCCAAAAGCATTCACTGACCTGATCAATTGTCAGCCAATATTCTTTCAAATCCTAACCACCACGCTCTTCTCTAATGAGGATTCACTTCTTTACTCCTTCAAGAATGCTTGTCAGATTCTTCTGAAACACCTTGAGCCCATCATTAAGAAAAATCCAGAAGGTACCTGCAAAGACTGGGTAAGTGTTCCACTCTGTCTGTTACTACAAATGAGAAAGCAATCCAAACCTGTACTGAAAGAGCTGTGGTAGTGCGCACACGCACCACGTAGAGTCAGACCTAGGAGTGGATTTCTGTGAAAGGGCAGGATCACCAGGTGATACAACTGCTCCATGATGTATCCCAGGTATGAGTGGAGAGAGAGCACAGGGAACTGCATCGCTGAGAGGAGGAACAGAAGTGTGTGAAGAATTACCAGAGGCCTTACCTCTTTTTCTTTCTTTTTTTTTTTTTTTTGCGGTTCGCGGGCCTCTCACTGTTGTGGCCTCTCCCGTTGTAGAGCACAGGCTCAGCGGCCATGGCTCACGGGCCCAGCCGCTCCGCAGCATGTGGGATCTTCCCGGACTGGGGCACGAACCCGTGTTCCCTGCATCGGCAGGCGGACTCTCAACCACTGCGCCACCAGGGAAGCCCACCTCTTAAGTGGGCTTAGGGCTGAGCCTTCCTAAGCCATAAAAATGTGATATTTGGGGAGGGAGGAAGAAAACTAAAAAGCCTAATTGCTACTGAATATATCTCAAGGGAAAAGACTTGTTTAATCCAACTTTACAATGTCCTATATCTTATTTCATTAGAACAATTATCTCACACTTGCACACACACTTACCAGAGTTCTAACACTTAGAAATGAAGCTCCAAATATCTAGTGAACTAAGCCCCTACACCACAGATGTGCAGCAAGATTCTACTGTACTTGCTTAATTTAGATTTCTGAATTCAATCAGAAGGAAATTGTTAGTGCACTAGCTGAGGAGAAAGAAATATTAGGATGGGTTCTATTATTGGTTACAAAGCACCAGTAACAATTGTCAGATGTCAATTCTGATAACAGAATATTTTCCTTCTCACCTATCAGATGGTATGTTTATTTTATTCTGACTAAATATGCCCATTCTGCACATAGAAACTGCTTTTGAACAAATAATCAGTCTTTCAGCCACTGGATACTCCAGGTAAAAATTACAATAATGCCTTGACTTGGCTAAGAAATTATGAGGCCATCAAATCACTCTGGGCCTCAGTTCCTTCAGTTGTAAAATAAGTTGTTTTTTTTTTTAATAAATTTTATTTTTATTTATTTATTATTTTTGGCTGTGTTTGGTCTTTGTTGCTGGGCGCAGGCTTTCTCTAGTTGCAACGAGGGGGTGCTACTCTTCATTCCGGTGTGCAAGCTTCTTATTACGGTGGCTTCTCTTGTTGCAGAGCACAGGCTCTAGGCGCGCGGGCTTCAGTAGTTGTGGCTCACGGGCTTCAGTAGTTGTGGCGCACGGGCTTAGTTGCTCCACGGCATGTGGGATCTTCCGGGACCAGGGCTTGAACCCTTGTCCCCTGCATTGGCAGGCGGATTCTTAACCACTGCGCCACCAGGGAAGCCCATAAAATAAGTTTTTATTATGTGATCCTTAAGGTTCCTTCTAGGCCCCAAATTCCATGACTTTGAATAGGTCTTTGAGCTATGTCCAAAAAATATTAAATAATAAAAATACCCCTATTTGGTAAAAAAATAAATAAATATGACTTACAATGTCTAATCGTTATTTACTATTCTTTACTATGAGTAGTAATATCATTAGAAATAAGTTGCAATTCAATTTTACACATCTCCCTCCATTTACCATAAAACTTTTCTATTTTGAAGCTCCTTGCTGGGCAAGAAAGATGGATAGGATGCTTAATTTAGACTTCTGAACTCAGTCAGAAGGAAATTGTTAGTGTATCAGCTGAGGAGAAAAAAATATTAGAATGGGTTCTATTGTTGGTAACAAAGCAAAAGAGATGGAGGGATGGATAGAATGGATAGGACGGTCATCACCAGGCATCCTGGGTGCAGTGCCTGGCAGTGGGAGGTCCTCAGTAGATGCACGTTAATTAAATGAAGCACAAAGAGGGGAGCTGATTGTCAAACGCAGGAAGCGTATGACATTAGTTTTACAATCAAATGAAACAAGCCAACAAACCACACACACACACACACACACACACACACACACACACACACACACAC
>NW_020837946.1:34206821-34408885 GCF_003676395.1 Aethalodelphis obliquidens | reverse complement strand
CACACACACACACACACACACACACACACACACACACACACACACACGAGTATAGAAAATCCTCATGAAGAAAGGAGGTAAGGGCCAGCCCAGTGCCCTGTAGGTAATAAGTTCCAAATTCCTGAGTTCAGTAATCCAAGAAGAGGGCAAATCAGCCCTCTAGCTGGGTCCATCTTCCATTAATAAACACATCGAATTACCGGCCCTTTCTCACCAGCCCTGAACTACCCACCAGTCCCCTATGAGTTTGGTTAGCGCAGTCTAGGGGGTCCCTCTGGGAACCCTAATAAAAATCAATTGAGGTTTTCAACGTGCAGATCTAAAAGTCAAACCTTAAACCCTCAAGATGCAGAACCCTGTGAGGTCTGGACCGAAACAGTTTGTTGGCTTCTCTCTTTTTGGCATCCTCACTGCAGCAAAAAGCATATCCTCTTTAAAAATGGAGGCAAATGTTAGTGTTGCTGTAAGTAGCTAGACTGTAAATATGGGTAACTTAAAAGCAGTCACAATGAACATCAATCAAATAAAATGCTGTCATTAAAACTTTGGTAAATTTAAAACAAATCAACGTTGTTTGCACCTCCCCTCCCAAGCTAAAGGGTTTTATTTCTTCCATCAGGGGCTACAAGCCCCTCATGGACCGGGAGAAAGGAAAAGGAGATCCTTTTTCCTACTATGTCTATGGAGTAACCTGTTCCAAGATTGAAAGTGACTGCCTGACAGGAGCTCACAAGGTAAGTTATTTGACAACTTTCCTCTTAGCAAGTAAAAACAACAACAAAATTATGTTTACACTAATAAACCAATTTCATTATGTAATACTTGTACAATAAGGACAAGATTCTTTCAATTCCATGGGAATGTCTAGAAATTCAGCTTTATCCTAACTTCCACTCAAAAAGAAGTACAGAAGGAATTGCTCATGACAGCCTAAAATGCATTAAATATTTTATTCCATTGCAGATAGAATTACTTTCCAAAGTTTTTTTTTTTTCAAAAAAGGGTCTATTCCTAAAGGAAGGTCAAGTTATCTATCTGACTAGGTAATTTAGTAAATTGTCTTGAGTAAAAGTTTTGAAAGCACATAGCAATGTGATATTCCCCCAAAGTCAATTAACCCAAAGGTACTACTGGTCCTAAAGAAATAGACTGGGGGAGAGGGGAGGGCAGGTAATTAAAATAATTTTTGTGTTTACTATTTAATTGAGCATCCAAAAAACACCCTTATTGGAGACAGGGAGTCATATTTAACCAAAAACTAATAACTTCCACCATAAAGGATAAACCCTAGGTACCATTCTAGAAACAGAGAGATTATAGAAACCTTAAATAGAATATAGTACAATCCAAAGTATAGGAAAGTTACAGGATGTACTGATGACACATCTAAATTCCATACACTAATTATTCTAACATCATCTTGAACCACCTTGCCCCAAAATAGAAATGGTCAGTCCATGTAAAAATGGAAAGGACTTTGCAAATACTGACCTATAAATTTTATCAAAATGTGTTTCATTGCCCCATTGTTGGTTAACTTGCCCACTGCTTAAATATTACATAAATAAGATAAAAATACAATAAATGAAGGGATGTCTGGAGAGCAGCTGCCCTCACATTCCACTCAATTTTATCCTTAGGGCACATTAATATTATGTCTCCATTTTCATTCTAGATCATTGTGAAGAAGTAAACTCATGAAATTAGGATCACAGATTACTCACATGATTATTTTAAAACTTGTGTTTCTGGATGTTTTTCACATCCTGGCACACATAGACAATGATCATATTTGCACAGCACACTGCTGCAAACAAGGAAGCCATGTTGGCAGGTGACTAACCTGGGTGTCCTGCCCCAGAACCTCCGAAAGCCTGTGTCTGTATCTTGGCACCCCTGTAACCCATTTGAGGCTCTACACTAGGTGGGAAGCTGTTTTTAGAAATCAACTAGTTGTCTGATCCTCCACCTTAAAGGAGGTGTTGCCAGATTTAGCAAATAAAAATATAGGACTCCCAGTTAAATTTGAATTCCAGATAAACAACAAACAATTTTCTGGTATAAACATGCTCCATGCACTATATGGGACATACTTATTTTATCTGGCAATTCCACCTGAGGGTCTTGGTAGAAATCCCTGAAGAAATGAACCTCATGGAGATCTTCCAGAATTTGGGGTGCCAGAAAAGTTAAGATTTGGTCTTCCCTGTGCCTTCCTTATTATAGCTTAAGGTTCAGTCATTTCAGTATCACTTTGGTCCCTTGAAATAGTTCATTCTTTGAAGAGGCAAAACTGATTTTAAAGAGGAATCAGAGAAATAAAATGACAGGCCTTATTGCTGATGGCTATTTGTGGTTGGTGAACTAAACCATCTGAAGGTTCAGCTAGTGCACAGCCATCTCTTCCCATTTTCCAATACCTATAATGCAAAATACACCAGGTTTCAAGATGGAAATAAGTTGAAAACTCACTCTGGGGTGTGTATAATCTCCTGCCCTATCCAGGTTGAGAATAGATGAAGGTTGGTCTCAGTGCCCATAGTAGGTTGTCTGAGAGTTGAATCAAAAGAGAATTTCCCATTCAAAGGGCTAGAAAGTAGGAGCCCAGGTATTGGGCCTAAACAGTGAATGATGATGTTGGAACAAACACTGGACGTGGGGGAGAAGGAAAGCCCAGAGAGATTCCTGAGATAGACCACAGCCATATACGGCTTTCTGTGGCTCCTTCACAGCCTGCATGCACACGCCCAGTGACACAACAGAAGGGCCAGATTAGTGTGATTTTTCTCAGGGAAGGAAGTAAATTGGTCTCAACATTCGCCCTTAATACGCCCAAGATCTTGCAAATCCCCAAATTCATACAAGCTGCTGTGACTACATGATTTCCTCAATAAAACAGCAATAATACCACCTACAGTGAACCATTATGAGGACTAGATGAGCTCATGATTATATTAGAACGAATCAAGGCTGAGAATCAGATGAACAGTCAGGCTCAATTATTTACTAAGAGACGCTCAAACACACCAACATGCCGTGGACTTTGGAGTCACCTGAGAGGAATCAAAACCACGAATGCAGAAGACCTTCTGGGGTCATTGACAGTCCTAGCACTAAATTTGAAGAGCTTAGCAGATGTCTCGTCACCTCTAATGTTGATGGGGTTCAATGCAGTGCTAATTAACCAGCCCGAGTCCTGGAATAAATTGGGACCATTTAATAAACCTTAAAATAGTATTTCTAATTCAAGTTCTCATGGTCAGGTAATTTTAACTTTGGCAGAAAATCAGAACAGACATCGTCATGGATGCATGTTGCAGTCAAAATCCGGCCACTGATATTCGGCAAGTAGGTGCTGGCCCACCAAGATGGGTGCTGCTTCCTGAGAGCCACTGTGGGGTAGGTAAAGGCCTTCTAAAAAGCACACGATATCACAGAGCTTGACATTTTCCCCCCTTCAGGTTGAAGGTTTATTTATTCAGGGAATGGGCCTTTATACCACTGAAGAGGTGAAATACTCCCCAGAAGGTGTCCTGTGCTCTCAAGGTCCAGATGAGTACAGAATTCCAACCATCAGTGATGTCCCAGAGGAGCTTAATGTCTCCGCGTTGCCATCATCACAAACCCCGCTAACCATCTATTCATCCAAGGTAAGCATCCAAACCTACTACTACACAATGTGATGGATCAGGTGGCTTGGTAAATGAAAGCAGGTGGACGAAATACAAGATAGAGGTCAATGGTTATCAGGACCCAATCCCGATAAACTGTTACCATTTGGAGATGAATCACCTAGAGAAAAGTGAGATTCAGAGAAGATAAATGATCTGCCCAATGGCAATCCTGGGATTTTATTTATTAATATTCTTTTTCACTGAAAACTCTAAAATTCAGCAAGAAGCTTTGATTTGATAGAATAACATTTTCACTTAAGACATTCTCACTTAAGAACCTGAAGACTGAAATATTAAATGGGATTGAAGGCACGATGCTACTGAAATCTTAGAAAGCAGCGGCAGCATGGACACAATCGCGGACCGAGGGCTCAGAAGACCTGGATTCCTGCCCAGCTCTACCAATTCCCTATGATGTTAAGCAAACCGCTCACCTCTGAGGGGCCCAGAGTCCTCAGTCATACTGAGAAATGGATCTAAAGCAGCATTTCTCAACTGGGGGAGGGGGGATATTTGGCTCCCACAGGGAACAGCTACCAAACGTCTGGAGACATTTCTGGTTGTCACAACTGGGGGAAAATATTACTACTAGTGGGTAGAGGCCAGGGATGCTGCTAAACAGCCTTCGATGCACTAGACAGTCCCCAACAAGAAATTATCTGGCCCAAAATGTCAATACTGCCAGGAAACAAAGACACCAACCCTGAGTAATTGCTAAAATAGTGAAATTGCGAATTATAGTAAAGGTCAGAATTTGTTTGCACTGCTGTATGCAGATTATGTGAAAACTACCCTTGGAGTAGAAACTTCATTTAGGTTTGAGATGCATTGTTAAATTTTTCTTTAAAATCTATTGTGTGACTTCTTACTAGGAGTAGCAAATTGATAACTTTTTTTTTTTTTTTTTTTTTTGCGGTACGCAGGCCTCTCACTTTTGTGGCCTCTCCCGTTGCAGAGCACAGGCTCCAGACGCGCAGGCTCAGCGGCCGTGGCTCACGGGCCCAGCCGCTCCGCGGCATGTGGGATCCTCCCGGACCGGGGCATGAACCCGCGTCCCCTGCCTCGGCAGGCAGACTCTCAACCACTGCGCCACCAGGGAAGCCCCTCATAATCTTTATTTATAGCCACTGGAATAAGTTTTGGAGGCAAGAGCAGGACAGAAGTTTTAACTTCTTAATAATAAGCCTCTTGTTACTAAGGCTACTTAGAACACGTTGAGAAAGACCATTTATCTTTCATTCTCATCCTGACCCACAATATTCCTAGCCATTCCACTGACCTCACATCTATTTGAATCAATGAGAACACAGGCTTCTTCAAATCCTTGACAAGACTTCCGTGAGCCAAGCGTTCCTCTGTTCTGGCCTGCAGACCCCCTCTCCTCAGCTGTACACCAACAGAGGAGAGGACAGCCAGAAGCCAGCCTTGAGTGGGGCCTCCCAAGAGAGACAAAGAGGAGGAAGTCCTGACTCCTAGTTTAACAGAGAGAACCAGAAACGCACAAAACATAGATTCTTCTGCCACTTCCTGTCACAGGAAATGTCGATACTCCTTTATCCATATAGTAACACAAACCAGAAACCTTGGACTTGGCCTGACAGTTCTCTCCCTCATACTCAGTAGTTAGTCCTTCACCATGCCCCTAACAATCTTTTCCACCAGTCTATTTCCTCCATTTCTAACCACTATGTCACTCATTCATTAAACAAACATTTGCTGAGTATCTAATAGGTGCCAGGAATTGATCTGGGTGCTGGGAATACGGCAGTGAATGAAACAGAGAGTGATCGCTACCTTCAAGAAGCTTATTTTCTAGAGACTCTAAGTCCAACTACCATCTCTCTAGCCTGGGTCAAAGCAGCCTCCTAACTGGTCTCCTTACACCCACTGCAACATGGTGTGACAAATATGATCATGTCACTCTAGCATGTACAGAGGCGAAAAGGTTCCCATTGATCTTAGGATAAAGATAAACCTGTTTACATTGCCCTGCCAAACGCATAAACCTGTGAAGTCCAGCATGGCTGGCCCCCACCCACTTCCCCAGCCACACGGGGTTCCCTACCCCACCTTGTCTCTCCACATTAGTTACATTTGCTTTCTGTCTGTTCCT
Source organism: Aethalodelphis obliquidens (assembly GCF_003676395.1). NCBI lineage: Eukaryota > Metazoa > Chordata > Mammalia > Artiodactyla > Delphinidae > Aethalodelphis > Aethalodelphis obliquidens. The sequence continues at coordinate 34,403,098 of NW_020837946.1, read as the reverse complement.
CATGTCAAGGACAGAGGGCTCCACCAGCTCTTCCCACAGCTTGGAACCATTTTCTTGCTTTTCCTCACCTGGCTAACCCCCTACTCACCTTTCATATCTTAATCAAATTTCATATCTTCAATCAAATTCATATCTGAATCAAATCAAATTAAATGATACTTTCCTTCTCTCATAGTTTGAGGTACGAGGAGTATAGTGGTGAACTAGACTCAAAGGCGCCTTCTCTCTAGTTGTTTATGGTATACCAGAGAGGGAAGATTACTGTAATTACTGTAAATTAAGCGCTTGCCTAACTGTGGGTTATCCCTGTGTGTCAATAGAATAAACTTGTCTAACTTAAGCTTTTCTTACAGTCAAAGGGGTATGAGATGTGGCCCCAGCTTTGATCATTTATCATGCAATCATTCATTCATCTAGCATACTTATTCAGCCCTTTACATGTGCCAGGCACTGCTGGTAACTAAAAAAATAGTGAGATAGTCAATCTCTGCCATATGGAGCCTACATTCTATTGGGGAAACCAGACAGTAAACAAATAAAGAAACCTACAATTTCAGGTGGTGATAAATACTGTGAAGCAAAATAGAAGAGTAGGGGGCTAGCTTGTGATAGATTATTTTAGATTATTAGAGAAGTTTTCTCTGGAGTATTTACATTTGAGCCGAGGCCTTTATGAAGTGGGGGAGCAAGCGTAAAGCTGGTAAAGGTGTGTTCCAGGTGGAGAACAGCTAGTGCAAAGGCCCTGTGGCAGTTTCAATGGATTCAAAGTAGCCTGGGACTAAGTAGTCCTCCAAAATGGCCTTCTTCGTAAGTTTCTGATCTTGACTCCCTGGTGGAAAAAAACTTGTAACTGAAAGGCTGCAGTTGTTGTTCTCCGTGGCAGAGAGAGAAAAGAAATAGAAATGTGTGGCCAAGCAACTTTATCTTCACATCATCAGGGTGAAACCTGGATAGTCCTTATCCAATCAGCAGTTTGCTGGCAACTAGCCCCTATCACAGTGCAGGTCTGCTGCTTCAGATCTTTCGAAACTACAGTTCATTCACACAGCAGGCCTCCTGAAATTGTTGTAGCCTGGCTCTTGACACAGACCAGTTTCTTTAAAGCACCTTGGAGCAAATCTGAGCCTGTATTAGCATTTACATTTGGTCGAACTCCAATGTGGTTTTTTAGTTGAGATAAATAATGCTTCACACTGGCATACAATATTGCACTATGAAAAAAAATCTTTTTTGAGAAATATAGATACTAACACTCTTTGTATTTGGCCTTTGAATACTTCTGTCAAAAGAATTTGTTCTGACAAGTAAGAAGGTGAGACGGTCAGGTCTGTGTACTAGAACATGAGCATTGGAAAGTCCCAAACCTCGTCTTATAACAAGCTTCTTATAATCATAAGGTAAATAAAAGCCAGGATATAGCTACTTCTTAAACAGAAATCAGGGTCAAACATTCAGTATTTTTCCTTTGGAATTAAGTAAAATAATGCATGTAAAAATACTGTGTAAATACAAGTCACCATGTAAATATTACAGTTAAGGTCTCCACCTAATATCTATAACTGTTAATGACGTTTTTCAAAACATACCTCTCCCAAAGGCTTAAAAAGAGTTTTCCGCATTAAATCAAGTTGAACTGCTGAGAGCAGAAAAAACAGCCCTTAAGATTTAGCAGCCTGTTTTTCACGGGTAATTGACTTTAAGCATCAATGAAAAGCAGACATTTGTAAGAAGGCTGGAGCATTTTTGTTATAAAAATTTCTGCAGTTTGAATAATCATATAAAAAGTTGTTTGTTTTTTTTTTTACCAGTGTGGCTTTGGTAACCTTGATCAGAGTTGTTGATTTTTGCTCTTATCCCTTTCTTAGGTGGTTAAACTTGGTCAGAACAGTGTTGCTGGTGATAGTTTCTGCTCTGAGCCCAACAGAGCAGCCTGGCTCAAACAGATACCACAAGAAATATCATTTCTATACAAAATTTCCTTTTTCGTGATGGGAGAAAGAAACATGTATTTATTGGAAAATGTATTTTGTGTAGTCATTTAAAATTCCACAAGAAAAAAAATGAAATTTCCTTTATACAGAAAATGCCTAATTAACACTTTCAAATTAGGACCTTCCTTAGAAACAAGGATTTCATTTTTTAAAAAATCTTTAGGACTCAGAGACATGAAGGGTTCCACAACCTTAAAAATTAGAAAAATACTGCTTTGGAGAACTTGTCCTGCCCTGTTATTCTATAAAGTTGGCAAGTGTCTTGTTTCTAAAGACATTTACCTTCCCCACTTTGAAAACCTAAAACATACCAATGGGGAGAGGGCCTGGGGAAGGGGCATTAAGATTAAGAGACACAAACTACTGTGTATAAAATAAATAAGCAACAAGAATATATTGTACGCAAATGGGACCTAATGAAACTTAAAAGCTTTTGCATAGCAAAGGAAACCATAAAGAAGACTAAAAGACAACCCTCAGAATGGGAGAAAATATTTGCAAATGAAGCAACTGACAAAGGATTAATCTCCAAAATTTATAAGCAGCTCATGCAGCTTAATAACAAAAAAACAAACAACCCAATCCAAAAATGGGCAGAAGACCTAAATAGACATTTCTCCAAAGAAGATATACAGAGTGCCAACAAACACATGAAAGAATGCTCAACATCACTAATCATTAGAGAAATGCAAATCAAAACTACAATGAGATATCATCTCACACCGGTCAGAATGGCCATCATCAAAAAATCTAGAAACAATAAATGCTGGAGAGGGTGTGGAGAAAAGGGAACACTCTTACACTGTTGGTGGGAATGTAAATTGATACAGCCACTGTGGAGAACAGTATGGAGGTTCCTTAAAAAGCTACAAATAGAACTACCATATGACCCAGCAATCCCACTACTGGGCATATACCCTGAGAAAACCAAAATTCAAAAAGAGTCATGTACCAAAATGTTCGTTGCAGCTCTATTTACAATAGCCCAGAGATGGAAACAACCTAAGTGTCCATCATCGGATGAATGGATAAAGAAGATGTGGCACATATATACAATGGAATATTACTCAGCCATAAAAAGAGACGAAATTGAACTATTTGCAATGAGGTGGATAGACCTAGAGTCTGTCATACAGAGTGAAGTAAGTCAGAAAGAGAGAGACAAATACCGTATGCTAACACATATATATGGAATTTAAGAAAAAAAAAATGTCATGAAAAACCTAGGGGTGAAACAGGAATAAAGACACAGACTTACTAGAGAATGGACTTGAGGCTATGGGGAGGGGGAAGGGTAAACGGTGACAAAGCGATAAAGAGGCATGGACATATATACACTACCAAACGTAAGGTAGATAGCTAGTGGGAAGCAGCCGCATAGCACAGGGAGATCAGCTCGGTGCTTTGTGACCGCCTGGAGGGGTGGGATAGGGAGGGTGGGAGGGAGGGAGACGCAAGCGGGAAGAGATATGGGAATATATGTATATATATAACTGATTCATTTTGTTGTGAAGCTGAAACTAACATACCATTGTAAAGCAATTATACTCCAATAAAGATGTTAAAATAAAAAAAAAAAAAGAATATATTGTACGGTACAGGGAAATATAGCCACCATTTTGTAATAACTTTAAATGGAGTATAATCTATAAAAATATTGAGTCACTATGTTGTACACCTGAAGCTAATAAAACATTGTAAATCAATTTATACTTCAATTAAAAAAAAAACTAAAAAAAAGGAAAACCCTAAAACAGCCTCCTTCCACCTGCTCTCCTCCCTCTACATCACTAGTACCCATGTCTCATTTTCCCTCCCTGCTTCTTTTGCATTTCTAGGTACACAGACTCTGAGAGCTGGCAGCATTCAAAGTGCCACCTGTTTAGTGCAGTAAAGGAAGCCCTTCCTGCCAGATGAAAGAGGAAAGGCATGTGAACATTTCCTGTGCTGTGGCCAGCCTGCTTTACTCGCACTGTTCTTGGATGGTTTGACCCCAAACACTAGTCCCCAACCCCATATCCTATGCATACACAGCCTTGCATTTCTCCAGGTATGGGGAGATGTCCTGACAGTCCTACAAGTCTGCATTCTTTTTCCTTACGGTTTTGGAACCTACCCCGATAACATGTAGTAGTTGTGGCATGCATGTGGGATCTAGTTCCCTGACCAGGAATCGAACCCAGGCCGCCTGCATTGGGAGGTCGGAGTCTTAACCACTGCGCCACCAGGGGAGTCCCAGTGAATGTGTATTTTTGCATCTAAAAATTCTCCTACCTGGTCTCTGGAAGGTTACTCCTTTAGTCTGGTAAAGCTGGAGGCATCCTGGAATAAACATATTTAATGTGGAACCAGGGAGGGAATAAGTGATGCTGAATGGGAAAAAGGAAAATGGTAGCCATCTTATCAGGTCAGGGAAAGGAGTTATGACACACTTTTTTAGCTTTGTGTTTAAGACATGGCCCTGGAGTCAAAGGAACCTGGGTTGCAATCCCAGCCCTACTTTTGATGATTTATTTAACCTCTCTGATCATTTAGTTTCTTTATAAAATGAGGGGAGACGTTTGTGGAGAGAATAATTCTAGTTTCTTTACAGCATTGTTATAAGGTTTGAATAAGAACCATGAAAAGCATTTAGCAGTTGTCACACACATTAAATGGTCAATATACATTGATGATGATGATGATTGAGTCAGAAGTCCCCAAGGCTATCTTCAGTTTTGATGTTTCAATGATGGACTCACAGAACTCAGAAAGCTGTTATATTCATGGTGATGGCTTATTACAGTGAAAGGATACAGATTAACATCAGCAAAGGCAAAGGCACATAAGGCAAAGTCCAGGAGAGACCAGGTGAGGCTTCCAGTTGTCTTCTTCCAGTGGAGTCACACAGATAGCACCTCCTTTTCCCAGCAGCAATGTGGGAGAAGATACACAAAGTATTGCCAGCCAGGGAAGCTCAGCTGAGCCTTGGTGTCCAGGAGTTTTATTGGTGATCAGTCACATAGACAGAGGTCACCTGCATAGCTGACCTTAGTCATTCAGTGTCCAGGTCTTCCAGAGGTCAAGTGATATCACATGGCCCAAGGCCTCAGGTAAACAAAAACACTCCCATAAGGCAGGTTATTTTGAGGCCTGAGGTGTTATCTCCCACGAGCTGGTCAAGGGCTAACCCCTTCTTAGGAATGTGCAGAGTTGGGACAACGGAACCTCCTAAATTCATCCTTTACTGCCCAATGAGGATGATTAACAATCCTGGATTGATGACACTAGGCCTTGAAACCAGTGAGACTGGGCACAGATGTATCTCTGACAGCCATAGTGATATATTGCCTTCATCATAGCTATCAAGAACCAACCAGGATGAGACTTTCCTAGTGGCGCAGCGGTTAAGAATCCACCTGCCAATGCAGGGGACACAGGTTCGATCCCTGGTCCAGGAAGATCCCACATGCCACGGAGCAACTAAGCCCATGCGCCACAACTACTGAACCTGTGCTCTGAGAGCCCGCGAGCCACAACTACTGAAGCCCACACGCCTAGAGCCTGTGCTCTGCAACAAGGGAAGCCACCACAATGAGAAGCCCGCGCACAGCAATGAATAGTAGCCCCCGCTCGCTGCAACTAGAGAGAAATCCCACGTGCAGCAACGAAGACCCAACGCAGCCAAAAATAAATAAATATATATATATATATATATATATATATATATATATACACACACACATATTTAAAAAAAAAAAAAAAAGGAACCAACCAGGGAGAAAGAGGAGGAAGGAGGAAGGGAATGATGGCCCCAAACAAGGGAGAAGTTAAAGGGAACATCAGCCAGGGTCGATGAAGAGCAGTTTAAGTCCCAGAGCTGGGATCCTTGAGAAAAAAGGAAAGTTGTGTCCTCACTCAAGGAGCTAGGGAGTTGGTGAGACCCAAGAAGGCTGGGGTAGCTAGAGAATGAGTATTGATCTGAGTCCCAAAGTAGAAGGGCACCCCAGGAACCCAGGTCTAATGAGAAGAATAGGAAGCAGGTTTTAGAAGAGACTAAAAGTTGCCATCACCTTTAGCAGAAGAGTTGACCTGAATCTACCTCAGACGAGGTCGATTTGTCCTGCAGCCAGCCCAGCCCAGGTGGAACAGGCTGATTCTCAATAAAGATAGCCAAGTAACTCCCAGCGCAGCAGTTAGGTAGAGAATAAGGGAAATCCCTTTGAGGAGGGCAAACTAGCCTTCCATTTACGTTTCGATACAGATTTAAGAGCAAACAGTAAGAATAAAACTTGTAAAGATATCCTGGGGGTCAGGCTGTGTTTTTATTTGTGTTTGTTGTCATCTTTTTGTATTTTTGTGAAATAAATATCAGGAGAAGCTTTCCGGAATCTTCATAACTTTTCATTATTTATGGGAAGTTTTTTTTTAACACCTTTGTAACTAAAAGTCAACTCTGCAAGCAAAAACATGACAGCAGCGGAGGCGGGGAATGTATCTTCTGCTTGTTCTGCTTTTCGGCCAAACCTAAGAGGGAGAATTCCCAGCAGAGACAGGACTTAAGAACCACAAGGAAGATTTGTGTGTACCACACAAATTATTTGGCTAAATGTGTAGACAGGGCTGTTCTCGGATCACTGCAAAGGAGTCTGGGTCTAAAGGCTCCAAGCAACACTCAGCCTAACCACTTTCCCCATTCTGTTCTCCTCCCCCAAAAGTTTTCATAGGATTCACATCTGAGAAGCAGAGAAGATAGGTAACGAATCCAAGTGCGCTCCTAATTAGCAACATTACAGGTAGCAGAAATGACAACACTGACCCACTGTCTTTTCAGAGTTGTCACTTGAAAGGAATGGTACAGTCCCATTCCCCAGGAAAATCCTGCCACCTCCCATCAGAAAAATTTTTCAAAACCTACATATTTGATATCATTTTCCTGGTGAAATATTGCAATGGTATTACGATATTAAGTATTTAATTTGCTTTCTTTCTTAGATCCCAAGAAACGATCCTAAGACATTTAAATCCTGGTCTATCCCTATAGCGTAACACTGTTGTCATTTCCTAAAAGGTAAGATCGATAAACTGAAAGATTATTACTCAAAATGACAAGATCAGCTAGTCCAGTGGCTTTCAAGCTGTGCTCTGTGGAATCTCAGGATTGCACAAGTGTGTAAGTCAAGTTTTCTCTTTAAATCTTATCCAACATTTCAATCCTTCAGCACTAAATGTGAATGGCTTTGGATGCTGACAAAGGAAAGTTCAGGGTGTTTTACCCAACATGCAGTTTTTCTTTTTATTTTAAAATAAAAATTTAAATGGAAATGCTGTGGATTAAGATATTTTAAAGATCCTACTCCCTGATTCTTTCCAGAGTCACTTACAACTTGAGTGCAAAACATCAAATTAAAATCTATCGATTACTGCACTTATAATTAACCAGTGCTATTTGGAAGAGTTGTCTATTTGTATTCATTGAGTTCAACTGCTACAATGTTGTACTGCTGCTTAGCACAAAATACAAAGCACTGAGGACTTTGGAGAGTGGCCACCAAAACTACCTGGGAGATATATGCTGATAAAAAGGAACAAGTATTTTCGTTGTTAGAAAATTAAACTTCTGCTTTTCTGCACACTTAATGGGCAACATTAGAAAAACTGAAAGCAAAAGAGAATAACATTATAGATTCAAAGAAAACAAAGTTTTTTCATCAAATGCTAATTTTCCAATTAAATGTCTAAAACAACCCGCAAGTTGTGGGCTAACATATGCATGTTTAATTCCATTGTGCTTTGTCAGATGAGAACTTGCATTGATAGTTTTGCTAAATCAGACTAAATAAATGAGACTTTTGTTTCTCCTCTCACAATACCAACCACAAAAATCAAAATAGGCAACATTTAAAATTTTGTTTTAAGTTATTATAAAATAGTAATTTAACAACATACACCCAGGTATGGATGTGATGGCGAGTCCACTCTAATTCCTACATAAAACAAGGTATATAAAGTGCATAGTATTATGCCTGACACTAGTACTCAATAAAGGACAGCTACACACACACACACACACACACACACACACACACACACTCAGATGTGCTAAATGCCGTATTTTAACAAATCGGAGACCACTAATGAATGAACAGGTTGTTGAGTTTTTGTACAGACTTTAAAATAAGGACCATCTTCAAATTGCAAGACAAATATAAAAAAACAAAATGAAATGAAACAACCCCCCCCCAAAAAAAACCTCTTGCCACTTTACCACTTACAACTATTTCTATGTGTCAGAATCTTCTCCGTGCTGTGCAATTAAAACAAAATGCAAATAGAAATTGCATTCTGAGTCTAACTGTCATCCTTTACCTGCAATTTGTATTGTTCTGTTTTTACTGTGGAGTAGCTATGGGTCTGTGTATTGCATCTGACAGCAAAGGAGTATTTTCCTCATGGTAGGTCAGCTATTCAACTGGTTAACATTCTTTTGGAATTTGGAGGGAAAAAGCAATGTAAAAACGTTTTCATAACATGATCACAAAACATTTTATTTTTTTAAATTTGTTTATGAAAAATATACAATCTGGTATCAGTTTCAGAAATACATAATTGCTCATTTTCCCACATACTGAAGTGGGTAACATGGAGCAAAAGAATTCTAAATTGTAATCACCTTTATGCTGTAGTTAAAACATGCAGGATTGGGACTTCCCTGGTGGCACAGTGGTTAAGAATCTGCCTGCCAATGCAGGGGACACGGGTTTGAGCCCTGGTCCAAGAAGATCCCACGTGCCGCAGAGCAATTAAGCCCATGCGCCACAGCTACTGAGCCTGTGCTCTAGAGCCCGTGAGCCACAACTACTGAAGCCCACGTACCACAACTACTGAAGCCTGTTCGCCTAGAGCCCGTGCTCCGCAACAAGAGAAGCCACCGCAACGAGAAGCCCGTGCACCGCAACCAAGAATAGCCCACTCGCCGCAACTAGAGAAAGCCCGCGTGCAGCAACAAAGATCCAATGCAGCAAAACAAATTTTTTTAAATAAATAACTTTAAAAAATACATATCATTAAAAAAAAACAAACATGCAGGATCCATCAAATTCAACTAATCTGCATTTTAGAGACCAGCATATGAATTAGGCGTTATTTGACCAGAAAGTGAGAGGGAAAAATGACACCCTGTCAGCCAGAATCCACACTATCAGGCTCACCAAGCCTTCATCTGCAGTGACTCCCGGAATGAATGCACAGAGGAGGTGAGGCTGAGCTGGGAGCTCTGGGTGACTGGGGGGGAAGGCAAAGACTGGGCATGTAGTCAGTCTGGAGGAGGCTGAGGGCTGCTGAAGGCCATGAGTATGTCTGACTGAAGTGACTGGGACACAGCTGTCCACAGGCTGACTGGAGGCCTCACTGGGCCACAGGAGTCCAAGGGAGGAAGTGGGGCAGGAGCACAAAGAGAAAGGAGACAGAAGCAGAAGGGTCACAGGCAGGACAAAAAAATTACACAAGACTTTTGCACACATGAGCCGAAGAGCTGGGGAACTTAGTGGGAGTAGCCAAGGTAAAATAAGTTGAAAGTAATAAAGAAAAAATGTTTTGGCTCTTTAAAAAAGAATCCTTGGGCTTCCCAGGTGGCACAGTGGTTGAGAGTCTGCCTGCCAATGCAGGGGACACGGGTTCATGCCCCGGTCTGGGAAGACCCCACATGCCGCAGAACGGCTGGGCCCGTGAGCCATGGCCGCTGAGCCTGCGCGTCCGGAGCCTGTGCTCCGCAACGGGAGAGGCCACAACAGTGAGAGGCCCGCGTACCGCAAAAAAAAAAAAGTTTAAAAACAAAAAATCCTTAACTGTGTAATCTAATATGAATGTGAGAAATGTGTGTGTTTTATCATTTGTATCATTTTAAATGATGGTGAATATAATTTTTATTTTAATTTGGTGTATTAGGGCTAAGGATGGTTACTGGGTATTTATTTAACGTTTGTCACGGTTGAGAACTATAAAGCAGTAAGAACAGAGGGGTCTGAATAAAAATTATTCATGTTCGTTGATGCACTAAAATCTGGGTGGCATGGATATGAATAAAATACTTTTTTAAAAGACATATTTGAAGCCACATACTAAAAACCAGTTCTTTGGGCTCTATAAGCCTTGTTAAAGAATAAAACTTACTAAATTTTTTAAATAAGTAACACATTCACACAGTTAAAAAAATATGAAAAGTTATACAGTGTAAAGACTCTCATACCACCATCCCATCCAGCCATTTCTTACACAAGCGCAGAGTATAACCACTTTTATTAGCTACTTTTTACCTTTTTCTTTCCTTCAGGAATAGCTGGTCCCAGAATGCCCAGTTACTGTTGTCAAGATTAGAGCTACTCCCGACTGATCCCACAGATGGATGGGACACAAAGGCCAAATGTCAGCATGTCAGGGGGAGTCTAAGGCAGCAGGACAAGCAGGTGGTTCCTGCCTGTTACCCCTGCTGGACCCACTGAGTGAGATGCTGTTCCCCCTTTCTCTGTCTAGACAATTCCACCCCCTTTTCCATGTCAGCAGTACCTTGGTGCCCATAATAGTGAGAAATTGTAACCCTTGACACTCATCTGAGCTCTATGTTCTTCCCCCTTGGGTGTTGGGTGCACAGGAGGCATTGTACACTTGCCTTCGGAGCCTGGCTTCTCTGGGTGGGTTTTCTCTCACGTAAAGGAAAAACAATCTGCTCTGAGCTCCACCCTGGAACAGTAAAAACACTTGATCGTCTCATATAACTGGGTAGACAAGTAGCAAAAAGTAAGCTTTCTGACTTTCAAGATACCAAAAAGAAGTAAAAAAATAGGCGGAAATAATTGGCGATAGAAAATAAAGGCATCTCTCAGCCTCCCTACACAACATTGAATGAGTCAATGTTAAGAAACCACAGATTGCAAAACGAGAGTGTTCTTTCCTTGGCACAGACATGGCAGCAGGAGACGCCCCCATGCTCCCTTAACTTCACTCTGGCTGACGTCACCAGCTGTCTAGCTACTCTTGCTCCAAACCGCTCTGCACGGAGCTGCCAGGATAATCTTTCTCAACATCTGTAACCACCCACCCTCCTTGGCTAAATGAGTAGCATCCAACAGGACAGTTTCTTCTTCCAAAAAGGATGGTGCTAACATTGGCATAGTGGTCATCTGTCATTTTTATCTGACTGGGGTCTTTTCCTCTGAGAAGTTACCTGTCCTCCACTCCATGTGTTCCAGGAGGGCTGTGGGAAAGGCACAGAATAAGCCAGATCAGAGTTTCTCTGATGAGAGTCAGACTCTTGAGTGAGGTACACAAGGTTAAAAGGCCACTGGAGCAGATTGCCTGGATGGCCGGGCCAGGCATGGAGAGTACATGAGCTCTGCAGCTGAGATGCTCAGAGGTACCCCTGTTCCTACACATCTGAAGCCTGGCTTCTTCAGCTCAGCACTCAGTTCTGTGAGCTACAGAGTATCTTTCCAATTGTATTACTCTCCTTAAAAAAAAAAAGAAAAGAAATTCCCTGGCGATCCAGTGGTTAGGACTTGGCGCTTTCCCTGATCAGGTGCTTTCACTGATTGGGTTCAATCCCTGATCAGGGAACTAAGATCCCACAAGTCTCACAGCGCAGCCAAAAAAAAAAAGGTATTACTTTCCTAGGGCTGTTGTAGCAAATGACCACAAACTGAATGGCTTAACTATTTATTTCCTCACAGTTCTGGAAGCTGGAAGTCTGAAGTCAAGGTGTGGGCAAGGCCATGGGTTCTAGGGAAGAATCCCTCCTTGCCTCTTCTGGAGGCTCCTGGTCTTCTTGGCTTGTAGCCGCATCACTCCAATCTCTTCCTCCATCATCATATGGCCTTCTTCCCTGTGTGTCTGTGTCCAGCTCTCTCTCTTTCTCTTATTAAAACAGCAATCATTGGACTTGGGACAACCCTAATCCAGTATGACCTCTAATCTTAACTAATTACATTTGCAAACAAAGTCACATTTTTCCAAACAAAGTCTATTTCCAAACAAAGTCACGTTCTGAGGTTCCAGGTAGACATGAATTTGGGGTGACACTATTCAACCCACCATGCCAATAAACCTTCTTGCTGAGACTAACAGATACAGTTTGGGGTGGATGTGACCTTTCCTCCTTTATGCCCTATTGTACCTGGTTCTTCTTTTTCTCCCACCAACTATTTGTCTACACGTGTATTCTCCCTTTCTAGATAATGGGTCCACTGTGGTGTCAGGGACTGTATTTTACTCATCCTTTACCACAGGATCTATCTCAAACTGATACTTAACACATGTTTGACTAAGGAAGAGCAAACAATATGCTCTATTCAAACAGAAAGTTTCGATAGTTGTGAAACCTATACTGTGTAACTCAGATATTCATGAGCAAGGAGATCTAAGGAAGGTAAAAATAAAGAAACTAGTTCCTTAACAGAGAAATCAGGCTACATTGTTATTGAATTTTAATCTGTTGGAGTCACTATTTATGTCACTTGCACATGTTGAAATTTTTTCCAAAACTTGGAAATAAGGGGAAAAAATACTGTGGGAGGGTTCAAAGTCATACTCCAGAACTAATAAACCCATTAATGAGTAATTTGATGCTCTAGGGATGCCCTGTCCAATATGGTGGCCGTAAGCCACACGTGGCTTATTTAGATTTTAATTTTAATTAATTAAATTAAAAAATCAGTTCTCTAGTTACCCTAGCCACCTTTCAAGTATTCAAAAGCCATGAGTGGCTGGTGGGTACAATATTGAACAGCATAGAGGAGACCATATTCGTCATCCCAGAAAGTTATATTGGACAGTACTGCTCTAGGGAAATGGAACTTTATGTGTCCACTATTTAGTATGGTTCATCCTCTGAAAAGATATGTCTTGAGGTAGGCAGTCTCTAGAAGCTGGAAAAGGCCATGAAATGGGCTCGACCCTAGAGTCTCCAGAAGGAACACAGCACTGCTGACACTTGATTTTAGCCCAGTGTGACCCATTTTGGACATATGACCTCCAAAACTGTAAGATAATAAATCTGTATTATTTTAAGCCACCAAGTGTGTGGTGATTTGTTACAGCAGCAATAGGAAACTAATACAGGTGTTAACTTGTAGAACATTGACAAACAGCAAATGATTTCTGTAGAGTGGAAAAGATAACCCCAAAGGTTTCAGGAGTTTTTTTGCCCTGTAGGACATTCACCAGTTTTGTTTTGATTTTTGGTTTTGTTTTTTTGGGTTTGGGGTTGTTTTTTGTTTTGTTTTTGTTTGTTTGTTTGTTGTTTTTGTATTGTTTTGTTTTTGTCTAACTGTGTAATCTTATTCTGGCATTCTTTTCTTCCGTACAGTTTCTCATATCTTCCTTTGAACTTGTGTTTTCATCTTGGCTCCCTCATTGATTATATCTTTGATCTTGCTCACTGTACATTATATGAGTCATGGTTTAATATTTTTAAAGTTAGACACTGATACACGGCTAGCAAGGAAAAACAGACACGGGACTCTGAGATTTTTCTGTATGTCAGAAGAGGCTACACAATTTACATAGTGATGAAATTGATGAACACAGTTCATTTACAATTTAACTGAATGAATTTCATATCCTAAACAAATATAATTTATTGACTAAATGTAACCACTAGACAATTACATTCCAGGGAGAAGATGCAAGGAACTTTGTCTTAACTTTGAACAAGCCCGATGTAATTAACATTAAATGTATAACTAAGGAGGAACTTCTTCCTTTTTTAGCAAATATTACAAGAGCAGAGCCTATACCAATACAAGCAAGACCTTTTTCCACTTGTTCAGTATCTTAGTTCCTTGTGCTTAAGAAATTGCTGGCATATAAATGTTCTCCAAGGCTTATCTAAATCAGTATATTGAAAATGCAAAGTACTTGATTTTTTTCCTCCTCAGGCCTGTCAAACACCATTGTGACAATAGTTTATTTATATTTTTAACTAAAGACTAGATGAATCAAAGTTTAGGGGCTTAATATTTCAACATCCTATTCTCAAGTTGCTCACAATGTATACACATTGAGGAGATACGATGTACATACAAACAAAACAACAGCAACAACAAAACCCTGTCCCCTCTCCTGCCCTGAGGCTCTTCTCCGCACTCCCTTAAGCACCTGGAAGAAGCAAGCGTGAACATATCAGAACTATGTAAAGAGCTTTTCTAAAATTCCCCTATCTGGCTGCCCACCCCTACCCTATCCTGATACACCACCCCAAAGTGGTATTGCCAGAATCTAGGTAGCTTAAAAATCTATAGGAGGAAGAAGAGAAGCAATTATACAAAACACATTGTAAGAGGTATATATCGCCCTGGTTAAAATAGAATCCTATGGGGTCTTACCGTCTAGCCCACCACACCTCCCTTCCCCCAAAGTGATCTTTCTAAAATGCTAACAGTCTGCTGGTGGCTTACTTTGATAATCTCCAGTGGTCTCCACAGTTGACCAGATTGTCACAAACTGATCTAAAGCAATTGGGCAATTGACAAATACAACAATCGACAGATTCTTTTAATAAATATTGGCTGACTCCACCAGTTAAGGGTTAGGTCAAGCATCTCACATGGCAGGTTCACTTTGAGTGGGCACAACACTCTGATGGCAGAATCATCTAACCTTCCAGTTGGACAAGTGACAGCATCCTCTGGGAAGAAGGCACTCAGAACCAATAGTGCTCCCAGCACTGCCTGCTGGATCCCTACACCTTCTTCAGATAAGGGTCATAGGGCCAGGTTATCTTTCTAGACAACCATGTTATCTTATTTCTATCATCCCCTATACCAGTCAACAAAACCTTAAGATGGAGTTTTAGAAAATTATTTGAAATGTTTTTTTAATATAAATTTATTTATTTATTTAAATTTATTCTTGGCTGCATTGGATCTTCGTTGCTGTGCATGGGCTTTCTCTAGTTGCAGTGAACGGGGGCTACTCTTCATTGCGGTTCGCGGGCTTCTCACCGCGGTGGCTTCTCTTGTAGCGGAGCACGAGCTCTAGGCACGTGGGCTTCATTAGTTGTGGCTCGGGGGTTCTAGAGCACAGGCTCAGCAGTTGTGGCACACGGGCTTAGTTGCTCCATGGCATGTGGGTTCTTCCCGGACAAGGGCTCGAACCCGTGTCTCCTGCATTGGCAGGTGGATTCTTAACCACTGGACCACCAGCAAAGTCCCAGGTTATATTCTATTTAAAGTTATCATAAAGGGACTTCCCTGATGGCACAGTGGTTGGGGGTCTGCCTGCCAATGCAGGGGACATGGGTTCAAGCCCTAGTCTGGGAAGATCCCACATGCTACAGAGCGGCTAGGTCCGTGCGCCACAACTGCTGAGCCTGCACTCTAGAGCCCGTGAGCCACAACTACCAAGCCCACGTGCCGCAACTACTGAAGCCCGCATGCCTAGAGCCCGTGCTCCGCAACAAGAGAGGCCACTGCAGTGAGGAGCCCGCACATTGCAGCAAGGGGTGGCCCCCGCTCGCCACAACTAGAGAAAGACCTCATGCAGCAATGAAGACCCAACACAACCTAAATAAATAAATAAATAAAATAAATTTATTTAAAAAATGTTATCACAAAATAATGGCCGTATTTCCCTGTACTGTACAATATATCCTTGTTGCTTATTTATTTTATACATATTTAGTTTGCATCTTCTAGTCCCCTACCCCTATCCTGCCCCTCCCCACCACTTCACTCTTCCAACTGGTAACCACTGCTTTGTTCTCTACATCTGCGAGTTTGTTTCTGTTTTGTTTTTGTTTTGTTTTGCTTTTGCGGTACGCGGGCCTCTCACTGCTGTGGCCTCTCCCACCACGGAGCACAGGCCCCAGACGTGCAGGCTCAGTGGCCATGGCCCATGGGCCCAGCCACTCCACGGCACATGGGATCCTCCCGGACCGGGGCATGAACCCGTGTCCCCTGCATCGGCAGGCGGACTCTCAACCACTGTGCCACCAGGGAAGCCCTGTTTCTGTTTTGTTATATTCATTCATTTGTTTTCTTTTTAGATTCCACATATGAGTGATAACATACAGGATTTGTCTTTCTCTGTCTGCCTTATTTCACTAGGCATGATACCCTCTAGTTTCAACCATGTTGTTGCAAATGGCAGTATTTCATTCTTTTTTATGGCTGAGTAATATTCCGTGTGTGTGTGTATGTGTGTGTGTGTGTGTGTGTGTGTGTGTATGTATATATCTATATCTCACATCTTCTTTATCCATTCACCTATTGATGGATACTTAGGTTGCTTCCATACCTTGGTGATTGTAAATAATGCTGCAGTGAACATCAGGGTGCATTTGTCTTTCTGAATTAGAAAACACCAAAGTTCTTAATGTTATTTAACCTTTTTACTTGGCTTCTGAAAATTCTTAATGGCATTTTTGTATTTTAAAATGTGAACTGAATGCTAAGAAATAGGTATAGAGAACTGATGGAGAATTTCACTTTTACATTTCCTATAACAAGTCACCTAGTGCTAAGAATCTCTGTTGTGGGTAAGCCTTATTGTATAATGTCCCCTGAGGCTACAGCTCCTGCAACTGGTCAGGTTCTGAAAAAGGAAGCTATGTTTTAAAAGAAAACTATTTTTATCCCAGAAGGACCTGGGAAATCCTCCAAGACAGTTTTAATACTGCATTTTAAGAGTAGAACCTGAAACGCATCTTAAGAAAAAAGGTTCTACTTTTTCCTCACCAGCTAAATTGATATTATATTTACTTAACAGTAGTCCATGGCCTTCTTTCGGAAGAATAACAATCATTGTCAGCTTACTTTGAAAGTAAAGCAGTCCTTCTTACTCAGAAAGTTTCTGTGGAAAGTTATAAAATGCATGTGAGGGATTTCCCTGGTGGTCCAGTGGGTAAGACTCCAAGCTCCCAATACAGGGGGCCTGGGTTCGATCCCTGGTCCAGGAACTAGATCCCGCCACAACTAAAAGATCCTGCATGCCACAGCTAAGACTCATCACAGCCAATATAAATAAATAAATCGATAAATATTTTAAAAATAAATTAAAAATAAAATTAAGTGCATGTGAAAATATTTTGTAAACATTAACATCCTCTATAAACATAAGGTCTACTATGACCAGTGTATTAATATTAATAGTAATAGAACACACCAATTAGTAGCAGTAGTAGTAGTGACTACTACTATTAAGAGTAGTAGTACACTGCTGCTGCTGCTACTAATACTACTTTGAATAATAATAATAATAGTAAAGCAGTTCTATTAGTTTAGTTGCCTTTTTATTTTTGGTAAATAACTTTACATCACACAGAGGCCTCCAAAAAGTAAAATTTGGTTTATAAAAAGACATCAAAGAAAGATGGCCATGTAAATATGTCAAGCAACAGTTCAACATATATTTGAGATAATTTTCTAACACAGAAACATTTAAGTCTGAGTTATCAGTAAGATTTCTTGTTTTTAGGGACAAGGAAAAGATTTCCTTTGCATTTTAATATACCAAAGGGTATGAATTAATAAGCAATAAAGAGTCCTTCCTAAATAATCCTATAGCTAACAATTATACCATATGCCATCACAGTTAACTCCGTTAGGTTCTTTTTTGTTTTATTAATAAATACCTTGAATGTTATATAATTTAGAATGTAGATATTGTGGTCATCCATAATATTACTTACTTAGCAAGAAACCTCAAACTACTTTCTGAATAAACAGTTTACAAGAACAAAGAGTTTTCACCTTAACCTATCATCATTCCTATGTGGAGAGATTGAATGCCAGGTTTCTTGAATCCCTAAGCCTCAAAAATCTAAATAATAGAGTGTGTTTGCTGATCCTGAATAAACCCATTTTTGCTGGAGAAATACCTGCCAGTCTATTTGTTTTAGGTCAATATTCTGGTAACCCATATGGGGGCCAGATGGCTCTGGGGCAGATGAGCCAACAGGTGCAGTAACCACAATTAAGCCCAGTGAGCTCACTGCTTTTCTTGCTGACCCTGAAGTTTGAAGGTATGTCTTTCTCTTGGACTCAGGTTTCCAGCCTCTTTGCACTAGAAGCTCTCCAGGACTTATTCAGAATCTATTTTAAGGTTTTGTCCTTTCTGGTTAAGGCCTTGTTCTGTATGTGAGTACTCATTTGGCACTTTATTCTGATTCTGAGATCAGACTGTTTCAACTGAAGCTGGCTGAGAAGCCTTTGGCCCATTACTACTGCAACAGGAGCTGTTTCACTGAAACTGTGTCAATTCAGCTGTCCACCTATTCCATTGGAATAGGGATTGTTCTATGGGAACTGGCTGAGAAGTCTTCAGACAGCCTGTCTCCTTAGAACTGACTGGTATTAGGCCTGAAGGCTGTTTGAGCTATAAGTTGTTTGAGATATTTGACTGTTTAAGCTATTTGAATTGAGTTGTTTGAGCTGTAAGTTGTTGAAAAGTATTCTTTTAGAATGGAAATATATCCCATGCTCTTGGATTGGAAGAATTAATAGTGTTTAAATGGTCATACAACCCAAAGCAATCTACAGATTTAATGCAATCCCTATCAAATTATCCAGGACATTTCTCAGAACTAGAACAAATAATCCCAAAATGTATATGGAATCATAAAAGACCCAGAATTGCCAAAGCAATCCTGAAGAAAAAGAACAAAGCAGAAGGCATAACCCTCCCAGACTTCAGACAATACTACAAAGCTTCAGTAATCAAAACAGCATGGTATTGGCACAAAAACAGACATATGGATCAATGGAACAGAATAGAGAGCCCAGAAATAAACCCACACACCTAAAGACAATTAATCTTTGACAAAGGAGGCAAGAATATACAATGGGGAAAAGACAGTCTCTTTAGCAAGTGGTATTGGGAAAGCTGGACAGCCGCATGTAAATCAATGAAGTTAGAACACACCTTCAACACCATACACAAAAATAAACTCAAGATGGCTTAAAGACTTAAATATAAGACATGACACCATAAAATTCCTAGAAGTAGGCAAAACATTTTCTGACATAAATTGTACCAATGTTTTCTTAGGTCAGTCTCCCAAGGCAATAGAAATAAAAGCAAAACTAAACAAATGGGGAATTCCCTGGTGGCCTAGTGGTTAGGATTCCAGGCTTTCACTGCCATGGCCTGGGTTCGATCCCTGGTCAGGGAACTGAGACCCCACAGCCATGCAGTGTGGTCAAAAAAAACCCAAAAGGGAGCTCATCAAACTTACAAACTTTTGCACGGCAAAGGAAACCATAAACAAAACAAAAAGACAACCTACGGAATAGGAGAAAATATTTGCAAATGATGCAACTGACAAGGGCTTAATTTCCAAAATATATGAACAGTTCATATAACTCAACAACAACAAAAAACAACCCAATCAAAAAATGGGCAGAAGATCTAAGTAGACATTACTCCAAAGAAGACATACAGATGGCCAATAGGCACATGAAAAGATGCTCAACTTTGCTAATTATTAGAGAAATGCAAATCAAAACTACAATGAGTTACCACCTCACACTGGTCAGAATGGCCATCATTAAAACGTCTACAAATAACAAATGCTGGAGAGGGTATGGGAAATGCTGTTGGTAGGAATGTAAGTTGGTGCAGCCACTATGGAAAACAGTACAGATGTTCATCAAAAAACTAAAAATAGAGTTGCCATATGATCCATCAATCCCATTTCTGGGCATATATCCAGACAAAACCATAATCAAAAAGATACATACCCTAGTGTTCATAGTAGCACTATTTACAATAGCCAAGACATGGACACAACCTAAATGTCCATCAATAGATGAATGGATAAAGAAGAAGTGGTACATATAGACAATGGAATACTACTCAGCCATAAAAAAGAATGAAATAATGCCATTTGCAGCAACA
This sequence comes from Aethalodelphis obliquidens, assembly GCF_003676395.1. NCBI lineage: Eukaryota > Metazoa > Chordata > Mammalia > Artiodactyla > Delphinidae > Aethalodelphis > Aethalodelphis obliquidens. Next base: position 34,383,239 of record NW_020837946.1, on the reverse strand, counting down.
TGGATGGACCTAGAGATTATCATACTAAGTGAAATAAGTCTGAAGGAGAAAGACAAATACCATATGATATCACTTATATGTGGAATCTAAAATATGACACAAAAGAACTTATCTATGAAACAGAAACAGGCTCACAGACATACTAAACAGACTTGTGGTTGCCAAAGGGGAGGGGGATGAAGGAGGGATGGAGTGAGAATTTGGGGTTAGCAGATGCAAACTATTATATACAGAATGGATAAACAACAAGGTCCTACTATATAGCACAGGGAACTATATACAATATCCTGTGATAAACCATAATGGAAAAGAATATAAAAAAGAATATATGTGTATGTATAACTGAATCACTTTGCTGTACAGCAGAAATTAGCACAACATTGCAAATCAACTATACTTCAATAAATATGTATATATTATTAAATATAATAAATTTAAAAAAAAATTATTCTGTTACTCTGGAGAAAAACCTCTGAGAAATGATACCCCAGTTATCAAATATTTTGAGGATGCCCCACCCTAGAGAGGGACTCTGGCTGATTTCATGTTTAAAATGCATTGTCCTTCCTCATGCACATTTCTGACTAAATGTACTGACTTGACCAAAGGCAATTTAAAATAATGGGAATTCCCTGGCAGTCCAGTGGTTAGGACTCTGCGCTCTCACTGCCAGGGCCCAGATTCGATCCCTGGTCAGGGAACTAAGATCCTGAAAGCCACTCGGTGAAGCCAAAAAATAAAAAATAGAATATCAATGGCCATTATGGGGAACTTTTGAAATCCCCAAACTTAATTTTCTTAAAACCAATTTATATTACAATAGCTCTAAAACTTCCAGAACCGAATGGAATGCCTATTTTGATTGTTATTTTGAGGCTTCTCAATGTAAAATTGCCTCTCTGCAAAATAAGATTCTAAGTAACTGAGGGAAATAAACAAATAATTAAAGGAAAAATGTCTCCCAAAGCCTCAGGCTTCTTTGTCTCAGGCTCCACCTCCAGTGCCATCTTCCTCCCTTCCTTCAATGCCCTCAGTTCCTCCATAGTAATTCTCTCTCTGAACTTCCCTTCTTCTCTGAAACTCTCCCCACTCCTTTTCCTCTGAATTTATCAGAACCTGTCCCTTTAAAATTGAGCCTGCTGAGGATCCAGAGGCTAAACCCTTAATTTCTTATATTCCCTAGACTAAAGCTGAACTGTGAGCCATAGTCAAATATTTTCCCAAAGTAACCAAAGATTCTCACAGATTTGCTGAGGAATTTACTATAGTCATTCAAACTTATCAATCTGGTTTCTCTGACTTATATCAGCTAGTTCATACACTTGTCAGTGAAGGTCTGCCCACTATTGGATGAAAACTGCTAACTGAAAAAATCCTAAAAGGTTTCTAAAATTACAAACAGGAAACCAGCCCCCTACCTTGTTATATTATCAGGCTTGGGCAGTTGCTACCGGACTTCACTGAGCAATTCCTAGGGCTTTTCCAAAGCCTGTTGACTGGAACAAAATTCAGCCTTGCACACAAAAACCTGATGAAACTGTTCGTGACTGTTACAGTTGACTTCAGATAATTTTTAAAGAAAATTCTGGTTTTCCTTCAGATGTTGATTCCACCCAGGTGGGTTTTAGCTCTATGTTTATTAATGGGCTGAACTGGCACCTTTCCCTTCAAGTAAAAAAGGCCAGAATGGAATGCAAAATTATTTCCACTCCAGATTTAGTGAATCTGACAAACCAGTGCTCTCACACTCTAGATGACTCACCTATAAGGAAGACGGCCAAAATTCTTAATCTTCAACTCCAGCAATTGAGGGTCCCTAAATAAGACCAGAACCCTCCTAGTTTCTGCTACTACTACAAAGAGCTAGGACACTGGAAAAGAGATTTTACAGATTCAAGCACTTCAGGTGCCTTCAGCCCTTTAACCAGCCTTTCCAACAGCCTCCCAATTCTCAACGATGGGGTGCCAAGGAACTAAAGGGGCTCTTCCCAACACTCGCTCTTAAATGGCTTAGAGAAATATTTCTCCAGGTTGGGGATGAATCTCTTCCAGTCCCAACAGACGTCAGAGCCACACTCTCAGTGCTCAACCGCACAACTATAAAGCAGCCCCTGCTTCGGAGTACTAAAACAGTTCAAATAGTGGGAAGCTCTAATGAGCCAAAAGAGATTCCCATCTCTGAACTGATTCCCTTTCATTTAGACCCTTTGAGACATATACACCCTTTTCTCCTTAGTTCCTCCTCTTCTATCCATTTATTAGGCTGAAACTTCTTAGAGAAGTATCATGGCAGCATTTCTTGCTCCCAAAAAGGGGAATAATTCTAGAATTTGAGTCATCACAGCAGCCAACAAGGTGAATCAAATGACCCTATGATGTCTTTTATTTGCTCCGTCTCTCATGGCACTAGAAATGATTGTGGAAACACTGATCATTTGTCCCTATTGAATTAGGAGCTACCATCCTCCTTATGGGCAAAATCTCCAACCGATATTGGCAAAATTCACAGCACACCTCCCATCAAGATTCAAATAGATCCTTCAAAACCTCCTCACAGAATTAATCAATACCCTATAAGTAAAGAAGTCCTTCAATGCACAGAGCCCATAATAAAAGAATACAAGGCTCAAGGCCTCAGTCTCCTTTGTACTAGTCCCTGTAATACCCCCATTTTACTGGTGAGAAAACCCAAGGGCCCACGGTGGAGGTTTGTCCAGGACCTCCAAGTAATAAACAACATTGCTCTCCCTTGACACACTGTTGTCCCTAATCCTTACACATTACTGATACCCATTCCCACCAGAGTAAATTCTTTACTGTAATTGATTCATGTAGTGAATTCTTTAGTATTCTGATAGATGAAGCCAGCCGATACCATTTTGTCTTCACTTGGGAAGAAGAACAATTCACCTGGACACTAATGCCTCAGGGTTTTTACTCGGAATCCTTAGTCTCACAAATCCTGAAGGCTGTTCTGGATGATATAAAGTTCCCTTGAGGTTCTACTTTGTTGCAATATGTGGATGATTTGCTTCTTTGCTCTCCTTCTCAAGCCTCCTCACAGGAAGACAGCATCTACTTGCTAAAGCTTTTAGCCTTAAAGGGACATAAGGTCACCAAGGAAAAATTGCAGTTTGCCCAAATCCAGGTTTGATATTTAGGGCATCAGATATCAGAATAAGGGCTACACCTAGATCCAGACAGACTTCATAATGTCCTAAGTTTCCCAGACCCCCAAACTAAGCACCAACTGTGAGGTTTTTCTCAGGCTCGCTGGTTACTGCTGAAATTAAATTCCAAATTTCTCTTTTATGGCCAAACTTCTGTATGTTTTACTAAAGAACATCAACCCCGACCCAATTTTATGGGAAGAATCAGACAACATAGCTTTTAAATCCTTAAAGGAGAGTTTGACGAGCCCACCTGCCCTTTGGGCATCCCAATTATCAGATTCCCTTTTGTATATGAAAAGGAAGGGAAGGTCCTTGGGGTACTCACCCCAAAACACAGGGGCCTCTGTTAACACATAGGGTATTATAACCAGAAACAGAACTGTGTGGCACTGGAATACTCCCTTGCCTTAGAGCTGTTACAGCCTTTTGGTTAAGGTCACCAAGAAAATAACTGTGGGATCCCCTTTATCCATTCTTATACCCCATACAGTAGAAGCTCTCCTCAACTCTCATCATACTCAACATCTTTCAGTGAGCTGCCTCACCTCCTGTGAAATCCTTTTGTTAACTGCTCTTCACGTAATTCTTTTATTTTGTAATAACCTTAACCCTGCTACTCTTCTCCCTTCCATCACTGACAAAGTCCCTCACCACTACTTAATTCTGACAGGTCACCTCCAGACTCCCCATGATGACCTGCAGGAAATATGTTTATGTAACGCTGACATCTCACAGTTCAATGATGGCTCTTATTTAAAAGGTGACAATGGCCAGTTTTTGTAAATGTTCTACATATTTTTGAGGAGAGTGTGGATTTTCAGTTTGTTGATTCTGAGAATCCATATATCCATTAAATTTAGATTGTTAATAGTGCTTTTCATAGCTTCTCTATTTTTCCTAATTTTCTATATTTGCTATATTAAACAATGTACAGTGAAAAAAAAAAAGGTGACAATGGCAAATGTTGTGCTGGGTATGATACTGCAACCCCTTTTGATGTTGTTGAGGCAGTATCTTTACCCATGACTACTTCAGCCAAGAGGCTGAATTACACACTCTTACATGGGCTTGCACTTTAGGCCAAGGGCAAAAATGCCAATACTCATACTGATATTAGATATACTTTTGAAGCACTTTCATGATTTTGGAATGCTGTGGAAGCAACATGGCTTCCTTATTTCTGCAAATATGAAATTTAGAATGATCCCTATGTTCAGGAATTATTGGATGCAATACTTTTACCTGCCACTTTACCTATTATTAAGATTCCGAGGCATTCTAAACTTGACTCTCCGGAAGCTAAGGGAAATCATCTTGCTGACATTTCCACAAGGAATGTTGCTCTTAAAGGAACCAACAGCAGCCAAACCTCTGTCATGGTTCAAAGGGATATTTCCCCAAATGATAACTTAGAAAAACTGGCTAGAGAAGTTAGCCAGCCTCAAAAAAAAAAAAAGAAAAACAAGATTTAAAATTCAACAATTGTTGGTTTGATAAAGAGAAAGCTCTCATTTGGATGAAATAACACCCCAGGCCTACCGAAGACTAAAATTCCCACTGCTCACCATCGTACATGCACTAAACCATTAGTCTACTGACAAAGTGATAGCATTCATCAATCAGTATTGGTGGGGAAACACCAAGGCTGCAAAAAGTGCCTATCTCAATTGTCCCATTTGTCTGAAATACAACCCAGGGATTCTTGTCCATATTGCTCCCATTTTTTTTTAAACATCTTTATTGGAGTATAATTGCTTCACAATGTTGTGTTAGTTGCCGCTGTACAACAAAGTGAATCAGCTATACGTGTACATATATCCTCATATCTCCTCCCTCTTGCATCTCCCTCTCACCCTCCCTATCCCACCCCTCTAGGTGGGCACAAAGCACCGAGCTGATCTTCCTGTACTATGCAGCTGCTTCCCACTAGCTAGCTATTTTACACTTGGTAGTGTATATATGTGCATACCACTCTCTCACTTCGTCCCAGCTTACCCTTCCCCCACTCTCGTGTCCTCAAGTCCATTCTCTACATCTGCATCTTTATTCCTGAACCTTTTTTTTTTTTTTAGATTCCATATATATGTGTTAGCATACGGTATTTGTTTTTCTCTTTCTGACTTACTTCACTCTGTCTGACAGACTCTAGGTCCAACCACCTCACTACAAATAACTCAATTTCGTTTATTTTTATGGCTAATATTCCACTGTATATGTGTGCCACACCTTCTTTATCCATTCATCTGTCAGTGGTCACTTAGGTTGCTTCCATGTCCTGGCTATTGTAAATAGAGCTGCAGTGAACATTGTGGTACATGACTCTTTTTTTTTTTTTTAGAAGATGTTGGGGGTAGGAGTTTATTAATTAATTAATTTATTTTTGCTGTGTTGGGTCTTCGTTTCTGTGCGAGGGCTTTCTCTAGTTGTGGCAAGCGGGGGCCACTCTTTATCGCGGTGCACGGGCCTCTCACTATCGCAGCCTCTCTTGTTGCGGAGCACAGGCTCCAGACGCGCAGGCTCAGTAGTTGTGGCTCACGAGCCCAGTTGCTCCACGGCATGTGGGATCTTCCCAGACCAGGACTTGAACCCATGTCCTCTGCATTGGCAGGCAGATTCTCAACCACTGTGCCACAAGGGGAGCCCACATGACTCTCTTTGAATTATGGTTTTCTCAGGGTATATGCCCAGTAGTGGGATTGCTGGGTCATATGGTAGTTCTATTTTTAGTTTTTTAAGGAACCTCCATAGTGTTCTCCATAGTGGCTGTATCAATTTACATTCCCACCAGCAGTGCAAAAGTGTTCCCTTTTCTCCACACTCTCTCCAGCATTTATTGCTTGTAGATTTTTTGATGATGGCCATTCTGGCCGGTGTCAGGTGATATCTCATTGTAGTTTTGATTTGCATTTCACCAATGAAATTAGTGACGTTGAGCATCCTTGCATGTGTTTGTTGGCAATGTGTATATCTTCTTTGGAGAAATGTCGATTTAGGTCTTCGGCCCATTTTTGGATTGGGTCGTTTGTTTTTTTGATATTGGGCTGCATGAGCTGCTTGTATATTTTGGAGATTAATCCTTTGTCAGTTGCTTCACTTGCAAATATTATCTCCCATTCTGAGGGTTGGCTTTTCGTCTTGTTTATGGTTTCCTTTGCTGTGCAAAAGCTTTTAAGTTTCATTAGGTCCCATTTGTTTATTTTTGCTTGTATTTCCATTTCTCTAGGAGGTGGGTCAAAAAGGATCTTGCTGTGATTTACATCATAGAGTGTTCTGCCTATGTTTTCCTCTAAGAGTTTGATAGTGTCTGGATTTACATTTAGGTCTTTAATCTATTTTGAGTCTATTTTTGTGTGTGTTGTTAGGAAGTGTTCAAATTTCATTCTTTTATATGTAGCTGTCTAGTTTTCCCAGCACCACTTATTGAAGAGACCATCTTTTCTCCATTGCATATCCTTGCCTCCTTTGTCATAGATTAAGTGACCATAGGTGCATGAGTTTATCTCTGGGCTTTCTATCCTGTTCCATTGATCTATATTTCTGTTTTTGTGCCAGTACCATACTGTCTTGATTACTGTAGCTTTGTAATATAGTCTGAAGTCCAGGAGCCTGATTCCTCCAGCTCCGTTTTTCTTTCTCAAGATTGCTTTGGCTGTTTGGAGTCTTTTGTGTTTCCATACAAACTGTGAAATTTTTTGTTCTAGTTCTGTGAAAAATGCCATTGGTAGTTTGATAGGGATTGCATTGAATCTGTAGATTGTTTTGGGTGGTATAGTCATCTTCACAGTGTTGATTCTTCCAATCCAAGAACATGGTATATCTCTCCATCTGTTTGTATTGTCTTTAATTTCTTTCATTAGTGTCTTATAGTTTTCTGCATACAGGTCTTTTGTCTCCTTAGGTAGATTTATTCCTAGGTATTTTATTTTTTTGCTGCAATGGTAAATGAGAGTGTTTCCTTAATTTCTCTTTCAGATTTTTCATCATTAGTGTATAGGAATGCAAGAGATTTCTGTGCATTAATTTTGGCTCTTAGACATTTTAAATTGCTTAATGGACCGCTCAAGTTCTGGAAAATGGATTTCATACAACTTCCTTCATCTCATAGATATAAATATGTTTTTGTCACAGTCCATTTGTTTTCACACTGAACTGAAGCCTTCCCTTGAGACAGGCTACTGCCTCTTCTATGGCTAAAGTACTTTTGGAAAAATTTATCCCAACCTGGAGAACTCCTCTTGAACTTCATAGTGATTGAGGAACCATTTTGTTGGTCAGGTACTTCTTTTTTTTTTTGCCATGCCACACAGCATGTGGGGTCTTAGTTCTCCAATGAGAGACCAAACCCATGCCCCCTGCAGTGGAAGCTCGGAGTCTTAACCACTGGACTGCCAGGGAAGTCCTGCTGGTCAGATATTTTGACAAGTCAGCACTGTTTGGTTGGTTTTACAACACTTTTACTGTATTTACCACCCTCAATCCTCTAATTTAGTCAGACACACTAATAGCACTATTAAGACTCAATGGGCAAAATCTGTAGAGGCCCTCCAAATACCTTGGCCACAAGCATTGAAGTTGTTCCTTCTAAATCTCAGATCCATGCCTTCTGGAACTCATAAACTTTGAGAGAGTCACAGGACACCCAATGCAATTGGCTCTTGCCTCTTTTGATCCACAACTTATAAAAGGAGAGATACTCCAATATTGCAAAAGCCTAATTGCTTCTATCAAAAATAACCATGATTTGGTAGGACAATCTTTTCACAGGTACTCTAGGAAGACAAAGACCTTAAGTATCACACCTTGAAACCTGGAGATTTTGTCTTTTGGAAAAGAAACCTCCAGAAGACCTTAATGGAGAGGGCCCTTTCAAGTACTACTAACCAACCCTTGTGCCACCAAACTCCAGGGAACAGACTCTTAGATTCATATGACACACTAAAGAAAGAACCAAACTCTGACTGGAACTGCAAATTACCTGGTGACCTGACAGTAAAGATTTTCCAGAATTGAAGCAGATGACATCTAATGAGACAGTTTTCCCAAGATACAGAGAAGGCATGTTGGAAGTCTGTTGCTGAACCTTTGATGATGACATAATACTTCAGATAATCTCCAATCTCTATAATCTTGATAACATATGCATGTTAAATAAAAAGTGCTTGAGAGTTCTCTCTCAAATGTGACCTCAATAGGTTTCCAATCTGTGCACTTTCCCCCAGTGTGAGACACTACACCCAGGAAAGATCCTTCCTGGCATTGACGAACAAAAAGCCATTGAAACTGGAAAACCTGACTCTTGATCAGCAGTGCTTTCAGAGAAAGATCTTGATCAAAAGGGGGAACTGTAAAAAATTAATAAATGGAAACCTCAATTAAATAGAGTTGGGAGACCAGCAGGGGAAGCACTCATGGCCTGGGACAAGAGCAGAGCCCAATAAGAAAACTTTTTTTTCCTGATGACAACTCAGCCAGTGAAAAGCCATGGACTCTTTGTTTTCTATAGCCCTCCCCACTTCCTTTTCCCCTCTATAGAAGAGTTCTCCTGGGCTTCCCTGGTGGCGCAGTGGTTGAGAGTCCACCTGCCGATGCAGGGTACATGGGTTCGTGCCCCTGTCCGGGAGGATCCCACATGCCACGGAGCGGCTGGGCCCGTGAGCTATGGCCGCTGAGCCTACGCGTCCGGAGCCTGTGCTCCACAACGGGAGAGGCCACAACAGTGAGAGGCCCGCATACCGCAAAAAAAAAAAAAGAGTTCTCCTTTCCTTGCTGTGCCAAGACTTGCATGTGTCTCACCATGGTTGCAGACCACTAATTGCAATTATCTGCTGATCCCAGATAAACCTATTTTTACTGGACAAATAACTGGCAGTCTGTTTTAGGTCAAGAACACACATACGTATATGCATACATACATATGTATTTATGAGTGTGTGTGTATATATGATACAGTATCTAAGCCAGGTTCATCAGGTGTTCTATAATCTTCTATTCAAAGCATAAGAGTATAAATACTTTTCCCAGATCATTTTCCAAGGGAAGCAATGTGCTTGTTGAAACAGGCCCTTGGCATCTTCCTAGCTACGGGAATAAAGACCTATTGTTACTTGTCCTTGAAAAAGAAGCATCTATTTCCACCACCAAAGTTAAAAGCAATATCAAGCTCACATGTTGCAACTAACACCTTTCATCTAAGTAGGGCAAAATTTTTAATCCAAAAGTACTATGGGGATCTCACAGCAAAGGCAGAGTAAAGAGGTCAGCAAATCCTCTCTCCAAAAAAACTAGAAAACTGGGTAAGATTGTCCAAAACTACCATTTCAGGACTCTAGAAATCAACCAAAGGGCAACAACAAATTTAGAAGTTTATTCATGAAAAACTGCTAAACCTCAGATAAGAACAGGAATTCTGTGGCATTCTTGTCTGGAAGGAAAGAATAAAGATCAGAGTGGAAATTAATGAAATAAAACAAAAACTAGAGAAAAATCAATGAAACCAGAAGATTTTTGTTTCTTTGAAAACATCAACAAACTGATAAACCTTTAGCTATACTGACCAAGAAAAAAAGAGAAGACACAAATTTACCAAAATAGGAATGAAACAAGAGACCTCACTGCCAACTTTACAGATATTAAAATGATTATAATAAAATATTATGAACATGGGGCTTCCCTGGTGGCGCAGTGGTTGGGAGTCCGCCTGCCGATGCGGGGTACACGGGTTCATGCCCCGGTCCGGGGGGGTTCCGCGTGCCGCAGAGCAGCTGGGCCCGTGAGTCATGGCCGCTAGGCCTGCGCGTCCGGAGCCTGTGCTCCGCGGCGGGAGAGGCCACAGTAGTGAGAGGTCCGCGTACTGGAAAAAAAAAAAAAAAAAATATATATATATATATATATATATATATATATATAATGGACAACTTCATACCAACAAATTAGACAATTTAGATGAAATGACAAATTCCTAGAAAGACACAAATTACCAAAGTTGACTAATGAAGAAAGAGAAAATCTGAACAGATCTATAACAAGTAAAGGATTTGAACTATTAATTTAAAATATTCCCATAAAGGAAAGCCCCAGTCCATATAGTTTCACTGATGAATTCTATCAAATATTTTGAAAAGAAATACCAGTCCTATACAAATATTATGAAGAATGCCAGGAATGATTAATAAAATATGCTCATTCATGAAATAAATCTTAATTGAAAGTAGGGAAGCCAAACTGGCCTATCAATGATAAAAGTTCCAAAATACTTTTAATCATAAGACACTGCCTCAAGGACTTCCCTGGTAGCTCAGGGGTTAAGAATCTGCCTGCCAATGCAGGGGACATGGGTTCGAGCCCTGGTCCGGGAAGATCTCACATGCCACAGAGCAACTAAGCCCGTGCGCCACAACTACTGAGCCCATGAGCCACAACTACTGAAGCCTGCGCACCTAGAGCCCTCGCTCCACAACACGAGAAGCCAGCGCACCACAAGGGAGAGTAGCCCCCACTCGCCGCGACTAGAGAAAGCCCACACACAGCAATGAAGACCCAATGTAGCCATAAATAAATAAATAAATTTACTTAAAAAAAAAAAAGACACTGTCTCGAATGTTGCTAATATTTTACCAAAACTTTTATTATTTACAGCTGGAGTTTGCAAGTTTAGCCAGTTTAGAATTCTTAACTGAGCATTGAAAGTCTGAATAACAAAGTTTTATACAGCACTAACAAAACAAAAGCCAATCTGAGGCAGCCCTGGACCTTGTCTTATGAGATATTTCCTCAAAGATCTGATTTATCCCTCCTCTCCTTAAGGTCATCAGTTACACTAGTACAGTATTTATCAAGTAGGAGCAGAATATATTGCTAGGAAATCCAATCAGTTCAAGGATACCAATAACGAGGACACAAAGAGATCTGGAACCCCAATTACGAGAGTTAGAAGAGTCTTAACTATCATGTAAAGCTTTGGTACTCACATTTTACAAAGACCTTAAGTGACTCATGTGAAATCACAAAAATAGCCAGGGACTAGATCCTCCTTTAATTGTCTATCTTCCAGCATCCCTGTAAGTAAACCAGCTTGTCACCCTTTCTCCTCCATAGTCACGTCTATGATTGTGATATAAGTACTGGCTTTATCAAATTCATTCCATACATATTAAAGCATGTTGCTTGCCATACATTGAGGCAGCACTAAAATGAGTGAGAAATTGCCATTGCCATCAAGAATTTCAGTTTAAGGGAAAAGATAAGACAATTGCAAATGCAAAAGTTACCAAATATCAGGAAGAAAGTACAAGGTGCAAAGTTCAAAAAAGGAATGTGTTCACATCAGATGCAATGACTAAGAAAGGCTTACAGGAAAGGGTAGTATTTAAGATACGGCTTGAAACAATAAGTAGGATTTTGACAATAGAAAGTGAGGGAAGGACATCTCAAGAAGAGGGAAGACACAGTGTGTCCAGTCTGACTAAAACATAGAGTTCAGTTGTTTAAGAGCTTTCTCTGCCATGATACCAGTTTATAAACATTTCCCATGCCAGCCCACTGCACCTATTCTTATGGGTGCACCCAAAAGCATAGATAAAATAGGCTGCTTGCCATATACAACTCCTAGTAACCCCACTCCCTCTCTCACTTCCAAGAACATATATCAGAATGCAAATGAATGATAATGATCTTATAATAGATGACTTTCGATCTGCTTTAATTTTTAAAGAAAATAATTTGCTAACTTTAATAAAGTTTTTTGTCAAGAATTGCTTGCTACACACCCCATAATGGATGGTAATAAGTTAAGAACCACCAATGTGATGGGAAATAGTGGTGGAAAACATTGGTCAGAGCTATCCTCAGGTGGCCTCAAGTACAAACCAAGGTATTTAAACTGTGAAGAGAAATGATTCTGGCTGCATTTGGGAAAATTACTCTGGAAGTGTGGAGAAAGAGATAGCACAGTTAGGAAGTTATTGCATAAGTCCCAGTTACTTAGAGGTAATAGAGGCCCAAATCAAGATAGTACCAGGAAAGGAGGATGGAAATAAGAAAGATGACAAATATAGAAGATAAGCTTTGTGAGTGCACAGGTCTAAGTTATGACTTCTGTATCTCTAGAAGTCTCTAGTTCAATAAATATTTGTTGAATGGGTAAATAAATAAGATCTTGGTGGCAAGGCAGTATATTATAATGGTGGAATCAGACTGCTTGGGCTCCAGTCAAGCTACTTACTAGTTCAATAAACTTGGGCAAGTTACTTGACCTCTCTATGCCTCAGTCTTCCCATCTATAAAATGGGGCTAATAATAGTTTCTAGAATATAGTGTAGTTTTGAGGATTAAATGAGGTTAATATGGAAAGTGCTTAGAAGAATGCATGATACACACCTGCTAAATTAAAGTAGCTATTATTTTTATTAGTGAAACATTATATCTTTAACAGAACTTCAGAAGTGAGAAACGCAGTCTTGGGGGAAGAGTAATCAATGGTATTAAGGGTTTAGTTTGGTATTCCAGGAGAGATACCAGGTAGGGTGGATTGGGGTCTTGAGAAAAAGGATGGGGCTAGACTTAGAGGTCTGACTTTTGCCACTTCATTCTGCTACACACAGTTCTCTCATCTCCCACCAAGCCCCAGTCACACTAGCCCTGTCAGTTCCTCCAGTAGGTCAGGTTTTTTTCTCCTACCTCAGGATCTTTCCACTGCTGTTCCCTCAACCTCAAAGAGCACAGAGCCTGGACTCAACGAATATTTGTTCAATAGATAAATTTGGAACTCTTTTAAATGGAGATAAAAGTTAAATCCCTGAGAATGTATGACACTGCCACGTAAGAAAATCTGAGGAAAGATGACATAAGATGTGACTACAAAAAAGATGAGCCAAGTAGGTCAGAAAGAGAAAAACAAATACCGTATGCTAACATATATAAGAAAAAAAATCTAAGAAAAAATATTGGTTATGAAGAACCTAGTGGCAGGACAGGAATAAAGACGCAGACATAGAGGATGGACTTGAGGACACGGGGAGGGGGAAGGGTAAGCTGGGACGAAGTGAGAGAGTGGCATGGACTTGTATACACTACCAAATGTAAAACAGATAGCTAGTGGGAAGCAGCCGCATACCACAGGGAGATCAGCTCGATGCTCTGTGACCAGAAGGGTGGGATAGGGAGGGTGGGAGGGAGACGCAAGAGGGAGGAGATATGGGGATATATGTATATGTATAGCTGATTCACTTTGTTATAAAGCAGAAACTAACACGCCATTGTAAAGCAATTATACTCCAATAAAGATGTTTTAAAAAAAAAAGATGAGCCAGCAAATACAAAGGACTATGCAGAGGTAACCAGGAGAGTTGGAGTGAAGTTTTAAGGAGATGGGTAACACCCTAAATGCTCAAGATTGAAAGAATCACTGGATTTGGCAATAATTCTGGGAAAGAACTCTGAGAAAGTAATTTTCCATGAAATTGGGAGGAGCATGGGGCAAAGATCAGATTGTTAAGGAAAAATAAATCAACTAAAACAAACTAATTTACCAAATATTTGATAAGGAGGAGAAGCAGGGTCCAAGAAAGGTGATTTTAGGGACAAACCCTGTTTTTAGGGTTCCTCTGGTAGTAGGAGAGTAAGGAAGCAGATGGAGAGGCAAACAACTATGGTACAAACGGAATATAAATATGAGGCTAGATCCTGGAGACACTGTGCATCGTTATTTGTACAGGTTTACAACGTCCACAGTACTTTTCGCACTTTTAGTCCCCCAGCTCTCTGATGATACATCCTCTAATTCAGCGATTCACCCATGAGGTCCCTAGACTGGCAGCATCAAGCATCACAGGGAACTTGTTAGAAATGCACATTCTTGGGTCCCACACCAGATCTACCTAATTCAGGCGAAGCTCAGCAAGGTGTTTTAACAAGTCCTCCACAGGATTCTGATGATCTCCAAGTTCCCACAACCATCATACTCAGGACGGAACTACCAAGACCACTGCAAGGATGGCGGCCACAGTCGGAGGGCCGAACTTCCTTCCGACCCCTATCTGGATTTTCCTCGCTCCTAAGAGGGGCAGTGCCCAACCCCACCCAGCCAGCACCGCAGAGCAATGTTGCCCCGCTTCGGACTTAGCCTGAGCAAGTGCTGCCAAGCCCAGCCGCAGCAGAGACCACGTACAGACCCTTTAGCCAACTCGGTCTCCGCCCACGAAGGGCCCGGGCGCCCCCAGCCCTCGGGCTTCGACTTCCGGCGCTACTGGGGCGTGGGGGGTGGGGGGTCTCGGTGGGAAAGGGACTCAGGCCGGACGTGTCCAACTTCCTCGACACCGGCAGGGGTGGTGGGGGATATTCGTTCTCCTAACCCCTCCATGTGCTAACTAAGAGGCCGGAGGACACGGCGATGGAAGAAAGATGGGCTAGTCTAGGCTAAGTGTCCGGGAAATCTGGAATCCAATAGAGGAATAAAAAATCTTTGAAAATCCTCTTCGCTTCCTTTGCCTCCTTTCCCACCCCACACCCCGAAGCCGCCATCAGGGAGGGGCGGGCAGAGCACCAGAGGAAGAAATCTCGCGATAGGAGACCGGCCGGGGCGGGGGTGGCACCTCTTCCCTCCTCCTCCCCTCCTCTCGTTAGTTCCGGTCGCAGAGGAGACACCGCTGCAGTTGCCGCCACCTCCGGGATTTCTGGCTCTTTCCTCTTCGCCTTAAATTCGGTGAGGCGCAGGGCCCGCTCGTCTCGGGCCGAGGTTGCGGCCCGTAGTCGCTGGGCAGAGGATGAGGGAGGCGGCAGGTCCTGTGCGGCCCGGTTTGGATGGGCCCGGGCGGAGGCCGCCGCATGAGGCCGGATCAGATCCGGCGCCGGGATTCAGAAGTCGGGGCCGCTGCTTCAGCAGGGAGGCCGAGGGGCTGGTGCCCGGGCCGGAACGTGGGGCCCGAGTGTGCCCCGCGGCGCCACAGGCGGAGGCAGTGGGCTGGGCAGGTCCCCCTGCGGCCCTGCCCGGCCTGGGTAACAAAGCAGCCGTGGCCTCTGTTTGGTGATGTATGCGTGGGGGGTTTCGGCAGGCGGGGCGGAGGAGCCGCCACCACCACTGCGGCCGCCTCCGCTGCTCTCCCGGGAGGGAGGGCGGATGTACGGGGCGGCTGGGCCCCAGGCGCGAAGCGCCTCGGCGCCTGTGGTCCGCTCGCTGCAGCGGCCGCCACCGCCAACGACGGGGTCAGTAGAGAGGGGGCTGAGGGCGAGGAGTCCCCGCCGTGCCCAAGGGGGTCCTGGGCGGGAGGCACGGGAAGGGTTGGATGGGGAGACACGTGCCCAGGGAGGCGGCTTGTATTGTAAGGTATGGGGCGGAGAAGGCTAGGCCGGCTCTCAGCCCCTTTCTCAGGCTGGAGTGGTGCAAGCGCACGCTGCGGTCACGGGCACGACTTCAGAGTAGGGTAGTGCTCCTCATAACTAGGCCCCTCGATGAAGGGATTCGCCCTCTGATAGCGTCTTTAAATTGACGTGCATATTTGGGATACCTCCTGACTGTGGTGGTCATCTCTGTTAGTCCTCTGTGGTGCTCAGAGTGGTGGAAGATGTAGGCGAATTTAAAGAGGAAGAGACTAACCTCTGTTTATGGTGGGTGATTTGCCACTAGTCGTTGTGGCGCTGAAAAGTCATTTAAAAGTGTGCTTCACATTTCATCTTTAAAGGGTTTTGTGTAGGGAGAAATGCAGGTTTTGAACTTAAGTTTAATTCAAGCAAAGGTAATTCTGTGTGCCTGCCCCAGGTCTCTTGCTAGACTTTAAGTGTATGTTCTATATGGTTTACATGTGACTAGGCCAGGGTTTGATACTTTGTTTTTAAAATGGATGTTGGGGCACTGATATTTTTAAGGCCTTATTTTTCCCCCCCAGGGT
The DNA here is from genome assembly GCF_003676395.1 of Aethalodelphis obliquidens. Taxonomy (NCBI): domain Eukaryota; kingdom Metazoa; phylum Chordata; class Mammalia; order Artiodactyla; family Delphinidae; genus Aethalodelphis; species Aethalodelphis obliquidens. Next base: position 34,367,185 of record NW_020837946.1, on the reverse strand, counting down.
GTCTTTTATGAATAATCAAAAGCAGCAAAAGCCAACGCTATCAGGCCAGCGTTTTAAAACCAGAAAAAGAGGTAAATATTTATATTTTAATAATATCTCTCTTCAGACCTCCAAAGTAACTTTTATGTCTTGGTTCCTCTGGCAAGCTATTGCTTAGCATTAAAACCTAAAGAGAAAGTACCGAAAGGAACTTGAATTTCTAGTTGACTGCCATTTCAGATACACCCTTAATATTTCTACTACCTTTAAGACTTTTGGTATCAACATATATGTATCTAAGCAGGTTAGTGAATGATGTTTTTGTTGTGCAGATAAAGTGCCTCTAAAAAAGAGAAAGTATGGGCTGCATTTTCACTCGCTGAATTTCATTTAAGGAAACTTTTGCTTGAGGGAAAAGGTTAATTTATAAAAGGAGAGCTCCTAACGTGACTACTAGTTTCACCCAAACTGTGTGAACATTTGTGGGAGAAAAATCAGACTTTAACCCATGGAAGTTAATTATGGAACAGAGTTCACATTGCAGTGTCTTTTGAAACTATTCCCTCACAAACTTAGTAAGAAAACTACGAGAATTATATTAACTATTTCTGTGTATTATCAGGTACTTCAATGAATATTGAATTCTGTAGCAAGGCACTGCACTAGTGACACACAGTTAAGTGAGATGTGGTCTCAGATATATTTTGTATTGGGTTTAATATTTTACCCCTACACTTTTCAGTGTTGTTGCTCAAAAGCACATATTGACCTTATTTTACAGGAAACTTTTAGGAAATAGAGAACTGGATAGGCTGCTCGTTATAAATTGTGTTTTTCTATCCTGAGTGGCAGACACTTTGAAATATATATTACAGAATCTTTTATGATTTCTGATTGTAGCCTGCCCCCTTACAGCAGGGAGACCAAGGAGTAATTGGATTCTAGTCTTTGCAGATTCATTTAGATTTAAGCCAGTAAATTTTCTCAAGAGGAGGCATAGAAGTTGGGAACCAGAGCAATTCTGCAGTAATGGAAAACTCTGTATCCTCAAGTTATGTGGATTACTGATACCGCCTTTGTGTAAATATAGTATCAAGTAGTTTTATTATTGTTGTTAGTACCAGGAAGAGATGTCACTTCCCCAGTTCCAGATTGCGATCACTCGTGGCCTCCTAGTCCTTGATGATTGGGTCCTGGGTATGGTGAACAACCATCCCAATTTGCCTGGGACTGAATAGAGTTCCCAGGACACAGATCCTTTCAGTGCTAAAAACAAGAAAGTCCTAGGCAAACAGGGAAGAGTTGGTCACCCTAGTGCTGTGTAGAAATTAAGATATCATCTAACCTAGATAGGGAAGTCAAACCCTACCCTGGAGTGTGTGACAGCAGCACAGTAAAGGCTAGGTATGTACCCAAGGCACTTTTCAGAATGCTTTATATTTTATTTATGTCATTTAATATTCACAACAACTTTATGAGATAGGTCCTACTCTTAATCACCATTTTACCATAGGGAAATTCAAACATGAAGAATGGGGCCAATTGCTAAAATTCAGACAGTTAGGCAGTGATCTCGATTTGAATCAGGCAGTTTGAATCCAGAGCCCTTACTCATAACTGCTACATGACATGTATTGGATACTCAGTAAATATACTTTCTAAAGATTACCTTAATAAGTATTAAATGAGTGATTTTTTTTTTTAAGTAGAAAGTGTTATGGGCACTTTTAAAGAAAATCAAGAGCTCCCTTTCACTCAGGAATGAAGTTTACCTGAGGTATAGAAGATATCCTAAATTTCAGAAAAGCTCAGAGGCAATGGAAGAGCATTCCAGGTGGAAATGGTAACCTGGCAGTAGGAACACACCAGCTCATTTAGCTCACTTAGGAGACTTGTGTGAAAAAATAGTGGGAGAAAAGCCACACACTTCCTTTTTTTTTTTCCCCCTGCGGAGCTCAGGCTCCGGATGCGCGCAGGCCCAGCAGCCATGGCTCACGGGCCCAGCCGCTCCGCGGCACGTGGGATCCTCCCGGACCGCGGCACGAACCCGCGTCCCCTGCGTCGGCAGGCGGACTCCCAACCACTGCGCCACCAGGGAAGCCCCACACTTCTTATGATAGGCAGTCCTGCCTTGCACTTGTAGAGGTGCAACTTGCAAAGCACGTGTGTTTAGTCTCCTGTTGTGTTTGCTTGTGTTGCAGGTCTTGGGTAATCTAGGTAGTGTTTGTTTTTTCCAGCTATTGAAATAAATGAAATTGTGATGAATGTGGTTAACTTATTCAGTAGTTATAGCTTCATAAGGTTATGGTTTCATGGTATTTTAGTAAGCCTTTTAAAACTGAATGTTTTGGGGTTTTCCCCCAGATGAAAAAGAGAGGTTTGACCCTACTCAGTTTCAAGACTGCATTATTCAAGGCTTAACTGAAACTGGTACTGATTTGGAAGCAGTAGCAAAGTTTCTTGATGCTTCTGGAGCAAAACTTGATTATCGCCGATATGCAGAAACACTCTTTGACATTCTGGTGGCCGGTGGAATGCTGGGTAAGTGTCTGGGTCTTGTGGGAGGTGTGTTGTATGAGGATTATGTAGAATCCAGAATATGAACTATTTGACAAACCTATCAAATCAGGGTGGCTTTTTTTTTTTACCCCCTTAGGATTTTCCCATTTTTTTCTTCTCAAATTATAGTAAATTTGCCAGTTGCATTGCTCTGTCTAGCTTTATATTTGAAATCCATTACAGAACCATAACATTTGGGGAAGACTTGTCTGACATATAAGTCCCAACAGTATCTTCCATCAGTGATTTTTCCAACTTGTGTTTGTACACTCTCAGTTAATGAAGAAATCCCTATCTCTTGTTCTGTCTTACCAAATACTTTATAAATTTAACCCTCGTATCCGAGGGTTCCGCATCCATGGATTCAGCAAACTGTGGATCAGAAATAAAAAATATTCCCTGGAGTGGTGGTGGGAGATTGTCCAGAATGTTCCAAAAAGCAAAACTTGCATTTCCCATACTCCAGTAACTATGTAGCATTTACATTGTATTGTTTTATAAGTAACCTAGAGACTGTTTAAAGTATACATAAGGATATGTGTAGGTTATATGTAAATACTATGCCCTTTCATATAAGGGACTTGAGCATCTGCAGATTCTGGTATCCACGACGGTCCTGGAACCAATTCAGGACAGCTCTGTACCTGAAGACTCTAATCCTGCACTCTTCTATGTATTAGCCACTAGCCACTTGTGGTTATCAATCACTTAGAATGTGGCTAGTACAAATTCAGAGGTACTGAAAATGTAAAATACACATTGGATTTTAAAGACAATGCTAAAAAGAATGTAAGATATCTCTAATATTTTGAATACTGAAATGTTAAAATCAATATTTTTGATGTGTTGGGTTAAAGTATATCAAAATAATTTCACTTTTTTTTAAACTTATTTATTTTTGGTTGCATTGGGTCTTCATTGCTGTGCATGGGCTTTCTCTAGTTGCGGCGAGCAGGGGCTACTCTTCGTTGTGGTGTGCAGGCTTCTTACTGCGGTGGTTTCTCTTGTTGCAGAGCACGGGCTCTAGGCACGTGGGCTTCAGTAGTTGTGACTCGGGGGCTCAGTAGTTGTGGCTTGCGGGCTCTAGAGTGCAGGCTCAGTAGTTGTGGCACATGGTAGTTGGTCCGTGGCATGTGGGATCTTCCCGGCCGAGGGCTTGAACCTATGTCCCCTGCATTGGCAGGCAGATTCTTAACCACTGCGCCACCAGGGAAGCCCCTCACCTTTTATTTTTAATATGGCTACTAGAAGATTCATAGTTACATTATGTGCTCACATTATATTTCTACCCATAGCCCTGCTGATTTACTCCTGCCTCCACCCTCAACAGGCTCAGACTATCTTAATAGAATGTGCTACTTAGTTACATATTTTCAAAGGATACTGGTAATTTCATTTCCATGGCTCTTTAAAGTATTCCAAAATGTTTTCACAGTAACAGTGTATTGAACCTCGGCCAAGCTGATAGAATCAGAACTCTATTTGTATACATGCAGGATGGAGTCTTAGAGAGGCTTCAGTAGCTTGCATGTGATCAAACAATTGCTCAGTGGTGGAACAGGAACTTAAATGTTCATATGTTCTAATGCCTAGTCAGATGAGTATCTCTTTTATTGTAGTATCAGTTGTAGTAAGAAATGGGAAACATACCTATTTTCTATTCATAATACTGCTATCAGTAAGCCGCTTTTTAAAATGCTTTTTAAAGGATCGTTTTTAATAAGATTTTCAAACATATCCTGGAGAGAATAGTGTAATAAACTAAGGATCTGCTATCCAACTTCAGCAATGTTTAACGATCTTACTTCATCTGTTACCCCACCGACTTCATCTCCCCTCCCCTGTATTTTAAAGTGTATGTCAGACATCATTTTATCCATAAATACTTACAAATGTATCTAAAAGATAAAGTCTCTAACTTGCAGGTTTTTATAGCCCAGCCTCTTTGGAAGTTTATGAAAGGTTTTCTATATGGAAAGTCAGAACCAATTCTGAACATCTCCACTTGAGTGACAGATTTGGCACTGCTGAATTAATGCAGTGAGTGAGTTTCATTGGGTTGCTGAAGAGGGTTATTTTATTTATTCCAGTAAATTGTTTTCACTTTGTTCACACGTATTGAACCAACCAGCCTTGTTCCTACTGAGAAATCGACTTCGCCTTCAAATCATCTCAGAATTTTTATCAGTTTATTTTATAATGAGAATCCTTACAGAAAATAAGATTGACTAGTATATACAGAGGTTGAACTATAATGTTGTACACCTGAAACATAAAAATAAAAAGTTAAGTTAAAGTTTAAAAGAAAGTAAGATTGAAATAATTACTAATTTTAAATGAAGGTCATTGTAAATTTTTTGTAAAATATACCTTAGCCCCAGGTGGTACACTGGCAGATGACATGATGCGTACAGATGTCTGTGTGTTCGCAGCACAAGAAGACCTAGAGACCATGCAAGCATTTGCTCAGGTAAATTAAACTTTACATAATTATTTCAGTTAACTGTTATCCATCTAATGTTTAAGGAATATTCTGCTTTTAAGAGATTGCTGGTAGCAGGTTGAAGGAATCTGAGCTGAAGGTTTAGAGGTGTTCTGGGTGTGCAGTATGATGGTTTAGGAACTTAAAAATGTGCTGAGGAAAACAAAATAGAAAAAAATTGAATCAGCTCTCCTTTTCCTGTTTGTCCCTCTAAAATTAATCCATTGTTTAGGGAAAAAATTCAAGCTGAAAAAGGAAAATCAGTTCCCTGTCGTGATTTTCATCACTAAATTATTCTGCATGTAGCTTTTTAAAGGTGAATGAGGCAGATTAGCTTCTTTACCAGTCAGAATCTCATTTGAAAGTTGCATACATAGTTATGCTTGTGTTACTGTAAGTAAAGAATTAAAATGCATCTAACCTAGGGATTGTTGTCTATGTCATTAGGAAAGTAGAACTATATTTTATGATCCTATTCTGTTAATATCCTACAAATGGATAAATGACTTGTATTTGAGCAATAATTAGTCCATGCTTTGATATTTGGCAATAAAATCTATTGCAGGGTGGCAGTTAAAGTGTTAACAGTATTGGTATATTGTAGGATTTGGGAATTGACACACTTCCCAAGCTGGTTTAAACATCTGATGAAAGGTTCACTTCTTTGCTATTCTGGAGATACTGTGGAGAGGTCTTAGTTGCCCTGACTTAGATCTTTTGGGAATCTGACATTTTTACGTATGAGGTTATCATTCAGTTCCTTTACTATTCTTACAGGTTTTTAACAAGTTAATCAGGCGCTACAAATACCTGGAGAAGGGTTTTGAAGATGAAGTTAAAAAGGTATGAGCAGCAATATGCTTTGTGGAAAACAGAAGGTTGGGGTCAAAGAAGGGAATGTTAAATCCTAATTCTGCCACGGATTTGAGATAATTTTAGATATTTAGGTAGGCTGTCTTTGAAATGAAGTTTGGGGGTATATCATTTTGTAATTCGCTGTACACTGTTTCTTAGCTCTATATCCAAACAAGTGGCAAAGGGGTTAAAATCCAAGTGGGGTTTGTTTAGTAGACAGAGAGTAGCAGATCAGAGCTAACAAGGAGAAATTTAACATACTTGCTCTCTGAGTCTTAGATATTCTACATATAAGTGCACAGAAAATTTGGTAAGGTTAATAGTATCATTTAATGAATATGAGACACTGTCTTAATTATTAACTCATTTAATATTCTCAAAAGCCCTGTGAAACAAGTTTTATTATCCACATTCACATATGAGAAGACTGAGACAGAGGTTAAGTATCTTGCTCAAGGTCACTCAGCTAGTGAGTATTATAACCAAGATATAAACTTGGATGGTTAGGCCCCAGAGCCCACAATTTTAACCAGTATAATATGCTTTACTGCTTCTATTTATGTAATGCATTTACTCTTTTAACCGTTAACTATTTACTTTTATAGCTGCTGCTGTTCTTAAAGGGTTTTTCAGAGTCGGAGAGGAACAAGCTGGCTATGTTGACTGGTGTTCTTCTGGCTAATGGAACACTTAACGCATCCATTCTTAATAGCCTTTATAATGAGAATTTGGTTAAAGAAGGTAATCAACCTTTAGTAAAGGATGATCTTTAGTTGGCTGAGGGTGGAGTAGATAAGAGCCTGAAAGATGAACTGATACGAAAGTTAAGATATAGTTTATGTAGATTTGACTTGTGTGATAGTCTTAGTTTTTTAACTAGTATCCTTAAATTTAATTGGTTCATTTCAGCTCATTAGTTATTTAATGTATACCTTTGGCATTTAGACTTAACAACTGTCTATCCAGGGTCTAGACAAAATGTGATTGATTGTAAAGTAAAAAAAAAATGCTGTGGAAACCCAGAGAGAGATTAATCCCAACTGGGAAACTTGGGAACATCTTGAATAGAGAAAATGGGGAAAATGGCAAGCTGAAAAAGAAAATAAGTTCCCTTTTGTGATTTCCATAGTTAAATTTTTCTGTGCAGTAATTTAAAAGCTAACTTCTTTTTATTGCTTAGAGTACTGAGTTATTTGACATGCCTTATTTTTTATTCTCACAACAACCCTGTCAAGTGTTAAGAATTGTTACTCTCATTTTACACATCAGAAAACAGTTTAACTTGACTGACAGTTACACAACTAGTAGAGTAGAGAAATTGGAGTAGAATGGCAAGCAGTGGCAGAGGGAAGTTCAGGGGTAAGCTTGGGGATAAAGTGAATAATCCTGTGTGGTGGAACCTCAGAGGGAGGAAATGGGAGATAGTCATTGAAATCCAGGAAGGTACTTCTGTTAAGTAAGCTCTCTTTTTCTACAGGGGTTTCAGCAGCTTTTGCTGTAAAGCTCTTTAAATCATGGATAAATGAAAAAGATATCAATGCAGTAGCTGCAAGTCTTCGGAAAGTGAGCATGGATAACAGACTGATGGTTTGTAACTTTTCATTCTTCACAGTCTTGAAAGCTTAATAGGCAACTTTCCCATTTTTAATCTGTGAAAAGAGGAAAAGTGTTTTTCTTAATCTGATTTGAAGACCATTTAACCAGATTAAATTCTCCTTTCAGGAACTTTTTCCTGCCAATAAACAAAGCGTTGAACACTTCACAAAGTATTTTACTGAGGCAGGCTTGAAAGAGCTTTCAGAGTATGTTCGGAATCAGCAAACCATAGGAGCTCGTAAGGAACTCCAGAAAGAACTTCAAGAACAGATGTCCCGTGGTGATCCATTTAAGGATGTGAGATATTCTTATTTAAACTATCTTTATATGGCCAAGTTTCTGGCTAAGAAAATTTTTACTCATTTCAGAAACTTCAAAGTATTTCACCAGTGAGTTTTATAATAGCTATAGAATGTTATGCTGGGACTTTGCCTCAGTCTTTTTCATATTCATTGCCTTATGGGTACCCAGAAATCATAACACTTGGGGATTTTTGTAAGGTGCAAGCCAATAGACAGACCTTCTGTTTCCATCTTGGTCTTTTCCTAGGTAGTTCGCCTATGTGTAATACAGGGTTTGAACTAGAAGTCCGTACCTCCTTGTTCTAAAAGTTCTATGATTATATATGGTCTCCTGGTCATTGCTAGTGGCATGGAAAGGTGTTTATGCTTTTGTGAAAGGTCTGAGTTTCATGTGTGTAGTATCTACATATCAAACTTATTTCTGTACTAAATTTGGATTCTTTTGCAGATAATTTTGTATGTCAAGGAGGAGATGAAAAAAAACAACATCCCAGAACCAGTTGTCATCGGAATAATATGGTCCAGTGTAATGAGCACTGTGGAATGGAACAAAAAAGAGGAGCTTGTAGCAGAGCAAGCCATCAAGCACTTGAAGGTATTAGAACTGTGCCTTGGTAAAACATTATTCTTGTAAGTGGGGGTAAGTGAACTGTCAGTGTACTTTTCTAAAAGGATTTATCACATCCTGTGCTTCCTGGGGATAAACCACCAGTAAGTAGACAAATAACATATTAACTATTGATGATAACCTTTTAAAAAGTCTGATTTGGGCTTTCTTTGGCTCACAGGTTAAAAACAAATACATGTTTAAAAGTAGATTGAACCTGTAATATGGTCTTTGCTTTTGAGAGAATATTGGAAAACAGGAGGATTCTTTTTTTTTCCCTTTAAAATGTTAACATTGTATTCACAATTATCTGGAATCCTTGGTGTAGTATTGCTTTTTTGATTTAAATGCTTAATTTTTCTGCTTTACTTTTTTTTTAACTTCCACTAAACAGAATATAATTCACAGTGATTATAAAAGATGAGTTATGTCTTAGGAATTTATAATAGACGGCCATCGTACTAAAATGACTAAATCTTTTCTCCCTTCCCTTTAAAAGCAATACAGCCCTCTACTTGCTGCCTTTACAACTCAAGGTCAGTCTGAGCTGACTCTGTTACTGAAGATTCAGGAGTATTGCTATGACAACATTCATTTCATGAAAGCCTTCCAGAAAATAGTGGTGCTTTTTTATAAAGGTAATTTAAATTTTGAATTTTGTGAATACATTTGACAAATATCCTAGGAAACTCAAAATAATTCTAGTGAGTAGTTCTCTGAACGTCAGCACCCTAAAATATTTTACTCTAATCACAGGACTGAGTTGTCTCTGATTTAATTAGTTACTTTTGAGTGCATTATCTTTAAAAAATCTCTAAAGCTTATTAACAAGTTAAAATTTAAAGCCTTCTTGATGAGGCCTCAAACTTTGCCTCCTATATTCCCCCAGTCCTCTTCCCCAGACAGATGATTTTGTTGGTTCCCATATTTTAAACTTAGAGGTCTACCTGCATCCCTGCATCCCCAGGTTTGGTTTGGTTTTGTTTTTTAAAGGATAGGGTAATGAACTCCAAGTACCCTGTGCTTCAGTGATTATCAACTTGTGGTTAGGTTTCTTTAAAGTATCTATACCTCCACTTCCTCCACTCAGATTGTTTAGAAATAAATCTTAGAAATCTTCATTTAATTCTGGAAAAGTTAGTAATTAACTTTTAATTTTATCTATAAAACACATGGACTTTTAAAAAATCACAGTACCATTTTCACACCTAAAAAAAAAAAAAAAAAAATTAAAGAATTATCTATGAGATATCCCTGATCATTTATCACAAGATTTCTCAACCTTGGTACTACTATTTTGGGCCAGATAACTATTTTGTAGGTGACTGTCCTATGCACTGTAGAGTGTTTAACAGCATCCCTGGCATCAGCCCAATAGGTGCCAGTAGCACCTCTCCCCAGTGTAACAACCAAGAATGTCTGTAAACATTGTCCGGTGTCCCCAAGGGATAAAACTGCCTTCAGTTGAAAGAATCACTGGTTTAATAAGGTTGATTTCCTGTTTGTAGGTTCATACATTGGCCACAAGTTGATAAAAAGTTTCTTAATGTAGTGTTCTCATTTCATCTTTTCTACTTTAAATTTTAATTCATTGAAGAAACCAGTTAAGAGAGTTCTGAACACAGATTTATTTTGTAAGCAACCAAAATATTTGCTTTTCAGTGAGATCTTTTTTGCCTTGAAGGCGTTTGCACCTTAGGGCAGGGGGTCCCCAAACTCCGAGCCACGGGCCGCTACCGGTCTGCGGCCCATCAGGAGCCGGGCTGCACAGCAGGAGGTGAGCAGTGGGCGAGCAAGTGAAGCTTCATCTGCCGCCCCTGTCGCTCACGTGACCACCTGAGCCATATCTCCCACCCCCACCCCCCCATGGGAAACCGGTCCCTGGTGCCAGAAAGGTTGAGGACAGCTGCCTTAGGGGGTTTCTAACTCTGCCTTAGTTAGAGAAGTACTGTATGAAAACTCCACAAATGTAAAGGTTGCTCTCTTTATAGCTGAAGTTCTGAGTGAAGAACCCATTCTGAAGTGGTATAAAGATGCACATGTTGCCAAGGGGAAAAGTGTCTTCCTTGAGCAAATGAAAAAGTTTGTAGAGTGGCTCAAAAATGCTGAAGAAGGTAAGTCTTTTCATTTGAGCAGGTTTTTTTTTTTTTTTTGGTAAAGCCTGAGAACTTATTTTAACGTGGCCAAGAGTATGTCCATACATGTTGCCTTCTTTCATTCAGGTACCATTTTGTATGTGAGTACAGATTTTTGTTCATTTATGACAGACCTGCAAAAACTTATTACTTTAAAGTAGGTGAGGAAAACTAGACTTCAGGTATTTTGATGGCTTGGCCATAATACTGTCATTCTTAGGAAATTAGAAAATTTTGAGAATAGTTAATATTTATGAATTTTGAGGTTTACAAATGAATACATTTAATATCCCCCTCATATGAGTAGAGCATTATTAATAAAATTCCTTAAATGAAGTTATAAACAGAAGTTTTGCTTTCTGATACCATGTAATGCTTGACTGCACTTTTCCCCTTTTCTAGAATCTGAGTCTGAAGCTGAAGAAGGTGACTGAATTTGAAACTACACCCTCAGTAAAGCAAACAGGAATTGTAGATAAAATGTCATGTCTCATGTGTCCTGGTTCTTACATCTTCCTACCTCCCTATATCAAGCATGATATAAGGGCTTTCATGGCAAATTTTATTTTAACTGTTTCTATGGTTACTGGAAATGTTGGATTTAGTTTCTAAAACCATGTTTTAAGTAGCTACAGGAGCTATAGATTTGAATCTAATGTTGCATTAGTCTTTTCAGTTATCTTCTACCTCCTGTATTTTCTACTGTAATAATGTAATTTAAGGCCTTCCACAATGAACAGTTCACTTTTTCCCTGGGTTTTCTATATAAACAGTTTTCAAGACATGATTTGGTTAAAAATAATTTGTTATAAAAATTCTGTTTGCAAATTAAACTGTAAAAGTATCCAGAGTCTCAGAAGGCAGTGATTTGTGTGATAATTTGGTATGCCCAAAGCCCTGCTCCTCAATGGAAATCTCATATACAGTAGATTCATTTACATGAATCTTGAGTGTTTGGACCACTGCTTGCATGTTGATATTTTCTTGCATTTTTAACCCCAGATGTACTTGAGCTCAATTGTTTGCTCTCTGATTTTCATTCCTTAAAATGAAGCCATGGAGAACAAACTTGAAAGTGAGGTGTTTGGGAAATTGTATGTGGTGGTGGTGGGAAGAAAAAAGTTGAGCTTTTACCCATTGAGAAACCTCTGCATTCAGTTTGCTTCTTTCTAGACAAAACAAATGAATATTCTTTTCATACCGCCATTTTCAAATATACCTTGGAAAAGCATTGTCATTTAAAGTATTTTACAGTTGTCATACACTTAGATTGGTAAGAAAGGACTCATAAAACAGTATAAGTAAAGCAAATGACTGTACTAAACCCAGAAAATTGTTGAAAGAAAAGTGGTTATTAGCATGTTCTGATTGGGATTCTAAATATAACTCAGATTTCCTGTTGGCTTAGAGTATTTGTTGCAAAGAATGAAGTGCAGTGATAATGATTATCCTACTTGGTCATACTGGGCCAGCTTCATTCTCTTCACAGATTCATATATGACTCAAGCATCTGCCTACTAATTTACCCCAGTTGCCAATATTTTAAATTGCCATGAGCCAAATATCTCTTCTGTACAGTTGATCCATTTATTTTAATGGCTGCCTTTTAATTTCCATCTTTTCTTGCTGCTACCCATTTTTATATGTAGTCATTAGAAAAGAAAATGTGGCCACACTTTTTGGTGGAAAGATTTCATGTTAAAAGTGAACATTTTGAAAGCTGTTTTGATTGGTGAAAGAAATGAGCTTGGAATAATGCCGCCAGAGACTGCGTGGGAATTGCCCCTTTCAGAGGTGCCATTCTTAGGAGCTAAAAATTAGGTGTTTAAAAAGTTTATCTTGAGGGAATAACATGTAATATAGTTTGAAATAAAGGTATAATAACCTTATGAAGAAGAGCATCATAACTGATACGGTTGTGAAGGGGGTGAAATTGTTAAATGAATGACTTTGATAAAGCTTTCATGCGCAGACAAAATGTATTCACTAGGTTTCTACATAGTGATCTGCTTTTACTTTGTAATTTGTAGTCCTTAAAAGACTTTTTTTTTTAAATAAAGTCCATCCTTACACTTAGGTTTATATAGGTTAATCTTTTTTTTAATTTTTTTGTAATTTCCATGTTAATGCCTACTGGTAACTGTATGTTATGCATTCAGACATCTCTACTATGTAAGCATTAAATAATTGCTCTTTTCATCCTTATGACCCCCAAACTGTAAACACCTACACAGAATTCTGATGTAGCAGAAACTACATTAACGTTTCTACAACCAAATCATTGCATGTTACTTGCAGTACAGAGTGCACCTTATTATATACTGTGTATAGTGAAAATGTATAGTCTTCCAGAACTACATTATGATCTCTGATCACAGTTTTTTCCTTCATGGCAAAGTAGTGTTTACTTACTACAATATTATAGTAAATGGATAAAGTCACCTGTGACAGTATAGTGTAAAGAAAGGGAATGCTTTCTAAAAAGGCTTTGCAGATTTTCATTTTGAATTTTAAGTGGCAATTTTGAATTTCAGCTGCCAGTGCCAACCTCAAACCTGTAATTCTTAATATAGTTGTTAAGATTGTACTTGTAATTATGATCAGATAAATGTTAATTGATTTTCCTAACTTGGTGTCAGTTTCTAAGGATAAGTCTCCTCTTAGATGCCATAATTAAATGTGTTTAGAGCTGATGATAAATTTCTTAATCTTAATTATTCTGGGAGTATTGCCCTAGAGACATTATGTTCTTACGAAAATTCCAAATACCAAAAATGCCACAGGGTATTTTGACATAGCATAGTGATGGTGGGGAGAAGAAATGCCTGTGACAGAGATTGACTTATAATTCAGTGTTTCTTAAAGCTTTTTTTCATCAACCCCAGGCCCAAAGCCTTTTAAACTTTTTTTTTTTTAATAGTGCCCCAGTGAATTTTTTTGGCCACGCCACACAGCTTGTGGGATCTCGGTTCCCCAACCAGGGATTGAACCCCAGCCCTTGGCAGTGAAAGTGTGGAGTCCTAACCACTGGACTGCCAGGGAATTCCCCCCATTGAATTTTAATATCATAGATATGCTGTATATATATTATATCTGCTTTATACATGAAAAGAGTAAGGGGGTTTTTTGGTCCTACTTGGGGGTGACACCACCCCCGCTTGAGAATGCGGATCCTAATATATCTTTTTTAAAAGGGGAGGGGACCTAGTGATAGACATTTGCGTTGGCGAATGTATCTTTATGTGTGTCCAGATCTTGAAGCAGTATTTTTTTCTGCCAGGGTCACTAGAAAATAGAAAAACTTTGTTTTCTGCCAGTCACCATCTTATAATAGCTGTGCTTTATACCCTTCCCACCATAGGCATCAGACAAATCATTTCCCATTGGCTTTGGAGGTCTTGCCAGATTCTTACTTGACTTATAAATGTATCATAAATAGAATCATTCAGGTTCCTTCTCATCTATAAAAATCAATTAAAATCCTAGGTGAATGATTTATTTTAATTAAAGTTGTTCATTATAACACATTGATAAATGGCATTGAAATTTTACTGATGAGTCGACTGTCATATTCAAGTAGGCTGCTTGCAGGAACTGATAGAACTATTGGTTGATTTAAAGTGTAACATAGATGCCAAAGTTCTAGTGTACATTATTACCTAGACTACTGAATTATCTTTGTAAAAATTTCCTCAGATGCTATTTACAGGTGCCATGTAAAATAGGCTAATGTGCATTCCTATGAGAATTCTGGTAAACTGCCTTGCTATGATTTTTCATGTAAAGTATTAGTCCTCTAGTACTGATATAGGGTATGTCTATTCACCAGCCTACTGAAACCTAGTGGTTTGAAATATTATTAAGTTTTTAAGAAGACTTTATTTAAGTGGGATCTAGAAGACGTGATAAGTACTTTTGACTTCGAAATAATGAATTTATAATTGGCCTCTGTCTAAAAACTTGAATTGCAGTGGATTTGTACCTAAACACAATCTTATGCATAATTGTGTGAAATTTGGTATGGATCAGAAAGGCTTCCAAACTCCCTTTCCCTCCCCACTTTTCTTCCTTCTGTTTAACTGTGGGCTATATTAGCAGCCATATTATATCCAATCATTTTAATTTTCCAATGCACCTACAATCCTTTTATCCTTATTCTAAGATTATCATTTCACCTCTTAATGAAAAAATGGTGAGGATACTTTACAAATTCACTCTATCACTGTCAATTTAGTAACTCTTAATAACCTTAGTTAAAGTAAAAGCTCAACTGCTTGTGCCTACTACAGTGCCGTAGAGGAAACGTGGCAGCAAATCTGCGCAGTCCTTTGCTTTGTAGACTTCACCTAGAGGGACCAATATCTTATTAAACTATGATATGATTAGAATGGTTATGGTTGTATTACTTACTGCAGGTCTGGGAACTATGCATTAAATGTGTGTAATGAATTTGGGGTGCTACAAAGTTATCAAATATAACTGAGCTGTTTCAGGGAATTTCCAGTCAGTGTAACCATTTTAAAATAGGATGAAAATAGTTTAAACCATATTTTTAAGCTTGAAATCCTGAAGGCTGTGCTTCAAGTTGACTTAGAGGTAAACCTATTGGGGAAATAAGTGACCCACTTACAGACTGAAGCCCCTATTACTTCAGAAAGATGTTCTACATTTTCTGGCATCCTGAGAATAAAATATTATGTCTGTAAGTACACCTCATTTCCATTTTAGTTAGGAATAATGGATCCTCATGTGGCAAAAAGCTGAAGAATGGAGAAAACTGGGTAGCCGATAATCCAGATAGTTCTTGGCACTCTGAACAACCTCAAGTACAGCCATCCAAGCCAGTGATTATATTGCTGCGTTATTTCTCTGTGAAATTTGCTTCTTGTCTGTACCCTTGAAATTGAATAAAATTTCATGAGACTCCTTATTAATGTAAAGGGAAAAGCAGTGACTTGCACTGGTTGTTGTATGCTAATAACCTTTGAGTGCTGGGGTTGGTTAACACTCAGTCCTGTCCTGGTCCTTACTGTTTTGACTTCGTGTTTAAAGTACCATCAAAAGGCCTGTGCCCCTCAGAAAATTTTTTTTTCTCCAAACAACGTTTGCTTTTGTTTGGCTCACGTGTACTTCAAACTCCTATCCAAACACGTACATATTCAAAAAATGCCAGTGTTTCACTTCGTAAAATGTAATGGCATCTACCCTCTCCAGAAGGCTTCAAGTCCCTTCCCTTTCAGCCCTCACATCTAACAGATCAAATCCTGCCTATTCCAATTACTGAAATCACTTCTCTCCAGTGCCATCACCTGAATTCGAGCCATCAGCATCTATCAACAGCCATAGTAGTATTTAAATGCAAGTGTAGTTTGTTGTAAGGCGTTTGCCTTTGCCTGGAGGGCCCTGCATAATTCTTTAACTTAATCCGCCTTCCCCTCATTCACCACTATATACCCAGTATCCAATATTTGTCAGGTAGTAAGCATTAACGTTTTATTTGAATAGGTGAAGTAATGAGAACAAATCCAGTGTTTCCTGGATTAGAAGTTGAAGGTATGAAAAAATGCACTGAGGGGGATGTTTACGTGTAGAATGAAGGCTGTTGTGTGAATTACAAATATTTAGAAGCAACTTTCTTTAGAAAAGATGAATCCAAGATTTCTGTTCTGTGGTTAGGGTTGCCATGACTGATGGCGGCCAGGATGGATTAGAGGCTGTCAGTCAACGGATGCATGCTGCTGGGTGCTCCGCTGAGTTCAGGGCTGTGGAGGTGAGCAGGACTGGATGCCTGAATTCAGGCCTAGAGGAGGAGGCAGGTAATGGAGAGTGAGGTGAGTGCAGAGCAAGGATGCTGGAGGTGCTAGCACATTGGGGAGAGTCCACTTCAAGGGCTATCACCTACCACTCAAATCCCATGAGGGAAGCTACACTGGACAAAGTACGGTTTGCAAGCCCTCGACATCAAAACAGTGCATGCCTACCTGAAACACAGTCTTGGAGAAAGATGTCTCACTCATCTACGAGCTGTGCGATTGAGGCAAATAATAAAACTCCTGAGCCTTCTTTTCTGCGTCTGTAAAATCAAATGATGCCCATCTCATGGAGTGGTTGAGGCGTTTGCAACGAAATCTATTTAAATAAAAGAGGTGCTTGATGCAGTACTTGTCACATAATCACTCAGTGAATAGTGGCTATTATTTTTATTTGGCAAGGAAAGATGTGTTCATGGGGAACTAAGAGCCCTGGCAGGTTTCTTGTTTGATTTGAACTGGTAAAAGGTAAGGGAAGTTCCAACAACCATCATCATCGTGCCTGCTTTAGCAACGTGTAGAAAGACCCCTGATGACAACTGAAAGCCTCATGGCCTAGTAAGAATGAATGTCATGTTTTCTAAGTGTGGTGAAGCATTCAGAGTAAATGTCCTCCCAAGACTTCATTCTCACCTTTTTAACTTTTACATTTAACAATGTAAAAGTTAAAAAGCTACAAAGACAACAAGAGAGAAGAGTTAATGGCAGATGAAAAATAATCAGCTGTTGGAAGAAGGAAAGCAGATAGATGACCTACTGGCTTGGTTTTAGCTTTCTCTGTTCTAAGCCCCTGTAGCACAGCAGAGAGCTAACAACCATGAGAAGCAGACTGATACTGCAGGGCCCAGGAAAGTCGGATATTGGGACCACTAGTTTTTCTAAGGATGGGAGTAAGGACTGGAGCCGAAAATAGATGCGCTTACTGGGCTCTGTACAGAGGAGTAGCCACCTCCTCTATCCCTTGCCCTTATGCCACCTGCTCACTGCCCTTCCACAAGTTCAGCAGAAAATGGGTTACCATCTGGAGAAACTGGGGAGAAATGACAGGGGCTATGGACTGGTTGATACCAGACACAGATGAGAGTAAGCACCGTATTAAAATTCAGAACCAAAAAAGTTAATAAAGTGGGCAGATCCCTAGCACTATACCCCTGTGTGGCAGACGTATCATGGTCCCCAATATTAATTTTCTGATTTTTTCTTAGAATCCCCAACTTTTAGCTGGACACGTCTGCTCAGAAAACATCTGCCAGCCTCCCTTGTAAGCAAGTGTGGTCATATGATTAAGCTACAGAGGGTGGGATGGGCTCTTTCTAGTACCCTTAGAACAGAGGTCCCCAACCCCCGGGGCCGTGGACCCCTACCGGTCCACGGCCTGTTAGCGACTGGGTCGCACGGCAGGAGGTGAGTGGTGGGTGAGCGAGCGAAGCTTCATCTGCCGCTCCCCATTGGTCCCCACCACTCCCCACTGCTCGCATTGCCGCCTGAACCAGACCCTCCCCACCTCCGCAAAAGTTGTCTTCCACGAAACCAGCTCCTGGTGCCAAAAAGGTTGGGGACCGTTGCCTGAGAGGAAGAGGCTATGTCTTTTTTCCTTCCCTATCTCCTTCCTGCTAGCTGGGAAATGGGCACAATGACTGGAGTTCAAACAGGATCCTTGGACCGTAAAGAATTGTGGAGAATTGCAGAGCAACAAAATAGGAAGAGCCTGAGTTCTTGACACAAACAGCATTCCATCCCTGGACAACCTACATCTGGACTTCTTTCAGATAATAAATAAAATTATCTTATTTAAATCATTTTTATTTTAGGTCCCCTAACACATGCAGATGAATGTAATCCTGAATGGTTATTTTAAAATATAAAAAGGGACTTTCCTGGTGGCACAGTGGTTAAGAATCTACCTGCCAATGCAGGGGACACGGGTTCAAGCCCTGATCCAGCAAAATTCCGCATGCCGCGGAACAACTAAGCCTGTGCGCCACAACTACTGAGCCCGCGTGCTGCAACTACTGAAGCCCACGCACCTAGAGCCCGTGCTCTGCAATGAGAAGCCCGCACACCTCAAAGAAGACTAGCCCCCATTTGCTGCAACTAGAGAAAGCCCACGCACAGCAACGAAGACCCAATGCAGCCAAAAAATTTTTAAATATATATGTGTATATATATATATATATATATAAACATAATAGACTTGAGGAGAAAATCCAAATAGATCAATCATCTCAGGAAAAGAAATCAAGTGGTAGTGTGTGAGAGATGATGAAGCTATCATCTCACAGCTCCGGACCCTTTCTTCCTATGTGATGCTGGGGCTGGGACTCTGCCGACTACCTTTCTTTTATGTCATCTGGTTCCCAGTTAGGCTCTGCCTATAGGGGGTTCTAGAGGGAGACTGGAATGATGAAGAACTTGCTCCTTCCTGTTTGCTTCCTGTTCGTGTCAGTGTCACCGCAGCAATGGCCCTCACCCTGGCAGTGGCACTTGGGTCCATTTTGCAGTAATCCCATACTACCAGAATCAGTCTTATTATGGTCACTCTCAAAGATACCAGCACCAGCCAGTTGGCATTTTCCTCTCAAAGGTCTGCCCCCAGCTCTGTGAAGTTCATTCTCTGAGTTCAAGGCTCTAGTACCAGCCAGGTAAGGGCACCTCCCCAAGCTAAATCCCAGCTCTTTGGGCTCTCTTCTAAACCTTTAAATTATTTTAATAATCCAAACATCTTTCCTTTTTACCCCCAGCCATAGAGATGATTTCTACTTCCTGTAATTACTACCTCTGTGATACATTAGTATTCCCTCTTTGCCTTTTCAATTCTCTAGTTCTTGCTTTAAAATACTTTATATTAAATCCCTCTGTTAAAACAATTCGATTTTCTCTTGTCTCCTGGCTGGAAAGAATTGGTACCAGGAGTGGTCCTACAAAATTCTGAAAGAAGGGTATTTGGGATCTGGTTTGTACTTGAATGCACTGCTGAGCTTTTTGTCAGTGGGAAACAGAAGTCGAGGAATCTATGGCATGGAATAGCATCCCAGTTAATCAAATCATCGATGAAGCACTTACAAATGAAGTGTTTGAGGAACCAAGTGCCTGCTGCATTTGGCGATTATTGCAATAGTGATTACTACAAGGACTGTGGCTTGGAATGGCTGCATCTGAATGCATGAGACACCACAGAGGTCTGAAGGCAATGAGATCACAGATTCAAGGTGCTAAAAAAAAGAAACCAGAATGCCAACCAAAAATTCTATATCCAGCAAATTTATCCTTCAAAAATGAAGGAAAATTTGAGACATTCCCAGAAAAACAAAAACTGAGAAAATCTGTTACTAGAAGACCTGCCCTACATGAAATACTAAAGGAGTCAGTCCTTTAGGCTGAAATGAAGACAGTGGGGACTTCCCCGGTGGTTCAGCGGCTAAGACTCTGCGCTCCCAATGCAGGGTGCCCAGATTCGATCCCTGGTCAGGGAACTGGATCCCACATCCGCAACTAAAATTCCCGCATGCCACAACTGAGATCCCGAGTGCCGGAACTAAGACCCAGCGCAGCCATATAGATAGACAGACAGACAGATAGATAGATATTTTTTAGAAAAAGGACACTGGATAGTAACTCAAACTCACATAAAGAATGTTGGTAAATGTTACTACATAGGTAAATGTAAAAGATAGTATAAATGTATTTTTTGTTTCTAATTCTTTTTTCTCTCCTGATGTATAATGCAAGTACCATAAACCAATGATGATAAAACTGTGTTGATGAACCTCTGATGTCTAATGATGTAATTTGTATGACAGTAATAGCACAAAGAAGACTAGAGAGAGCACAGCTACATAGGAGCAAACTTTTTGCATTCTATTGAGCTGGATTCCAAAAGGTAGTCCCTGACGAGCGAGCTGCCGAGAGCAGGTACTCAAGGAAAACAAGAAGGAAGCTTCATGGGCTTTTACGACCTAGCATGACTTCTGCTATAGTCTATTATTTGAAGCAGTTACCAGTGCCAAAGAACATGTGAAGTGGGAGATACTGTGGTAGATATTTTTGGAAAAGTTCTGCCACACCTATCTTACAGAAATACTTGTGTTTGTTAAGAGGAAAAAAAAGCAAGAGGTGCAATCTCATTTGTAAAGTTTAAAAATGTATACAGGGCTTCCCTGGTGGCACAGTGGTTGAGAGTCCGCCTGCCGATGCAGGGGACACGGGTTCATGCCCCGGTCCGGGGAGATCCCACATGCCGCGGAGCGGCTGGGCCCGTGAGCCATGGCCGCTGAGCCTGTGCGTCCGGAGCCTGTGCTCCACAACGGGAGAGGCCACAACAGAGGCAGGCCCACGTACCGCAAAAAAAAAAAAGTTTGCAGTTCATATGGAAACACAGAAGACCCTGAATAGCCAAAGCAATCTTGAGAAAGAAAAACTGAGTTGGAGGAATCAGGCTCCCTGACTTCAAACTATACCACAAAGCTACAGTAATCAAGACAGTATGGTACTGGCACAAAAACAGAAATACAGGGCTTCCCTGGTGGCACAGTGGTTGAGAGTCTGCCTGCCAATGCAGGGGATGCAGGTTCGTGCCCCAGTCCGGGAAGATCGCACATGCCGTGGAGCGGCTGGGCCCATGAGCCATGGCCGCTGAGCCTGCGCGTCCGGAGCCTGTGCTCCGCAACGGGAGAGGCCACAACGGTGAGAGGCCCGCGTACCGCAAACAAACAAACAGAAATATAGATCACTGGTACAGGAGAGAATGCTCAGAGATAAACCCACGCACTAATGGTCACCTAATTTATGACAAAGGAGGCAAGAACATACAATGCAGAAAAGAAAGCCTCTTCAATAAGTGGTTCTGGGAAAAGTGGACAGCTATGTGTAAAAGAATGAAATTAGAACACTCCCTAACATCATACACAAAAATAAACTCCAAATGGATTCAAGAGCTAAATGTAAGACCAGACACTATAAAACTCTTACAGGAAAACATAGGAAAAACACTCTTTGACATAAAACACAGCAAGATCTTTTTTGACCCACCTCTTAGACTAACAGAAATAAAAACAAAAATAAACAAATGGGACCTAATGAAACTTAAAAGCTTTTTGCACAGCAAAGGAAAACATAAATAAGACAAAAAGACAACCCTCAGAATGGAAGAAAATATTTGCAAATGAAACAACAGACAAAGGATTAATCTCCAAAATATACAAACAGCTCATGGAGCTCAGTATCAAAAAGCCAAACAATCCAGTTCAAAAATGGGTGGAAGACCTAAATAGACATTTCACCAAGGAAGACATATAGATGGCCAAGAGGCACATGAAAAGATGCTCAACGTCACCAATTATTAGATAAATGTAAATCAAAACTACAGTGAGGTATCACCTCACGCCGGCCAGAATGGCCATCATCAAAAAATCTACAAACAATAAATGCTGGAAAGGGTGTGGTGAAAAGCGAACCCTCCTGCACTGTTGGTGGGAATGTAAATTGATACAACCATGATAGAAAACAGTATTGAGGTTCCTTTAAAAACTACACATAGAACTAGCATATGACCCAGCCATCCCACTACTGGGCATATACCCTGAGAAAACCATAATTCAAAAAGAGTCATGTACCACAATGTTCATTGCAGCTCTATTTACAATAGCCAGGACATGGAAGCAACCTAAGTGTCCATCGACAGATGAATGGATAAAGAAGACGTGGCACATATATACAATGGAATATTACTCAGCCATAAAAAGAAACGAAATTGAGTTATTTGTAGTGAGGTGGATGGACCTAGAGTCTGTCATACAGAGTGAAGTAAGTCAGAAAGAGAAAAACAAATACCGTATGCTAACACATATATATGGAACCTAAAAAAAAAAAATGGTACTGATGAACCTAGTTGCAGGGCAGGAATAAAGATGTAGACATAGAGAATGGACTTGAGGACACGGGGCAGGAGGGGGAAGCTGGGGCAAAGTGAGAGTAGCATCGACATATATACACTACCGAATGTAAAATAGCTAGTGGGAAGCAGCAGCATAGCACAGGGAGATCATCTCAGTGCTTTGCTATGACCTAGAGGAGTGGGATAGGGAGGATGGGAGGGAGGCTCAAGACGGAGGGGATGTGGGGACATATGTATGCATATGGCTGATTCACTTTGGTGTACAACTTCACAGTACTGTAAGCAACTATACTCCAATAAAGGTCTATTAAAAAAAAAGTGCAGGGCTTCCCTGGTGGCGCAGTGGTTGAGAGTCCGCCTGCCGATGCAGGGGACACGGGTTTGTGCCCCGGTCCGGGAAGATCCCACATGCCGCGGAGCAGCTGGGCCTGTGAGCCATGGCCGCTGAGCCTGCGCGTCCGGAGCCTGTGCTCCGCAACGGGAGAGGCCACAACAGTGAGAGGCCCACGTACCGCAAAAAAAAAAAAGTGCAGCTAAGACATCAATTTAGGGGTAACAATCTGAGATTGGGGCACTATCCTTCAAGATGTGTTATATACTTTGAACCAATGACCATCATGTGCTATTGTTTCCCCACTGGATAGAATGCATGACTCGGGGCCAGCAACCCAGTTGGGAACACTCCTGAACTGGAGGTTTTGTTCCAAGGACAGGAGGAAACTTCTGCAAGGGGACACCCAGTGAGTTCCACTAAACCTAAGGCTTTGACTGCTGCCTGATTATCTGGGCCTTCTTATGTTGGCTGACCATAAGCCAAGTAAAGGTGTTAGTGTATCACAGGGAAATGGGCCTGATTATTATGAAAGATAGGGTTGCTGCCACAGGGGCAAGGCAGAATATGTCTGGAACTTTAAGGACTTACTCTTGGTATGTCTATGACTTGATAATTCCAAGTGGGCAACTGTAGCAACCATGGCCTTACAAAGGCAAGGTAAGCAGAGACTGAGTCGCCTCACAAGGGATGAAAGTCTGGGCATCCCATCGATGAGAAGCAAGCATTCTCAACTAGCAGAGTGTGAATCTACAATGTGTGGCAGACGAGAGGGTGATAAATATTAACACTGGCCTCAGGACCAATTATAGCAGTGCAGGCTTTATAGCTTATTCTAATCAACCTCCACTTACAAGTGTTTGGGTGTTTTTTTGTTTGTTTGTGTGTGTGTGTGTTTAAATTATGACCAGCCACCACCTGGAGGATGCAGTGTCAGGACAGAGTAAACTTAATGTAGGGCCTGAGGTGGGGCAATGGTTAAGAATCTGCCTGCCAATGCAGGGGACACGGGTCAAACTCTGGTCCGGGAAGATCCCACATGTCACAGAGCAACTAAGCCCATGCACCTAGAGCCCGTGCTCCGCAACAAGAGAAGCCACCGCAGTTAAAAGCCCCTGCACTGCAACGAAGAGTAGCCCCTGCTCGCCACAACTAGAGAAAGCCCACAAGCAGCAATTAAGACCCAAAGCAGCCAAAATAAATATTTATAAAAAAAAAAGCACAAAATTTAATCTAGAGGCTTAAATCCTTTACAAAAATTAACTCAAGATGGATCATACTTAAATATAACACACAAACCTATAAAACTTCAAAATAACATGGGAGAAAACCTAGATGATCTTGGGTACCAATGACTTTTTAGAAACCTACCACCAAAAGCGCAACCTACGAAAGAATGACCAACCAGACTTCTTACAGATCAACTTCTCTGTGAAATACGATGCCAAGAGAACAAGACAAGCTAGACTGGGGGGAAATCACAATTTCTCACAAAACTAAAAATACTCTATTTGATCTAGCAATCGCAGTTCTTGGTATCAATCCAAAGGAATTGGAAACTTAAGTCCACAAAAAAATCCCTGCACACAGATGTTAAAGGCAACTTTTTCTTAACAGTTAAAAACAAACATGTCCTTCAATAGGTGAATAAACTGGTATACCGAAACAATGGACTATTACTCAGCACTTAAAGAAAAAAAGGAATTACAAGCAGATAATGAAGACTAACTACTGGAAAAAAAAAACATGAAGATGAAGAGCTAATATCTGAACAAATGGAGATGGTCTATGAAAATGTTTGAATGTTATTTGTCTAAAAACTCCAGAGACTTCCCCTGGTGGTCCAGTGGTTAAGAAGCTGCCTTCCAATGCTGGGGACTTGGGTCCTCGGGGAACTAAGATCCCACATGCCGTGGGGCAACTAAACCCATGCGTGCACTAGAGCCTGCGTGCCACAACTAACTGAGCCCACGCACAACTAGAGAGAAGCCCATGTGCCACAACGGAGACCATGTGCAGCAACGAAAGAGCCTGCATGCCACAATGAAGACCAGACATGGCCAAATAAATTTTAAAAAATAAGATAAAAAGTCCACATAATCTTAGAGAACAGATGTTTATTATTTGCAACCAGAATGCTTTAGTTCTTGATGGCCCTCTCTGGTACACATCTATTTTGTAATAGGTACAAACCACCTTGGAAAATATATGCTCATACAGGTTCTTTTTGTAAAAGATATTTATGATAGACAATTGTGAACTGCACAGAGACTAAAATGGAATGTTCCAGAAAGAACTAGGATAAAACAGCATTAGGTAGTAATGCTGCTAAGTCTTTATTAGTGTTACCATGTAAATGAGTGAAAGTTTCCATTTTATGTGGTTTTAGGATACTTAAATTCAGATTTTTTATTTTTTTAATTTGATTACGTACGTTTGTAATTTACATTACATTATTAACGAGGATATGCCATGTATAATTTTAAAAATTGCAGTAAAAGTATATCCGTACCACACAACTCTACTGTTGCAATGCTTCCTACAAAGAGGGCTCTTCTACTGGGTTCCTGACCAGGTGTTTGCATGTGGGGAGCACTACCCAAAGTTTAGATCTTGCAGTGTCTTTCAGAATTTAAAAAATTAACTGGGGACTTCCCTGGTGGTCCAGTGGGTAAGATTCCATGCTCCCAACGCAGGGAGGCCCGTGTTCCATCCCTGGCCAGGGAACTATATCCCGCATACATGCAGCAACTAAGAAGCCTACATGCAGCAACTAAGACATTTGCATGCCACAACTAAGAACTGATGCAGCCAAAATAAAACATAATAAATTAAAAAAAATAAATTGTAAGCTAAAAAGAAATGAGCTATTAAGCTATGGAAACACAGAGGAACCTTCAATGCACATTACTCAAAAAGTGAAAGCCAATCTGAAAAGACTACATACTATACGACGCCAACTATGACAGTCTAGGAAAGGCAAAACTAAGGACAGTAAAAATATCAGTGGTTGCCAGAGGTTGGAGGTGAGAAGGATAAATAGAGCAGAGTTTTAGAGCAGTGAAAACACTCTGTATCCTATAATCCTAAATACATGAGGGATGTGGATAATGCAGGAGGCTATACCTGTGTGGAGCAAGAAGTATACTGGAAATCTCTGCACCTTCCTCTCAATTTTGCTGTGAATCTATAACTACTCTAAAAAAGTCTTTAAAAAAAAAAAAAGCCAACTGTGTAGAATCCTAAATTCCCCACTAACTTAAGCCATTTGTGGAATCCCACTGAGGGTGACAAGAAAGCAGCAATATTAAATTTGGGAATAAAGGGAGCAAACAATTCTCTTGGCTCATCTCTAGTTCTTTGTATTCTATAACCTGGTTTCATTGCATTTGGTTTAGAGGAGGAAGGCGTAACTCCCAATGCTGGCAACCCCTAAAATGCAAACAAAGCTAAACATTTCCAAAGACTTAAGGAAAACTCCAGGAAGAGATACACATCCATTCTTACAATAACAGGTAGAACAAAAATGGTGCTAAAAACAAACTATACAGATTCATATAAATTTTGTAAGTACAAAAATTTATTCTGAATAAATCATTTTGTAATTACTGAAAGATGTTCATTACTTTACTTAGCTAATATTTACTTAAATCGAGTTACCCAAACAAAATAAACATGGCAATACAAAAATGTAAATTTACAAAAGCTGTACAAAATAACTTAAATTTAAAAATTAGACTGATACAGTCCATATGATCTCTTAAGGGAGCTATACAATTATAGATTTATATACTTTTTTTAAGGGGGTAAAAGAAAGGATGCTTTAAGGCTTCTTTAAGAGTAATCCTTTTAGCTGGATCATACTCCAACATTTTCTGAATGAGGTCAAAGAGAAGCTCATGTTCAGCATCTTGAGAAAGCATAAATTCCTGAAAGGAAAATAAATACAATCAACAGCCTTTTCTACTACCACTTATTATAATTTTATTTCCCCACCAAAAAAACAGGGAAAACTCAAGGTTTTGATCACTTAAGCAATGACCCAAGCTTACCTTCAGAGGTTTACAGCGCCTTGAAACATATCTGCCAGCAGAACTATGTTCATCCCAGTCTAATCGATCATGATGGAAATATTTACGTTTCCTAAGAGTAAGTCCATATCCATTCATGTTTATAATGTTGACAATGAAAACTTAAAACATCTAGCAAAGGTGATCGACGGCACTTACTCTTAAACATACCTGGTTTTCTGTATCATATGTTTTGGCAAAGGTCCAAGAATCCTTTCCATCATTGCCAAATGTTCCTTACTATCGTGTGTCTAAAATAGTAACAAAAAGTTATTAACTACCTCTATTTGCACATTGTGCTTTGTTCTTATTTAACAGCTGCTAAATTTTTAGTCCGTAGGTTACAGGTCACAAAGGAAGGTGATCTCTAAAACAGGCATACTTTTAGCAAGTTACAGCTTAGAAGTAAAAATAATTAAGGCCTACAGAAGTTCACCAACAATTTCCCTAAACAAACAAAGATAACTATTTGTAATATACTTAGAAATGTTTCCAATAAAATGATAAATTATAAAGAAAATACAAATGCCCAACAGCATCAGAATTACACGTGGTTTTATTTCTTTACCTTTACCTACAATTAATAGTCTATAATGAGAGAGAGAAAAAGCGCTACCTAAATGTGTATACTTTGTGTTAAATTCATATAAACAGGCAATTTATTTTTGCAAAGTCATTGAAACAGATCATTGTCACTTACTGGAAATACTGTAAACCCAAGGTAATATTCAATAAGAATACATCCTATACTCCAGACATCACATGGCTGGGACCATCCTAGGGCTGCAAAGTAAAGCAAATTGTTAATGAAAAACTCCTCAATATTTCTTATCAACATTTTAAAAAACAAGGATATAATCTGATGTTTGAGCTGGAAAGATCCGAATGGAATCACTTAATCCAAGCTTAAACATAATACGATAGCATAGCATGTAAGAATTAGTTAGGGCTCTGGAGACATCTAGTTTCAAGCCCCAAATCTGGCTTACTCTTTTGGGACTGATTTGGGGAAAATTTTTTTTCCTAAACCTCCATTTACTAACTTGTAAAATGGGAGCAAGCTACACCATGCAAAGACTAGACATGACATGTATGAAGTATAACAGGCATTGTATGATTATGTTTTAAAATCCCATCACGGGATTTCCCTGGCGGTCCAGTGGTTAAGACTCCATCTTCCACTGCAGGGGGCGCACGTTGGCCACACAGCCAAAAAATAAATAAAAATAACATCCCATCACATATTACAAATGTGCAAACTGAATTCTAGAAAGATTAAGCAACTTCTCAAAGTCCCAGAGCTGACTACTTGGAATAACAAAGAGCTTAAAACCCTTAATGTGTTTTACTATACTAATCCCTAAAAGGGAAAAAGGTAGTCCTACAAACACCTAGAACTGTAAATAAATTTTAGTTAGCTTCAATAAAGACATACACAGGTCTCAAAGCACAATTAAGAAATTCTTACCTAAAATAACTTCAGGTGCCCTATAGTGTCTTGTAGATACCAATGTACTGTGATGTTCATCATCATATGTTGCACTTCCAAAGTCTACAACTTTAACATCTGGATTTATTAAAGTACGTTCATCACGTTTCTGAAAATCATAAATGATTAAGGAGGCATTACATTAAGGTGTAAAATATTCACTTAAAACTATGAAGATAAAACATCAAAGACTTACCATTTTGGGATTATATGCCTCTGTGTAGTCAGACTGTACAAATAAGATGTTTTCAGGCTTTAAGTCTGTGTGAGTCAACTTATTACTGTGCAGAACTGAGAATGAAACAGAAAAAGTTCCTGTATTCTAAAAATTGAAAACCAAAACCCTAACCAAACCCCAAAGCCCTGTAACAAAAATCCTCTCTGAATGCCTTTTCATGTCCAAATAAGTGGTCAACATTCAATAGCCTACTACAAAACCACCAGGGACTAAAACCTATTACCCCTCTAAAAAGTTACTTCACTGACAGCTAACTGCTTAGAAGTATCTTTCTCTTATGAAGCTGAGATTTGCCATTCCTTAATTTTAACCCAATGGTTCTATATTATCATTTTTAGAAATTAGAAAAGTTAAATCAGTCTTATACAATTTATTATTATATGCTGGACAATATTCTCTTTACTGAATGAAATGCAGTAAACTGACCAACCGCTTGTAATCAACCACATCTTTCTCCTACCTACTCTTAAACAATGTTTTAAAAAATATAATTTATTTATTTATTTATCTATTTATTTATTTTTGGCTGTGTTGGGTCTTCATTGCGGTGCGCGGGCTCCTCATTGTGGTGGCTTCTCATTGAGGAGCGCAGGCTTCAGTAGTTGCGGCTCGTGGGCTCAGTAGTTGTGGCGCACGGGCTTAGTTGCTCTGCGGCATGTGGGATCCTCCCGGACCAAGGCTCGAACCCGTGTCCCCTGCGTTGGCAGGCGGATTCTTACCCACTGCACCACCAGGGAAGCCCTCTCCTACCTACTCTTAATTAAGTCAGGCCTCCAAATCATATATGTTAGATTGTACTTTTTTCTTTTCAAAGATTCAAATTGGTCTGGCATTAAAACCAGTCTCCATAAACTCAAATTTCTGGAATATATGCCAAACACTTACAATTCACAGACTTGCATATCTGATATGCCATCTTCCTGATATGATCCAGTCGAAAGGGCAGAAAACCATTTTCCTTAATGAAGTCGTAAGTACTAAGTCCTAGTAGTTCAAACACAATGCAGACATGACCATGATGTTCAAACCACTCCAACATCTCAACACAGCGGCTATAAACATATGAGAAAAAAACTGAGTACAGCCTCTTACAATTCAAATCTACCCGAGGCCATTTTTCTAAGTTCTATTTTGATACTTACAATGTTCTGCTGGGGTCTGTTGTATTTAAGTGTTCCAGAACTTGTATTTCTGAGCGAGCAGCTTCACAATATCTATCCACATTTTTAACTATTTTTACTGCTACATGTCTACCTCCCCTGTTAATGAAAAGTTAACATTAAAAAAATGATAAAGATGATGTCCAATTCCATTTTTCCATCACTCTTCAAACTGTACTACTTCTATTCTGACCCATTGTATTTGTTTTTTTGAATTTATGGTCTAGCATTCAGTTTTGTCTAATTATATGTAAGTACTCTAACTTCAACTCAGTGTAAGCAACTAGAATGACCTTTGGGCATATGGTAGGGTCGGTAACACATGCTGAATGACAGATTTTTTTCATCAGACCACTTGAATTTTTTTTTTTTGGTCCTTTAACTACATACCAATAGCTCTAATTTAACAATACTGGGACATTATCACCTCAATTTACATTCCAACTAAGAAGTAAAACAAATGTACATAGAGCAGTTTCTTCCTATAATACCAGTCAACTGGCTAGTAACTCCAATCTTCTTTTGGTCCAGGTTACCAAAAAAGTTGGGATATAGTGAGGATGAAGAGTTCTAGTTCTCAAAACCTTACCAACCAATAGTAGGAAGCCTCCTCTAATAATTCATTTAGAAAAGCTTTGCCATTCCAAAGGGAAAAAAAATCAAACAGGAAACAGAGTAAAGAAAATTTCTTACACTATGTTAAGAAATTTCAATCAGTTGTTTGAAGGGCATAGATAATTAAACTTATGACACCAATCTAGGAGAGTTCTCAGCTCTAGCTGTGTCACCCCTTATCAATTAGGTTACTATCTAAAAATACAGGTTCCTAGGTAAACTACCCTGAAGACTGGTTCAATGTCTGGGGTAAGCAAAGCTCCACAGACTCCTAATATAAAACCAAGGCTAAAATCTACCGATCCAGGAAAAAAAAAACAACAATGGCCACAACTGTGCCCAGAGGGACAACAAAAGAATACTTTCTGAAACAATAAAATCTATTCTCAGCTTGTAATTAGAGACTTACACATACTATTAATAGCTACTGCTTAAGAACACAAAAGGCTAGTAACTTTATTGGAGTTTCCTATACACAAGTCAAAAATCCAAGCTAAAAGGGTATAATGATGTGTCTAATTCATGGTCAGACTTTATCTTAAAGCTGAATAAATTTTCTATACTGTTCACCTTCCCAAGTGCAATCCCAGGCCAGGAGACTTACGCTTTATGATCAATGCACTCCATGACTTTCCCAAAAGCTCCTTCACCTAAAGTATCTACAATTTCATCTAAAAGAGAGAAATAAAACTCAGTTATACCAAGAAGTGGAAACAGTTTACTTACAATAAAGGCTATCAAATGCAGATTATTCTAGTTGATGCTACAAATTTCCTTAGTCACTAGATATTTTATTGGTCAACACTGCCAAAAAACATATATAATTATTTTTAGGTCTAATTTCATTCTTAAGCTAATTTCATTAACTTGATTTACTGTTTTGGAAGTTCTGCATAACAAACATTAAATTTCTAAAGAAAGTAAAAACACAACCCCCCCCACCAAAAGAAATGGAAAAAAACAAAACAAAAACAGAGAAAGAAAAAAAGATTTCCAAATCCCTGAAATCTTAATCTATATATAGATTATGTTATCTGAAAAGTTAATAAGTGTTGAAAAATATTCTATACATCTTGCACTTAGTACGTCTCCACTCTGACAGATCAGGTGACCCTCCTCATCATCCTCTACACTCCTGGTTCTTTTCCTTCGGTGACTCTTCTGGAAACGTCAAGTGGGCGGCACCAAGATCATCCAGCCAATCAATATACCCGAGTGAATTCAGGGCAGAATACGAAATTCATTCAGCGGGGAGATATTCAGGCATTCAGATACACGCCAGGCCACAAACGGTTGGCAGGAGCAATTTCAAATTCAGTCCCCAGAAATTCACAGGGCACATAGTTTATGTTAACAGGAGAAAAACATGGCAAGGAACAGATTTTCAGATAAGATACTCAAAGTGGCAAGGCAACAAAACATAATACAATTGTTTTTCTTTTTTAAAAAATGCTTAGTTGTAGCACTCACTGAAACATAATTTTAAGTTTCTAGTGTCCTAATTTAATGTTGCAAAATTGCAGAATATTTACTTGTCAAAAGTAGACTGTGGCCAAATTATAATTTCCCAGCTAAACTAAGAAAATAACAAAACAGCAAATAAAATTAAAAATCCTAATTTTGGGGAGAAAAAAAATTGGCATACAAGAATAACACTATGGTATTTAAAATGTCATCTGAGCTTGATCTCCAAATTAACCCATAACCCATAACATTCAAATCTGTTTAAGTGGTTTCCTTAGTGAAAAAAGGATTAGAGAATATGCTTTGCCAGAACAAAGAGGCATGCACAGCATAATCCTCAGTCGTACAAATATAAAAATTCTACTTCTATTTGTAGTAAGACTTTAACAAATCACATTTATTGAAGTACTATAAGAAAACTTTCAGAATATCTTGTAATCCCTGCTATAAACTAACCTAAATTACCTCCTGTCACTGGAATGACAATTAGTTGCCAACTACTAATAAAATCTATTACTATATTAACTATACAGATATGGTATTTGAAGAATTTCCTATCCAATGCACAAACACAAAAACTCCTGCAAGTTAAAATCGAGACGACTTTATCTTAAACAGAACTTCCTCAAATGATCAAACACAATTTCAAGTTTTCCTGTTCCACAAGGGAAATAAAATTTCCAAAATATTTTAAAACAGCTCATACCCCATGTGAACGATGATATGAAGTGCTGTGGTGAATTCTGTGTTTGCTTTTATAACTACTTCTTCCACTTCTACCAGAGGACTTGCTACTATGGTTCTGATATCTGCTTTCATGATCTCTATGACGATGTCCAGGTTCACATCCTTGACTGTAGTCATTTCTGTATTCATCAATGTAGCGTCGACTATGATAATCCTTCCCATTTATGGATCTGCTTTCCAGATAATAGCTAGAAAAAGTGAAAATGCATTTTCAATGCTCTATGTTAATCCCAAATATCCTCAAATTCTCAGTAAATCTCTTAAAACAGTACTCTTAATAAGATTTTACGCTTTTCTTACCAAAAAGCAAAAAAAAAAAAAAACCTCCCAATTTTACAACCATTACAAGTTGTCACTGGAAACAGAAATGGTAATCAGTTATCGTAAGTCGCCTCTAGTTTTCATCATGAAAATGTATTTTTCCGCCGGTTTTACTGAAATACAACTGATACGTAACACTGTAATGAAAATATTTTTATACTGAGACACTATAAATATCCTCATTACCTATCAGATGTTTTAGAGTAATTGAATCTGCAGCGCTTGTTCTCCCGTGCACTGCTATGTGATCTCCTCCTCCTTTTATGACTGCCGCTGCTGCTCCTCCATTTTCCATAATCCCAATCTTTTTCATCCCAATCAGGACAATAAGTTCTCTTTGAGTGTCTCATCTACATAAAAGACAAGTTTTTCCCAGTTAAATATTACCCCACAGGTCAACACTGTTGCAAATTCACTCTAGTTGTGACGTTTTATTGTTTTTAAATCAAAGTTCAAAAATCATTATCACCCAACCAGAAATCACTGATAAACCCAATGATTTTTTTTCTGCTGCCTCAAAATCTAGAGTCTGAACTTTATTCATAGATATTCTGCATTACTCATGTCACGCTCAGATTTACTAGAAGAGGGTTGGAAAAAGAGAGAGGAGGAAATCCCAATTTCTGAACGTTGGGAAAAATCCTCTCCTGCCAGGATCACAAATTCCTAACAACTTGAAAAAGACGTTATACACAAACTTTTCACCAACTATCGTTCATATCGGTACTGACTGCCCGGGCCTCACCTCGTCTCTAAAGGCAACTCGAAATCAAGAAGCTCCAATTGTTCTGGGCAGGGAGGTCTGCAAAAAGTACCTTGGCTAAACGGCCCCACTGCCCGACTTCTCTCACGCGCTCCTTCAAATACGCCATATTATTTTTCTTTCCTCGAGATCCTAAACCTGACTTTTGTTTACACCACTGAAGGCAAAGGCACGCGCCATTTTCCCCGGAATCCTTTAAGACTCAACTGGACATTAAGTGACGCCGCCTTACACCAGGTCAACGTGTTCTTTCTTTTCATTTGTTAAGAACACTTCCTCAGAGGAGCGAGACTTAGGAACATTCCAGAACCCGAGTCAACGCCACCCCCCGCGGGCTGCCTTGCCGTCTCCGCCCCGCCGCCATTTTACAGCCCGGCCGAGGCCTCCGCCGCCGCAGACAACATGGCGCCCGTGGGCTCCGGGGCTCGGCCCTTCCCCCCTCCCTTTGGGGAAGGCAAACGTTCGAGAACCTTCCCCCGCCTGGCAAACCCTACCGCTACCTTCCACCAGTGACTGACTGGAGCGTTGCGGTTCAAACAGAAATTCGCAGCGACGGGCTTGGCAAAGCATGGAAGACGAGCGGGCCACCTTTGTGCAGCCGGGAGGGTAGGGAAAAGGGGGTCACCGTGCCGGAGACTGCGGGCGCCCAACAAGCTTGGAGAGGAGCGTCACAAGCGCTCTCGAGGCACAAAAAGAGGCCCTGACACCTGGCCTGCTTCCTCCCGCGTCTTACCGTCCTGGAAAAGAGTCCAAGCCTAAGGAGACAATGCTTGCGACGCGACCACAGAGAAAACGCAGCTGGCTGCTGCGAGCTCCGGCAGCAAAATGGAGCTGACAGTCACCGCGTCAGGACTCTCCTGGAAAACACGATGACGCTGCAAGCGGGCCTCCGCCTCCGGGCGGGGCGCGCAGGCGGGGAGGGCGGAGCGGACTCCGGCTCCGACTTGTGCGCAGGTTCTGGGTCGGGCGCTCAGCGCCCAAGGGTGGAGGGAGGGAAGCTGTTACTGGCCGCCATGTTGGCCCCGCTCTCCGTTCCGGCTCTGAGAAAACATTGTAAGAGTTGAAGAGAAGAGACTCGCTCATGGTCACTAAAAATTGTGTTTGTGCAGACCTCTTAGAGAACGGACTTGAGGTTATGGGGAGGGGGAAGGGTGAGCTGTGACAGGGCGAGAGAGAGTCATGGGCATATACACACTAACAAACGCAGTAAGGTAGATAGCTAGTGGGAAGCAGCCGCATGGCACAGGGATATTGGCCCGGTGCTTTGTGACAGCCTGGAGGGGTGGGATGGGGAGGGTGGGAGGGGGGAGACGCAACAGGGAAGACATATGGGAACATATGTTTATGTATGACTGATTCACTTTGTTATAAAGCAGAAACTAACACACCATTGTAAAGCAATTATACCCCAATAAAGATGTTAAAAAAAAAATTGTGTTTGTGAACGCTAGAAATGAGGAAAAGTGAGGGAAGCAGGGTACAAAGTAGCCGGTACCCTATTGCAATCGCTTAAACGATGCTTTAAAAAAAAATACACCATCTGCATCAAATAGCCCCAAATTGGGGATTGTCTGGATTTGGGCTTTTGTTAAAGTTCTGAGACCTGTTTAAAACTAGTTAAATCTTCGGTGGCTGGGACCCACATGCACTGAACTTGGATTGTAAAGATTTTTCCCGAGGTTTTAGAAGTCGAAGAAATGTGAGAGCAAAAGCCTGGAGACAGAAAGTGGAACTCCTCACAAGCAACATTTCCGCATTAAGCGAGACCTCTGCGGTGTAAAGATGAAGTAAACTGTAAAAGGGGGAAATGGAAGGTCATTAGAAGAAGACAATTATCAGGAAACAACCTCTGAACAACAAAAATCAAGCTGCCATTTTTTTTTCCAAGCTGCAATTTGATGGAACAAAGTAATTGAAAATCCTGACTCCCGCGCCCCGCCCCTTCTCCATTTGTCACTTGAAGAAAATCACGTACTCATTACAAATTTAGTGGAACGCATAAAATTATCACGTATTACGGTAAAGCGTAATCTTACTGGCTTTATTTAGACAGGAGAGCAGCGTAGATAACTTGCCGGATACGGATGCACAACTACTGTAGGGTAAAGTGATGAGGAATATGCATCCCCAGAAACCCTATGCTTGTTTGCATTTCTTAAGCCGCTTCTCAAAATGGCTTTCAAGATGCTTTAAAACCATTAATACCTAGATTCTTACATGGGGTCAGGATCACTAAGTACAAGGTAAGTATTTCACTTGTGAGGGAGAAATTTCTCACAGTAACTTGTGAAATTTACAGCTATTCGGTATATGTTTAACAGCACATTTAAATGTTAAGCAAAACCTAGGGAATCCCAGTCCTTGGAGTATAACAGTTAATCGAAGTCGTTGTGCTAAACACTGTACATAAGTTCTCACTTAATCCTAACAGCAATCTAAATATGGGCATTAGCCATGTTCTGCTATTATAGGTCAAAGTTGCAGTTTGTGCAGACAGCAATTTAGAGTATTTAATTTCTTTAGGCGAAATCCTCACAGTAAAATTACAGGGTAAAAGCCAATGAAAAAATCCTGTACATGTTGCCAAAATTGCTTTCCAAAATGGTTTTAAATTTAGCAAAGCCCACATACAGCCGATTACTGGTTCAGGATATATCCAAAGTTTCATTAATGAAGTTAGGCATTTTAGTGCGTCTGTTAGTGCATGCTATGGGCTGTTTGAAGGGCTATGCGCCCCCCCCCCATATACTCATGTGTTTAAGTCCTAACTTCCACTCCCTCAGAATGTGACTGTATTTGTAGTGTGGACTGAAAAAAATGCACAATGTGAGAGTAGTGAGGTAAGTTTTATTTGGGGCAAAATGCCTGGGGAGATAGCCTCTCAGCTCTGAGGAACTGCTCCCAAGAGGTAGGGGGAGAAGTTAGTGTTACATATGATTTTAGTGAAGGGGGATATGTGCAGTCAAGCACACCTTTTGTCAGAGGGTTGCTGCTAGTCACGAGGAGCAGGTAGGTGTCTCCATTAATGATTTTAGTGCTTTTCTAGATATGAGAAGATGCAAGAAATTGGGCTCATAAAATCTTCTGAAAATATCTATCTGAAGGCCTGTTCTGCCTGTTTTCCCCAAAGCACAGGGTGCCTCATGCCTGATCTCCACTCTGAACTCCTTTCAAGGAGTGTTGAAAGTCAGTGACTGCAGTGGCTAGTGACTTCACTCTTATACACTAGAGCCAGATAGTAAGCGACAATTTTTAGTTGGCAGTAAATAGGGTCTTTACAGAGGCAATATGATTAAATGAGGTCATTAGGGAGGGGCCTAATCCACTTTAGCTGGTGTTTTTATAAAGAGATTGGGAAACACACACCCAGAGGAAAGATGACGTGAAGACAGGAGTTGGTCATCTGCATGCCAAGGAGAAAGGCCTCAGAGTAAACAACCCTGCCCACATCGTGATCTCCCAACTTGTCTCTAGAACCGTGAGAAACTTTTCTGTTGTTTAAACCACCCAGTCTCTGGTACTGTACTTTGTTTTGGCGGCTCTAACTAAGTGAGTGCATAACATTAAAAATTTGTTATTTTGGTGGATACTGAACTTGTAACTTTATTTTCTAATTAGTGAAGTTGCACATTTTCTCTTGTGACTTGTCCATTCATACCTTATTGCTTTTCTGTACAGTTCTCTTTTGTCTTATTTTCGTGCAGTTAAACCTATTCCATCTTTACCTCTGTCAAGTTTGTAAACTGAGAAATTCCTTTCTTCTTCAGAGGAATTCTTTGAAATGTTTTAAATTTTTCTTCGGTTTTCTTTAAAAAGGCAACTCTTTTATCCATCTGGAATTTTGATATATCATGTGAGGTGAAATTCTTTTGCTTTTTTTCCTCCATGTCATTTACTGGTTATCCTAACACAATTTATGGAATAACTTTTTTTTTTGGCTGCACTGTGCAGCACAGGGGATCTTAGTTCCCTGGCCAGGGTTCAAACTCGTTCAAACTCCTGCAATGGAAGCAGAGTCTTAACCACCACCAGGGAAGTCCCCTCTTCTCTTTTTTAAATGATTTTTGGATACTGCTTTAAATAAACTATGTATACACTACTGTTTACACTCTATTATTCTAGTCTTATCCCTCACACGTCACAGTTTTAATATTGATATTTGCAGCTTTATAAAGATTGGGATTAATTCCTTTTTCATTATATTTAAAAAATTTTCCATTATCATGTATTCTTCTAGATTTGCTTTATAATTATTATATGGAGTATCACTACCTGAACCACAATTGGTACAAATTGAATTTAAAGAACCACCAATCCATTAGTGAAATAGTAACTGATCTATCCACTTTACTAAACTGATTAAAAGTTGAGTCCTTTGTATTAAAACTTATCTATTTACATGTCTCTTAGGTCCTGAGACTGTGCTCCCATGGAGTAGACAGTGTCCGATGTCCTTTGTATCCAAACCTGGAAGAAGCTCAATAAATTACTTACTAGTTTTAGTTGTTCAAACAACAAAAAAACATGTCTTCAGAAATACCCACCATAGAGATTAAGAATGTGTTGCTAAATGGATTTGGAAATTTCCAAGTTCAACCAAGGTATGAATTACAACTATTCAATTTGCCATTAACCAAAAGGTCTGCAAGCCTTCTACTCAAGAGCTCCAAACGAGTATCTAACAGGACTCAAGAATTCTAATGAATTCAGGTACAATTCAAGAATGGTGGCTGCAGCAAAAATAGCCATGAAGTCTTCCCTCCCCTGAGAGCAAGGGAGACAAAGGGAGCAGCGAGCAGGCAGAGAAGCAGCACAGCCGGCCCTGAGAGTTAATCATGTTGCGATGTAAATAGAAGTGAGTTTTCTTTCTCCTTCTCCTGAGAGCAAGGGAAAAAAAGGGAGCATCGAGCAGGCGAAAGAAGCAGCACAGCCAGCCCTGAGAGTTAATCACTCCTTGTTTAACTGTCACTAACTTGCAGTAACTGGATTTGTACTTTACAAAGCGAACCTCACTCCCTGACACTACGTAATTTACCTTCGGCACCCATCACCCCTGACTGTGTGTTACATACCCCACCTCTCACTCCGGGCACTTACATTCTACAGGCCCCTTGTAACAAATCACCCCCTATAGTTTTTGAATTTCAGAGACAAGGTCACAGGCCGATAAAGGAGAGGCAAATGGACGCCGTTTCCAGACTGCCAGACCCCAATTACCAGGCAGCCTGACGCCAGCTATGACTGTTTTGAAATAATGCAAAGGAAAGGAAGCATGCAAGACCTTCACTACTTTGATCCTTACCATATACCCCGGGCTGTGAGCCCCACATCTAAAATCTCCCGATTCCCAAGGAGGGGGGGCACAGTTGAGGTGCTAGCTTGCTGTCTTCCCTTCTGCCTAGCAGAAAAATAAAGCCATCTCTCTCTTCCTCCAAAATCCCTGTCTCCGTATTTCTGTTCGGCCTCGGTGCACAGGGAAGCCGATTTTTCGGCAACATGGTGAAGCAGATTTCAGGCATAGTTTATACTATCCCTTAAACTCGTATGAGTTTTAACTCCCTTTGCTGTGAAACCATGATTATTTGGCAACTTCTGATAGTCTGGGTCAAGGGTTGGCACACTTTCTTAAACGGCCAGAGAGTAAATATTCTAGGCTTGCAGGCTATTTGGTCTCTGGCACAGCCAATCATTTCTGCTCTGGTAGCACAAAACAACCAGAGCTACTGCATAAACATGGGAATGGCAGAGTTCCAAGAAAATGTTATCTGCAAAAACAGGTGGCCAGCCCGAGGGCTGCAGTTTGCCAACCTCTTGTCTAGCTGGGGAACCACATTACTTTCGTTTTAAAGAGAACTTGGGTTGATCAGCAATATTCTAGTCTTCTGAGTAGTTTATACTTACTGCCAAGTAATACATGGAACAGAATGTCAATTACCCAACTGCTAATGTGATCAGTGAACCAGTCAATTCAGTGTGAGTGGACAGAAATCAACGTTCTGGATTTTGATCCTCATGGTAGTCTATGAGAGGCCCAAAGGGGAGCCAGTATACCTCCCTATCTATGAGATCCTTATGGGTACAACTAAGCAGACATAAGAATAAGACATAAGAATGAGCTCTAAGAACCCAGAAGTCATATCTGTAGCACTAAAAAAATGGCACAGTTTGGAATAAAAATTGAGGCAATGTCAGTCAGTACAAAAACTTCCTGACAATCAGTAAAATACTCTTAAGAGTGGTGACAAAAATTCAATGACATGTTTGGAGAAGAAAGATATCAAGTATAAGAAGTGGCAAACCAAATTCTGGCCTAAAAGAGGCCTTAATACCAATTCTAGAAACTAATGGTTAAATTAAAAAGGTGAAACAAAACATGAGGGCATTAGTGTAACTGGCCCCTCAGTTTAGTGTAAGGTATGGAAGGTACCAATAGTAATAAGAGAATAACTGTAAGCTAACTCCCTAATTGCAGTTAAGAAAGAATCAATTAGATCAGCCATCTGCAGAAATGATACAAACGAAGAAATGTTTGGTATCAGTTTTAGAAATACCCCAAATCTAACCTAGGTGATCTAGACAGTGAGTGGGACATAGTTCTTTAACAAATCAATGGTAGAGCCTGATAAATGGCCTGATTAGGTGAGAGCCCTGATATGGTTAAGAGCACAGCTTCCATTTACTTGCTACAGAACACTTACTACATGCCAGAAGCTTTATACACACTATTTCATTTAATCCTCACAAGAGTCATGTGAAGGATCATTTATGTATGAGAAAGTTAAAGCTTGGAGATATTAACTTGCCTAAAGTTAATATTAGGGGGCAGAGCTGTGATTCAAACCCAAACCAGAACTCTACAACTAATTGTATTTTTCAAATGGATCATCTGTAGAACTCTATCCTGCATTATATTTCTTTTTTACCCTGCATTTTGAAAAGATATATATATATATTTTTAAGAGTTTTATTTATTTATTTATTTATTTTTAACATCTTTATTGGGGTATAATTGCTTTACAAAAAAAGATATATTTTTTAAAAATGTTCCATGGGCACATGAGTTGGGAAATTCTGAGTGTTTACTGTACTTCAAGACTTCTCTGAGCCTTTACTATAAAGACCAGGGAAAATAACAACTGGATTGACCGGCCTTTCCAGGCCATCTCTTTATTTGTCCTTCCTCTTTCTAACTGTATAAAGTAAATAATTAATAGAAAATAATATTTCCAGGATGTGGACTACATATGGTAGGAGCATGTAATTAGGGTGCTCAACAATGCCTGGATTTGAGACTCAGCATTTTAAAATGAATATTTATATGGAAAAACAAAATTAAACATAGGGTTTTTTAAAAAAAATTAAAGAAATGCATTAGGTAATAGTTACAGTAAAGAATACCCTCTAAGAATAGGAGTAAAAGCTGTTTGGCTTCCCTTGGTAACACCAACTCATAGAAGATCTTAGCTGTAAACAAGTAGATCTTAGTTGTAAACAAGCTGTATAATGATGCAATCTCTGACATAATTAAAACTGGGTGAACCATAATAGGTGTGTTCCTTGAATAGTTTGCCAAGTATTTGTCCAGGTCTATTACAGCTACTGAGCAAATGGGTTGGCATGAATAGTTATGTCCTTAATGTGTACATCATTAAGAGGTCGATATGTCTTCTCATTTACTGGTAACTTCTCCAATTCATCTAGAGTCTCCAGACCATCTATTACCCTGAAAGAGAAACAATATAATGTTTGAAAATATCCTGAGATTGAAACATAATATCCAAATACCTATAGCAATTACAGTCTCACCATGTCTCATAGTTCTTTGAATTCCCCAGTTGAGTGTACAATAAAATGTCGCTTTGATTTTCTGCCATAGGTAGGGGCCAAAATTCAGAAACAAAAATTCATTTTTATGCCTTTAGACAACAATAGCAATGGAAAGGAATATTCCCACCAAAGTATCTAAACATTGCATTCGGCCTCATTCACATGGAATAGCTACAAATGGGGCCAATATAACCAGTCATAAGGTTTTCTTTGTTATAGGAAAAACCTGGAGAAAGTATGTAAGGATGACACTAGTATTATCAGTACTGCCCTACACTGAAGGTCCTGAAGTGGGTGGCCTCTTTGCACTTTATTGTTTAAATACAGTGTTTTTATTTTTTGCTTCTGGACAACAAAAAACAATATTCAGAATAGGAGAAGATAAGCTCAACAGTTATGCCACTTCCAGCAAGCCCACTTCATGTTTCTATCAAGAAAAAATATATATATATTGAGAGCTATCCTTCTAATATGTTCTAGAAAGTTAGTCTAAAACATTTGCTAAGAAAAAGTGGCTTTTTAGATAATACCTCCTAGTGCAATTCAAATCAATTCCTAAGACATACTATGTACTTTAAAAAAAGAACAGATTTTCATTTTGTTTTACATTTCCACTAAAGTGATACTATAACCAAAGCCTTTGGATTTTACACCCAAATGTAGGACAATTAAGGTCTTGAAATTATAAGTTTTAAATGCTTTCCCATGGGAAGGAAATCCAAACAAGAGGGGATATAGGTATATGTATAGCTGATTCATTTTGCTGTACAGTAGAAACTAACACAACATTGTAAAGCAACTATACTCCAGTAAAAACTAACTAACTAACTAAAGGCTTTCCTACCTTCTGGGTCAGTAAGAGAGAAAGAGGGTATAAGAAACAGATCTCAGGCAAAAAAGGGCATGTAGAATTGAAGCAAGTAAGCCTAGTTAAGTATCTGGGACATGGGCCCCTTTGAGAACCAGTGGAAAGCTATGTACCCTTTTTCTCAGAAAAATGTATGTGCATATATACAAAACAATTTCAAGGAGGTACTGGACCAAAGATTAAGAATTCTTGTTCTAAACTCTACAGTTTTTTTTTACCAATCCAGTAAGATAAGTCCTAGTAATTACTAATCAATAGTTCTGAATGGTGGGTTAAGGGAGAAAAGAAAAAAAAGGGAGTCTGGTGCTCGCTTCGGCAGCACGTATACTAAAATTGGAACGATACAGAGAAGGTTAGCATGGCCCCTGCACACGGATGACACGCACATTCGTGAAGCCCACAAAAACCACTAAAGGCTGTAATATTCCTTTTCATTGATTATTACTAATCTATAAATTAGACATGTATATGGAATAAAAAAGAAAAGCTGTAGACTCTTCTATTTTCAATTAACCTAGCTTGGCATCCAACTGTGAAAGAAAACAAACTCTAAAACTGTGCCTTGGTTTATTAAGCACAGTAAACATTTGTTGACAAACTGACTTCCTGTTGATTTATAAAAGCAATTCCCAGGTAGAGGGCTTGTAATGGATATTCTTGCAGAGACTGCTAAACACTCCCTAGGATCCAATCTCCCCTTCTTATTCACAGAGGCCTGGTTTTATTGCGAGTGGCAATATGTCTGGCTAAGAAACACTGCCTACCCTCCCTTGTAGGTAAGTTCTGGGCTTTCCAGGAGAGCTCTTGAGAAAGGGGCTGACTCAGCTGGCAAGCACCTTTGCCCTTCCTCCTTCTTCCTACTTGGAGTACAACTGTTCCGGCTGGGGCTGTGCTGCCCAAGCTATGGCCATGAAGTGAGCTTCAGAATGATAGCTAAAGACGGTTGAGAAGAAAGACAGAGGCACCTGGAACACTGGTGATACAATAGAACCACTATCACATACCATCTTGTTTAAGCAACTGTTTTTCAGATGTGTTAGTTGATGCAAGATGCTATTCTTAATGAAAACAGATACATACTGTTAACTTGCATAATGATCCTGAAAAAATAGTACTGGCCCTTCTTTTACAAAATAATAAAACTGAGGCTCAGAGAGGTTGTGCGTCTCCCCAGGTCACAGGGCTGTTACGTGGTGGACTTAAATTTCAGGTACATTTAGCTCTCATACTGCTCTTTGAGTATTAGTTATGCTGTCATCACAGCCACTCATATGCATCCTTTGCATTGAAATTCCAAAGAAAACCATAACCAGAATACTCACTTTCCAAATACTGTGTATTTCATGTCCAGATGTGGCTGCTTCCCATAGGTGATGAAGAACTGAGATCCATTGGTGTTTGGGCCATTATTAGCCATAGATACAACACCTCTAACGTTGTGCTGAAAAAGAAAGACCAAAGTATTAGCTGTTTTTACATAAGTATTCCAAATAAAGGACTGAAACAAGACGTGCACTCTACCTTCCCAGTATTTAAGGGATCAAGAAAACATGTAATCATCTTCCATTAGGGCTAATCCAAATGTTCAGTTTCTGTATTATCTGTATCTCTGGAAACTTGTATCTAAGTTGTTTATATATATATATATATATATATATATATATATATATATATATATCTCAAATCACATTCCCCAATTAATTTCACCTTTGGAGAAGCAGAGCCA
This sequence comes from Aethalodelphis obliquidens, assembly GCF_003676395.1. Taxonomy (NCBI): domain Eukaryota; kingdom Metazoa; phylum Chordata; class Mammalia; order Artiodactyla; family Delphinidae; genus Aethalodelphis; species Aethalodelphis obliquidens. Next base: position 34,323,348 of record NW_020837946.1, on the reverse strand, counting down.
CAAACACTTTTGGCAATACCAATGTATAATAGAAATAATCCTTACATTTATATTAAGGAACAGTGTGCTGGCATGAAATGATCAGGCAGACAACAAAACCAAAATCCCCATAATCTCTTCACATATACACTGGACTCTGGCTAGTTTCCTTATCTGTAAAACAAGGGAGGTTGGACTAATTCAGCGGTTTATTCATAATTCAAATGCTCACAAGGGTTACCAGATAATAAATTGATAATTGGGCAGAATGTAAACGTTAGGGAATGGTGGAGCCTGGCAAAAGGAATAGTGTAGCTCTTGCCTCATGACGTTTACAATCTTTTTAAACCAATGGCCATAGAGAATGAATCTGTGGGTCTTCCATCCATGGGCAGTCAGTTTATAACCCCAGGACTGGATGATCTAAGGAAGGCCTTGTATAACTCTAATATTCATGATACTGTTTGCTATACAAGGGACTGTGTACAGGAATTAAAAGGACTTTACTGATAAGATTGAAGACAGAGCTGTCTTACAGGGAGATGCCCAAATATAAAATATACTAAAGGTAACGCCAATGATTACTCTATCTTTAGCTATTCATCAGGGGACACTAATAAGACAAACTACAGAGATGCAGCTTCATAGAGATATTAATGCTTTACCGTTCCCTAAAAGGTGACTACCAATAACATATGTAGTGTTTGATACATACATAAGAATATATGTACCACTTACAACTTAATAAAATCAGCACCCATTAACCTATTTCCAAGTTTTAAGAATTAAAATTTACCAAACTGTTACATATGCCTATGTGCTCCTCTCAGTTATTACTTCAGCCTCTCCAAGAGGTAACCAGTGTTCTGATATCTTTACATTCAATACATGCCTATACAATATATTGTTTCCTTTTGCTTGTTTCTGAGCTCTATAAAATAGTATCATACTATTTGTAGTCTTCTGGGAAATGATTTCTACACTTAACATTATGTTTCTAAGATTCATACATGTATACATAGCTGTAGTTCTGATTTCTTTCACTGTATAACATTTTACTTCTGAATATACTACGACTTGTCCATTCAAAGATCAATAGACATTGTTTCTAGACTTTTGCTATTACCAATAGTACTCTAGGAACACTCTTGTACATGCTTCCTAGTGCACATGTACATGAATTTCTCTAGGGTAAACATGTGGGAATGGAATTTCTGGGTTAGAGTACATGAATATTCAATACGCATCCTCAACTCTGGTATATAAGAAAATAGTTCTTAACCTTGTCTGTCTAGGAATCACGAGGGAACCTTAAAATACAATCGAGGTCCTAATCAGTTCTACTGACTTTTTCTCTAGACTTAGGGAGGTAAGGCCCTAATCTTTTATAGTTTTAAAACTTCCACAGGTGAATCTGTAACAGCAAAGTTTGAAAACCACTGGCATAGGATGACAGATTAGTACCAAGGAAGCAGTCATTCATTAATGCCTAAAAAATCATTTCATTTCCAATTCAGAAAAAGGATGACTTTTTTTTTTTTTTTTTTTTTGCGGTACGCGGGCCTCTCACTGTTGTGGCCTCTCCCGTTGCGGAACACAGGCACCAGATGCGCAGGCTCAGTGGCCACGGCCCACGGGCCCAGCCGCTCCGCGGCATGTGGGATCTTCCCAGACTGGGGCACAAACCCGTGTCCCCTGCATTGGCAGGCAGACTCTCAACCACTGCGCCACCAGGGAAGCCCAATTATTTTAACCTGTATTATTACAACATATGTATCAAAGTTTCCAAGTGTAAACATAGCATGAAAAAATAGATTTTGAAGTATTTTGGATTTACCTTAAGATATTCACTGTATTCATCTTCAAATTTCTTGCCCCAGATACTGCTACCTCCTCTTCCAGTACCTATATTACAAGACGAACAAATGAAAGAAAGTATTTAATTAAAGCTGAAAAAGGGTTCATTTTCTAAACATAAGGGCTAGTTTATATAGCATAACCCTTTAAATACAAATAAAATTTGGTACGTCCTCACTTACCAAAATTGAACTTTAAAAACCATAAAAATAAAATATCTCTACAAAAACCAAAACCCCTCCTTATCAATATTGTTCATACTTTAGGGCTCGGTGCTAGTACCTTCTGCTTAAAAATTTCTTGCTAAGGTAAGTTATAAAAACCCCACATGCTTTTATTTTTCTCTTCTTTGTCTAGTCTCTTCTTCACACTACATACCCTAGGTATACACCCTAGGTATTACTGGAATAACTTACCTGTTGGATCTCCTGTTTGAACCATGAAACCCTTGATATTTCTATGAAATATACAGCCATTGTAGTAATTACTGGCACAAAGAGCCAAGAAATTCTGAAGAGAATAAAAACAATGATTGAGAAATGATGTAGCAGAAGATAAGAACCATTTAAGATTTAAGAATATTTAAGATAAAGAACCAATTGTAGGGACTTCCCTGGTGGCACAGTGGTTAAGAATCTGCCTGCCAATGCAGGGGACATAGGTTCGAGCCCTGGTCCAGGAAGATCCCACATGCCGCGGAGCAACTAAGCCTGTGTGCCACAACTACTGAGCCTGAGCCCTGGAGCCCGCACACCTAGAGACCATGCTCCACAACAAGAGAAGTCACTGCAATGAGAAGCCCACTCACCACAACTAGAGAAAGCCTGCGCACATTAACAAAGACACAACACAGCCAAACAAACAAACAAAAAAAGCCAATTGTATTTATTGAAAACACTACAACAACCTATTTAAATGATATCTTTTAGGCATTACTTTGGATAATGTCACTGCCTAAAACTCTTCAATAGCTTCCTTCTGTTCTTGAAATAAAATGCAAAATCCTCAGGAGAGCCTAGCAAGCCCTGCATGACCCAGCCTACTTCTACATCATCATAATGATAATAACCCCTTCCCTGCTGCTTGCTGTGTTAACCCCATCAGGCTTCTGAAAATTCATCCAAAAAACACAGGCTTTCCCACCTTAAGGCCCTTGTACCTGCTATTTCTATACCTGGAATGTTCTTTTTATAAGTCCTTCCAGAGAGATGCCTTCATTACCTTTCACACTCAGTTTTTTGTTGTTTTTTTTTTGCGGTACGCGGTCCTCTCACTGTTGTGGCCTTTCCCGTTGCGGAGCACAGGCTCCGGACACGCAGGCTCAGCGGCCATGGCTCACGGGCCCAGCTGCTCCACAGCATGTGGGATCTTCCCCGACAGGGGCACGAACCCGTGTCCCCTGCATCGGCAGGCAGACTCTCAACCACTGCGCCACCAGGGAAGCCTTCGCACTGTTTTTAAAGCATCACTTTCTTGGCTAGGCTTGCCCTCACCTTCTTTTAAATAAATCCTTTCCCATTATTCTCTATCTCACAACTTTATTTCCTTCAAAGCATTATTACCCTCTAGAATTACTTTTTTTCTAGAATGAATCTTCCCCCCTGCCTATCTTCCCGGGTAGAATATTAGCTCCACAATAGCAAGCCATGTCTCTTGTTCATCACTGTAGTTCTAGTTGCTGGCAAGATAGCCTTCCATAAATAAATTACTTAATGAATGAATATATATAGCTGACTCTTTTTCCTTCTTGTATTTCTCTCTCTTTTTTTTTTTTTTTGGCTGAGCCACGAAGCTTGCAGGATCTTAGTTCCCTGACCAGGGACTGAACCTGGGCCATGGCAGTGAAAGCACCAAGTCCTAACCACTGGACCGCCAGGGACCGCCTCTTTTTTCCTTGTTTAAATGACAAGGATAGAACCTTGTCATTTAAACAAGTAAAATAATGTATGGAACAGTTCTCTTACCTAATATCTAATGATTATTTACATTTCTTGAGGAAAATGAGCCAAAGGAAAAAGATACCAGCCACTCTGTGGTTAGAGAAAAATTCTCTACCCTTTCTTTGATCCAACTTTGACATCAGAAAAAGAAGTGTAAATTAGACCAGAAATTATCATTGTGGGTTTTTCTTGACAATAGTTTTATAGAAACTTTTTTTTGGATGTTGTTTAAGTTAGATGACTCAATTTCAAAATGGTTATCCTGTTGCATTAACTCATCTTTTATACATACATTACGCTACTCACTTCACATGTTTTGGGTGTCCTCTCACAGAAGACTTCGATTTTAATATCACCTACATCTGTATGCAGTGTCACCGACTAAAAAGGAGAGAGAATGTGAGAACGAATGAGATTTCTTCAGGTGACTTTGTGCACTGTATCATTTCCCTAACTAGATATTAAAGATAACTACCTGAATAAAAACAGAAAGAAACACCATTTCAGAGATGATCCACCCACACAGTATCTCTGAGAGATAAGTTGTATTTCTTCAAAATTTATTTCAGCAGTAGAAAAAAAATTCCAGAAGAGAAATATAAATGTTAAGGTAAAATGATATCTATGCTAAAATATTTGGGAGCAAATATTGTGATGGAAATAATCATTTTAAGTTTGAATATTTCATCAATAAAAATAAAAAGTTTTTATGTATTACTGACTTAAGTGGCAATTCACTAAGTCATTAATATATATTGAAAAATAGTAAGAAAATGACTTTTACAAACATAGTTTCCACCATCTCCCTTATGTAATTTAATTGCGAGAGACTTAAAAAACAATTTCTTTCTCCACTAAAGACAACAGACATAAAAAGCGTCAGTGTTTTCAGATCGTAAAAGTGCAAAGGTAACCAGAGTACTTCTTCTTGCTTGCTTTTTGTTTAATCTGTTGTTTTGGTAGCTAGAATATTCCTTTTGTTACCCCATTCCAGAGAGGGTGGAAAACTTCTGAGGCTTCCTTTTAAAATTCTCTTCTTACAATAGTTGTCCACCTTAGATCAAGAGCAAAAGGATCCAATCAAAATGACCACACCTGGCTATGCTCTTCTGACCCTGCAACACCACCTTTCCATCTCTATCCATCTTGTATCAATCTTTTTCCATAAAAGGTAAATTCTGTGTTTTAAGTGAAAAACATAAAGAATCTGAAATCACTTTACACTGTATGCTTCTACAGATTATCATTGCTCTGTTTTGTCACTGAAATTTCCATGCAGTTTTATTTCCCTTGACTGAATTTCTAAAAATTACTTATAATGAAAGACATTCATAAGAATTCTGTAAAATTTACCATTTTTCTTCTTGATGCTTTCAGGAAGTACTGTTACTTTCTCAGTTTACTGAGAGAAGTTCAAAAACGAGCCTCTATTTCCAAAAGAAAAAACAATTAAATTCACTTCCCTCTCTTAACTCACACTTGCTCATCTTTACCGCATATTTAAGAGAAAAAGTCTCGATGAGCACCCATCCTGCCCCAAGTAATAAAAACCCGGTTATGAAAGCGATCAGGCGATACTACTCGTCTCAAGCCCCTCAACTCCTACTTCCACTGCTCACTCTTCACGGGCCGGGTACATTCCCGCCTTGGGGTCTAAGCACTGGGTGTTCCCCTTGCCTGGAACACGTACACTCAGACATCTGTACGGCTATTTTCCTCACCTCCAAGTCTCTTCTCGAAAGTCTGGTCTGGACCTGATAACTCTATTTAAACCTGCCTTAACGATTTCCTTTTCCATAGCACTTAGCACTAATATACTCTATGCTTTACTAATTGTCTTATTTCAACAACACCCTCCCCGTACAGAATACTCACTGGAAGCAGTCCAAGAACTAACATACACAGCGCTCTGCGAGCATTTGAGTTAAGTGAATGAAAGAATAAGTGACGTTACCCCATACTTACTTAACCACTTCGATTAGCACAGCGGTTGTTAAAAGAGCAAAGGTACAATCGCAGTTGCCCCCACGGGTCTGCAGATTCGAAATTAAGTTTCTTCAGGCCACCGGAGGTCGAGCAAGGGACCTATTAGAGAGAACGCCCCTCACCTGCTCGCCTCCTCCCTCCGCCCCCTCCTCCCTGTCTCAAACCAAACGACTAGAACTAGGGAGACACTAATTTCTCCCCACCAGGTACACTTTTGACTATGAAAGGGTCAAAATTATCTTTTAATAATTACACTAGGACAACAAGCGTAACTCTGGTCATTCTCTAGAAGTGCCTTGGGCTCAGTCGCAAAGCCGGAAAGACCACCTCCGACCGGCTCCCCCGCCCCGCCCACTTTCACGAAGCCGGGAACTTCCGCGCAGGACCGGAAATAGCGCTCGCGGAGTTCCCGGGGCTGGTGAGTCTTGGGCGGGTTAAGTTTCAGCGTGAGTAGCTGAGGCCATGGCGGCGCGCTGTGGTTTACGAACCTGCTACAGCGAAAGGTGGCGGGGGAGGAGATAGGCGCAGAAAACTGGCTTGCCGCGGGAGAGCATAGCGCTCTAGAGGGGCCGGGGACTTAACTTACGGACTTATCGGCTGTGCCATCTGCGCTCTTCATTGTTCTAGAAAAGGCCTGAAGGGGGACTGAAACAAGAGGGCGCAGTTTGCAGGCTGTAAAGTGGGCCTTGCTAATGAATCTTAATAATAAATAGTGCAGACTCTAGGCCAGGCATTGTTCCCAGCTTCACGGTTAAATCTTGCAACCACGCTGTAAGCTGAGCACTATTATTTGCACCCTTCAGAGGTGGAAACCACAGAGGTAGAGTCCTCAGAGACAGCTGTGGCTTTGGGAGTCAGTCTGGTTTTAGAGTCGGTCGGTGCTCTTCCCACCATGCTCTGCCGCCTCCCATTCTCGTTAATTGTGACTTAAAGCTACTCAGCTTCGTAGGAAATGGGGAGTGTTTTGTTACTTACAATGGCTCCTTCAAATGTAACAGTAGGTAACAGAACCGGCGTGGTGGCCCATTAGAGCTTCACTTTAGGGCTTGCCAGATTTAGAAGAGTCTGGAGAGTGGAGTAGTATCAGGACGTGGAATCTGGAGAGTGGAAGTGGTATAAGGACCCTTAGAAGATCTTCCAAGACCCCAGGTTCGAGTGGTTCCACCTCACTCCAAACTGTATATTGAATAAGTGCATTAAATATTTCTTTTTTTATTATTTTATTTTATTTTTGTCTGCATTGGGTCTTCGTTGCTGCACGCAGGCTTTCTCTACTTGCGGCGAGCGTGGGCTACTCTTGGTTGCGGTGCGCAGGCTTCTCCTTGCGGTGGCTTCTCTTGTTGCGGAGCCCAGGCTCTAGGCATGTGGGCTTCAGTAGTTGTGGCTCACGGGCTCTAGAGCGAGGGCGCAATAGTTGTGGAGCACGGGCTTAGTTGTTCCATGGCCGGTGGGATCTTCCCGGACCAGGTCTGGAACCCGTGTCCCCTGCATTGGCAGGCTGATTCGTAACCACTGTGCCACCAGGGAAGTCCCAATATTAAATATTTCTGCATACAAATATTGAAAAAAATTTGCTTTTGAAATTGAGTTATGAGTATTTCATTAAATTTACAATTGACTATGCTTTCTTGTTAATTATTTTGCATACCATGAAATGCTTTTCTTCAAAAACAAAAGTGTTCATAGATACTACATTTAAGAATGGAGCAGACAGTGTTTTGTATTGGATATAGATGTCTATAAGGCTTACAGACTGTGTGGGCCCTTACATCTTCACCTCTCCCACCTCTTGATTCTGGCCTTTGTGTGGCAGGTAGCTGTTGGCTCAGGGGCAGCAGCTCCTGCCCTTTCCTGCCTTGACCCTACCCATTCACAGAGTGACTCACCTGTGCATCCCATGGTTCTGGCTGCCGATAAAACACTTAACTTTTTTTTTTTAAACTAATATATTTTTTTGAATTTTATTTTATTTATTTTTTATACAGCAGTTTCTTATTAGTTATCTACTTTATACATATTAGTGTATACATGTCAATCCCAATCTCCCAGTTCATCCTACCACCACCCATACCCCGCCACTTTCCCCCCTTGGTGTCCGTACAAAACACTTAACTTTTTAAATATGTTATTGTTACTCTTTTGATAAAGCACTTTTTAATGTCAGTATGTACCACCCTAACTCCAAATTCTGCTATGATGGGGGAAGCGGGACTGTGTCAGTCTGTATAGTAAGCATTTAGTGCTGGCCTATGTTGGTCATCCTGAGATACAGAAAAGGTAGTTTCTGTCCTCCAGTAACTTTAGCGTAGTGGGGGAGACAGACAAACAGGAATATAATATTATGAGAATAACTAGTGCAAAAGCAGGTGGGACAGGGAGAGGGACGACACTGAAAAGGAAGGTTTGTCAAGAAAAGCTTTATTTAGGAAGTCGAAAGGGTCTTGGAAGGAAGGGTAATATTTAGAGAAATGGAGAAGGGTGGTTGAAGCACAGGTGGGGAGAACAAGAACAAGGGTGTGGGTTTCCCTGGGGGCGCAGTGGTTGGGTGTCCGCCTGCCGATGCAGGGGACACGGGTTCGTGCCCTGGTCCGGGAAGATCCCACATGCCGCGGAGCGGCTGGGCCCATGAGCCATGGCCGCTGAGCCTGTGCGTCCGGAGCCTGTGCTCTGCAGCGGGAGAGGCCACGGCAGTGAGAGGCCTGCGTACCGAAAAAAAAAAAAAAAAAAGAACAAGGGTGTGTGGGAGGGGGCAGGGAGGAGGAAGGGAACATAATTGTGTGTTGTGCACCAGGTTTGTGCAAGGTGACTTAAGCATATTAATCCATTTACTCCTCCAGACGGCCTGTGAGGTAAGTTATAGTGTCTCCATTTTGTAGATGAGAAAACAAGCTCAGAGAGGTTAAATGACTTACCTATGATACCATGTGCCAGTAAGTGGCAGAGCCAGTATTTGAAGCCAGGCACGTAGGACTACAGCTCTTTTGCTCATATGCTTTGCTGTCTCAAAGGTCCATTTTCTGTGTTTTGACTTCAGATACTCAGTTTTACCTGACTTCTGCATGTTGTCATCTCGTGTACGCCTGGTCCCCACGACAGTCCGCCTAATCCATTCCCTGATCTGCAGTTCTTCCCGTTCCTTCATGGATCTAAAGACTCTCCTTTCCTCCTTGAATGACTTTGCATCCCTCTCATTTGCTGAGAGTTGGGACAATGTTGGATTACTGGTGGAACCAAGCCCACCACACACTGTAAACACGCTCTTCCTAACCAATGATTTGACAGAAGAAGTGATGGAGGAGGCACTGCAGAAGAAGGCAGATCTCATTCTCTCCTACCATCCACCCATTTTCCGACCTATGAAGCGCATCACCTGGAAAACCTGGAAAGAGCGCCTGGTGATCCGGGCACTGGAGAACAGAGTCGGGATCTACTCTCCTCACACGGCCTATGATGCTGCTCCGCAGGGAGTCAACAACTGGCTGGCTAAAGGGCTTGGTGAGAAGCCTCTTGTTCTTTCATATTCAGTATTTTCCCTACCAGTGCTTTGAAATTTTAGAATGTATTTCCAGTAGTGTTTTAACTGCTTTAGGGATGGGGACCATTATTCTACTTTCATATATTTTAAAATAATCTTGCTGAAATCTTGCAATTAAATTGCATTTGAAAAATGAAATTTTTATCCTTAGTGAACAAGGACAGCATAGGAAGTCTTCATTTTTGATCGAGCTTTGTGATTCCTTACTCATGTGGCACAGTGCCTGGCACTCAGGCACTCCAGAAACGCTTGTTAAACTGAACTGAAAGCTTCAAGCCTCTCCAAAATATACTTCATATGTCAATCAAATAGAGTTTTATTGAATTAGTCCTTATGCCCAGCACAATGAGGGAATTCAGCATATGTGTTTTAGCAAGTCTTTTTAGTTTACTCATTTTGGGCTGAAGCTTCTGTGATGATAAAATCTGGATTACTGTGGTCAAGTAAATTATGAACATCTGCGACTTGAATCATAGTTTACATGAGTAAATTTAGTAAGCAGTCACAATTCTATATGTTATGTAAAAATTCATGAGTCAGTCTTGTCCAACTTTTTGTGATATTTACGAGTCTTCTGGAAAATCTGAAAATAAATTGGATTATGTATGTCTGTACTAAATCCCTAAATTACGGGGATTGTTGAATGTATATATAAGGGATATGTATGTGTGTGTATATTATATAAGCATCTGAGAATGAATCTTTTCAAAAATACTCATTTCTTAGAAGTTTTGCCCATAGTGGTTTATCTTTCTAATTTTTAAATAAACCCACAAAAACTCCAATTTCTGACAATTTTTTCTTTCTAGGAGTTTGCACCTCCAGGCCCATCCATGCTTCCAGAGCTCCTGACTACCCCACGGAGGGAACACACAGAGTAGAATTCAATGTTACCCACACCCAAGACCTGGACAAAGTCATTTCTGCAGTGAAAGGAATTGCAGGTGTATCTGTCACTTCTTTTTCTGCTAGGTACAATATCTTTTCCTCTTTTTGTGTATATTAATTTGTAAGAATCTTTCTTACAGATTCTATAACTCTGTTATTTAAGTTTGCAGCAAATCACTTTCCTAGGGTGGGTTTACAAAGCAGCATAATTCTCATTTGCCTGCAGGTCCCTAAGGAGAACCATGGGATCTTTTCAAAGCAAAAAAATAAAAATTTTCTATGTGGGAGAGACTATATCACACATCCTACAGTATTTCTAATCCTCCTGGCAATGTTGAAAGTTATTTTTACCTTAGGGTATGCAGATATACCCTAGTTATATGCTGATAACATAGGTTTACTTTTATCAGTTCCCAGCAAATGATGATTCCCAAACACTTGAAAAGAAAAATACATTAAAGTGCCTCTTGGAAGGTCAATCATTTATTTAATTAGGGCTGAGATACCAAAAGGTTGCTTCAGGGACATCCCTGGTGGCGCAGGAGTTAAGAATCCGCCTGCCAGTGCAGGGGACACGGGTTCGAACCCTGGTCCGGGAAGATCCCACATGCCGTGGAGCAACTAAGCCCGCATGCCACAACTACTGAAGCCCGCACACCTAGAGCCCATGCTCCGCAGCAAGAGAAGCCACTGCAATGAGAAGCCTGCGCACCGTAACGAAGAGTAGCCCCCGGTTGCTGCACAGCAACGAAGACCCAATGCAGCCAAAAATAAATAAATTAATTAATTAAAAAAAAAATGTTGCTTCATTAGAGATTTTTTTGGGGGCTGATTTACCCTAATACCTACTAAAGCATCGTAAAAGACAAGTTATACAAAACTAGGACTTAATAATTGTTAAAAAAAAACGATAGGTACAATGACTTTTTTATAAAATGGAAATCTGTTGCACGAACCTGTGTCCCCTGCATCGGCAGGCGGACTCTCAACCACTGTGCCACCAGGGAAGCCCAAAAATGACTCTTTGATGAGTGGTTTTTAAGTGTAGATACATTATAGTAAAATCGTAGTAAATGTCCTCTAATAATATTGGGGAATTCCAAGAATCTTAAGAAAAATTGTTTATAAGATTTTGCATAGGTTCCAGTCATGGTGTCTTTTACCATACTGAAATACTGTGTAAATACTGAAATTAAAATTATACAAATAAAGCATGAAAAATTTAAGCAATACAAAAGTTCTCCTTGTCCCCTCTACTCAATCCCAGTATCTTCAACTCAAGTTGTCTTTTCCTTTGTTTTCAGAGAAGTGGGTATCTTTCCAAACATGTATAGGGACACAAAGAAATGTGTAGTTTTGTCTTATTCATTGCTTTCTTAATTAAATGGTATGCTGTATTTGTCTTTTTAACTTAAGATGTCTTAGAAATCTATCCATGTATGTCTCTCTTTTTAATTGCTACACAGTGTTTATTATGAATGTACTGTAATTTCTTGAAGTATTCCTCTTCCTAACTGATGGACTTTTTAAAACACTGATGCACATTTAGTTTGGTTCCAGTTTCTCCATATTACAGGTAATATCGGGGATTTACCATTAGATTGGGGGCCAGGCATTGTTTTTGCTTTTTCTTTTCAAATCTCTACAGATGGTTCCAGTGTTGAAACTACACTTCCACATTGTCTTGTAAGGTGTCTTAGTTCTAGAATTCTATGATTATATTTAGAGTATATGGTTAAATACAAAACTTTCTTGGTGCTAGTTGTTTTGGAGAGGCTCTGGGGCATTGGTTTTTTTTTTTTTTTTGGGCTGTGCCCCACGGCTTACAGGATCTTAGTTCCCCAACCAGGGATCCAGGGATTGAAGGGATTGAACCCGGACCCCAGCAGTGAAAGCACCGTGTCCTAACCACAGAACCACCAGGGAATTCCCAAGGGCATTGCTTTTTTTATTTTATTTATTTATTTATTTTTAAGGGCATTGCTTTTTAAAGGGTGATTCAGGGACCTCTGAATCATTGCTAACGGGTGCTTATGAAAAATGCAGATTTTGGGCTTTATCCTAGATCTGTGTAATTAGAATGGGGTTTGCCTGAGGATCTGTCCAGGAGATTCTTGTATTCAATGATGTTTGAAAATTAACTTTTCTAGGGCCCCAGCCCCATTCATAGATGTTCTGTTTCACTGGATCTGTGGAAGGGTCCAGCAGCTGTTATTTTAAGAAGACAGCAGGAGATTTCTGATGCACAACCAGGACTAAGAACTGTTCTAGAACAGGGGTTTCAGAGTGAGGTCCCTGGACCAGCAACATCAGCATCACCTGGAACTTGTTAGAAAGATAAATTCTTAGCCCCCACTCGGACCTACTGAACTAGAAACTCTGGGGGTAGGGCCCAGCAGTCTGTTTTAATAAGGCCATGAGATGATTTTGATGCATGTGAAAGTTTGAGAAACACTATTCTAGAAAATAGTTTGGCTTGGAATTAAGTCCTAAATTCCATATAAATCTGATCTCCTATTATAGGAGGTTGTAAACTGTGGATTCTTTTAAATACATTGTTTATATTTATCCTAAACCAGGAAGTGACTTTTTTTCTAGGTCTGATGATGAAGAACAAACACGGCTCAGTCTGAATTGTACTCAGCAAGCTTTAATGCAGGTGGTGGCTTTTCTTTCCCAGAACAGACAATATTATCAGAAGACTGAAATTCTGTCACTGGAGAAGGTAATAAAAAACATGTTACTGTGCATTTTTGTTTGACAATTCATATGTAAATTATTAGATATAAAGTGGTGATTGAGGGCATGTCATGCCCTGGAAAGTATATTTAAAACTGGAGACGTGGGCTTTCCTGGTGGCGCAGTGGTTGAGAGTCCGCCTGCCGATGTAGGGGACGCGGGTTCGTGCCCCGGTCCGGGAAGATCCCACATGCCGCGGAGCGGCTGGACCCGTGAGCCATGGCCGCTGAGCCTGTGCGTCCGGAGCCTGTGCTCTGCAACGGGAGAGGCCACAACAGTGAGAGGCCCGCGTACCGCAAAAAAAAAAGAAAACAAAAAAAAAAAACAAAAAAAAAACGGAGACGTTTCAGGAATAAGAAAATGTTGGAACTTGTCTTAGTCCGTTCGGGCTACTATAACATGTTTGGACTGCTATAACAGAGTGCCACAGACTGGATAGCTTATAAACAACAGAAAGTTACTTCTCACAGTTTTGGAGGCTGGAAAGTCCAAGATCATGGCACTGGTAGATTTGGAGTGGTGTCTGGTGGGAGTTCACTTTGTGGTTCAAAGATGGTGCCTTCCCTCTGTGTTCTCACATGGTGGAGGGGACTAAGGATCTCTCTGGAGCCTCTTTTCTAAAGCACTAATCCCATTCGTGTGGGTTCCAGCCTCATGACTTAAGTACCTCCTAAAGGCTACACCTCCTAATCCGTAGGTTAGGATTTCAACCTATGAATTTGAGGGGGACGGAAACATTTAGACCATAGTGGTACTTCTTCAGGATTAGAGACTCAGTTACAGGTTCAGTCTCTTATCTTATACCCTATGCCTGGACCGTTTTTATTCATTCTTTTAACTTGACAGCCGTTTGTATGATGATTCCTATGTCTTTACTTCCTGTCTCAGAATGCTTTCTTAAGGTAAAAGATAAAAAATTTTAAAAGAACCTATATTTCCAGCCACTTTCTGAACATTTTCCACTTATGACTCTTACAAGTATTTAAAATCCAATATATACAAGTATTGACCTTATCCCCATACCACGCCTTTAAATACCACTTTTTTCCGTTTTATTGGTGGCATCATCATCTATCTTATTTGCGGTTTGCACAACTCTCCCTTGCCCCTGTAAATCCAAGCCCTGCTGATTCTGTCCCTAAATCTACAAATGTTTCTCCTCTCTGTTTGCTTCGCCACCACAGTAGTTGAAACTCTCATCTTCTCTCACTTGGGATATGAGTAGTCTCCTGAGTGGGCGCCTACAGGAGACAATCCAGGCTTTTTAGCTTAGAGTGTGAAGCCCTTCATGACTGGCAAGGACCCCTGTCTCCACGTCTTCTCCATCCGCATCCCTTGCTCTGTATACCAGCTACACTGTCTGCTTTTCCATCTGCCCTGTGCGGTCTCTCCCACCTTGGCACCTTTGTACGTGATCTCTCTCTTTAGAATGCCTCTCCACATCTCACCCTGTCCCTAACCCACCACACTGCACTTGACATCACTCCTTTTTTAACTCCTTTCTGGTCTGTCTTCGAAACCCAAGTCGTTGTAGAACCTTGTTTGACTCCACTTAGTCCAAGTACCCACCTCCCCTAGTCTCAACTCATTTATTTTGTCATTCCTTCGTGCTCCCAGAAAAAAACAATACCTACTTTGTATTTAAAAACACTTTTATTTTCATTGTTTAAACATCTGCCTTCCCAGGAGACTGAGCTCCTAGAAGTCAGAGAATGTTTTTGTCAGGTTTGCATCCCCAAATTTTAGCCTGGAGCTGGTTTTATAGCAAGCTGATAATATGCTTTTTTTTTTTTTTTTTTTTTTTTTGCGGTACACGGGCCTCTCACTGTCGTGGCCTCTCCTGTTGCAGAGCACAGGCTCCGGACGCGCAGGCTTAGTGGCCATGGCTCACGGGCCCAGCCGCTCCACGGCATGTGGGATCTTCCCGGACCGGGGCACGAACCCCGTGTCCCCTGCATCAGCAGGCGGACTTTCACCCACTGCGCCACCAGGGAAACCCAATATGCTTGTTTTATTGATCTCGGCATTTGCTGTCTGTTCTATGGATTTGGTTTCTAGGACTGGTGATGTACAGTTTTTCTAATTTGTTTCTCTTCAGCCTCTGCTTCTACATACTGGGATGGGACGGTTATGCACCCTGGATGAGTCTGTCTCCTTGGCAACCATGATTGAGCAAATCAAAAGGCACCTAAAACTGTCTCATGTTCGCCTTGCTCTTGGAGTAGGGAAGACCTTAGGTAAATATGTCTCCTTTATTTGTCCAGTATACTCACTGATACTGTTGGGCAAAAATTGAAACTCTTGGCTGTGTCAGTATAGATGATAGAAACGTGTTAAGAAACGTGTTAGCAGCTCACAGGAGATGACTGCTTTACTTTATCGATCAGGGTGGTTGAGGTTATACTGTGATATACATCTCATTGGCCTAAACACGATTTATTTCTCAGGCACACTCCACATTCATCTCAAATCGGTGGGGGAAGTTTGCTCATTGTAGACTGGTTACTGTTGCAGAGGGAGGGTCTCAAACCATCAGTTAAACATTCTAGTCTGGAAATACATATTCTGTTCAATTCATTGTCCAGAATTACTCAACCCAGGGAGAGCATGAAGTGCAATCCTACCAATATCCAGGAAGAAAGCTGGAAATTGTGATTGCTCCAGTTACAATGCAAATCTTACATTTTACAATACTGGCAATATTTTATAGTGAGGTAGTGCTGAGTGATGTGATCCAGTGCAGTTTCTGAGTTTTGTAGCCACTGCCTTTTCTCTTGGCTTTCCCCAGTATTTTGGGTAACAAAAGGAACGGACAGAACATTTGTTGGACCCCTGCAGTGAGCCTAGCACTGTACCTAGTGTCCTGAGTATGTGAGTTCCCACTGTGAAGGCAGCGAGTAGAGCGCAGGTGTTATGAATGTGGAATCTGAACGCCTTGGGTTCACGTTTGTCCTGTCTGCTGCATGACTTGGACAGGCTGTTTAACCCCCTGTGTCCTGGTAGCCTCGTCTGTAAAAACTGCAGAAATAATAAAACCTAACTCATCGAGGTGGTGGTATCATTCATGTGACTGGCACACATTAAGTGCAGTAAATGCTGGCCATCGTTAGCTGTCTGGGAGGTGTTATTATTCCCATTGTACAGGTGAAAAAAATTGAGGTTTGGAGAGAAACTTATCCAAAGTCCACAGCTAGATCAAACAACTCATGAGTGTTTGTTTCCAAAAAGCATTGGTGGCAGAGATGGGATTGGACTTCTGACCAGCTCCAGTGCCACTCTTTTGAAATACCACTAATGAAGTGTCCATTCTAGAAACCTAAGTGCTAAACACTTACTGACTTTTGGCTTGAAAGATTCTGTATTTCACTCTTCAGAGGATGCTCTTTCAGGATCAATACGATATTAAAAAAAATGTGTGTCAAATCCATTCATAGCATCCTCTAACGAGCCCTTTTAGTTCCTTAGCTTCCTTACCTGGGAACAGAGAGTTACCTGCTTACCTCTCACTGTTACCTGGAGACCCGGGTGAGGTTGCTTTACTGAGTAGCATTGCAGTGAAGCCCAAAGCCTAGTGCTAATAGTGGTTGATACTCTTCAGGGGTGCCTTATGTGGGCTTCTGCAGCGACGTACATCTGAAGGAATAATAATGCTGCCTTGGGTTAGCTCTGCAATGCCAAGGAATAGTCTGTTTGCCTATGTGAAGATGTTTTTTATTATTTTTTAAAACTTGGTAAGCAAAATTCACGTACTGGTGATGAGACTAGGAGTGAAATCTGCATTACACTTAGGATTCTCTGTACAAATTATAATATTAAAATGAAGGGGAATTATAAAGTAGTGGCCTCTTGTTTCCTTTATCTGGAAGAGTCCGCAGTCAAAGTCGTGGCCGTGTGTGCTGGTTCTGGGAGCAGTGTCCTTCAGGGAACAGAGGCCGACCTCTACCTCACAGGTAGGACAGCCTTTGGATCTTTTTTCTACCCTTTTCTTGTGCATCCCTTCCCTACCTTGGTTTATTTTTTTTCAAGTTAAAAAATAGCATAGGGCTTCCCTGGTGGTGCAGTGGTTGAGAGTCCACCTGCCGATGCAGGGGACATGGGTTCGTGCCCTGGTCCGGGAAGATCCCACATGCTGCAGAGCGGCTGGGCCCGTGAGCCATGGCCGCTGGGCCTGTGCGTCCGGAGCCTGTGCTTCGCAACTGGAGAGGCCACAACAGTGAGAGGCCTGCGTACCGCAAAAAAAAAAAGCATATTTTAGGACATCATCTGACATATAGATGGATCTAATAATAGCAGGCTTTAGGACAGCATCTGACATATAGATGGATCTGTTACTTGAACCCGAAATAAATAGGGACTATGCCAAAATTGGGAACATACCATATTCTTTGTGGAGGGGAAAAAATCGTTAAACAATTAGATTATCTAAAAAACTGATGTTCAGCACTTATTTAACCTAACTTCTTCCTAAACATGATTTTCTCAGGTTTCATATGTAAGTTAATGGGACACTTTCTACCTTGTCGTCTTAGGTAGAAAATGGTTCCTCTTACTCAGCCCTAAAGACAATCATCAGTTTCTATCAGTTGTAACTCCAAAATCTTTCTAGAACTTTTCTCTGTATCTCCATCTGGGCATCCTCTACCTGAAGTACTTCATCAAGCTTCTAATCTTAATCTTCTACACACTCCCACAAACCTAACTTTCAAAAGTACAAATATGATGGTGGATAATATTATCCAGGCTAAAAACCCTTCAGTGATCTCCTTCAGCTGTCCTGGTGAAGCCTAAATGTTTCATCCTCTTTCATGCAGCCTTTGCTCATGCTGTTTTCCCTGGCTAAGCTGTCTTCTCTTTGCCCCACCGGACACGCAGGCTCAGCGGCCATGGCTCACGGGCCCAGCTCCTCCGCGGCATGTGGGATCTTCCCAGACCGGGGCACGGACCCGCGTCCCCTGCATCGGCAGGCGGACTCTCAACCACTGTGCCACCAGGGAAGCCCTGCCCCTTTCTTAAACTTCTAGTGGTAAAAGCTCAGAGACACCTCCCCTGAGAAGCTTTTTCTTGACAGTGTCCAGCTCCTGCCCCTGGTGGTCATGACTTCCTCTCTTGATTCCTGTCACTTTGTTCTTAACCTACAGTATGCATTTCTTATTGGACGTTAATTGTTTGGCTCCCAGGCTTTATACTCTGTCCTTGTGGGTAACACCTAACTGGTAACTTGGCCCATCATTCCTCCAAGGAGTTGGAGGCACTTTGTACACTGCTGCTACCAGCGGTATTTCCACCTCTGCGCCTCCTGAGGGTTAGGAGACTGGGGGTTAAAGATTACTTTTCCCACTTCTAGGACTAGACTCAAGGGTCTTAAGCCCCTGGCTGTTCCTTTGGCTACCCTCCATAATGGGGCCCTCCATTACTAAGGCTTCTCCTGCCACCCACACCCATGCCTGATTGTCTAGCACACCCCCTTACAGAGGCTGCTGCACTTGAAACATTGTCACATCCCTAAGTATAGAGGTGCAGCGTCTGAGCAAGCATGATGTATTTTTTGAACCAACTAAAAATGTATGTGACCATTACCTGTTTTCTTTTCTATCCTTCAAAAGAGGTAAGATTTTTATAAGCCCTCAAATTTATACCAGATTGAAATAAACTTTCAGTGTATAGG
Source organism: Aethalodelphis obliquidens (assembly GCF_003676395.1). Taxonomy (NCBI): domain Eukaryota; kingdom Metazoa; phylum Chordata; class Mammalia; order Artiodactyla; family Delphinidae; genus Aethalodelphis; species Aethalodelphis obliquidens. Next base: position 34,304,759 of record NW_020837946.1, on the reverse strand, counting down.
CAATTTGATATCTTACAACATGGTGTTTCTATTTTAAAATTTTAACATTTTACTTTGAAGGAATTTCAGACCTATAGAAAAGTTGCAAGAATAGTACAATGAACTCCTGTATACCCTTCACCTAGATTACTAATGGTTATATTTTGCCACATTTGTACATTTTCTCTCTCTCTCTCTAACATATCATACAATATATGTGTATATATTTGTGTATGCATACCTATATTTATATATTTACATGTTTCCTCCCAAACCATTTTGTAATAAATTGCAGATACGGTGACATTTTACCCCTAAATACCTCAGCATTGTATCTCCTAAGAACAAGGATGTTCTCTTATATGACCATGTTGTGATGATTTCAGGTTGATATCCAATCCATGATCACACACTACCTCTGGAATAGTTCTACACTTTGTCTTCAGAGCATTGACATTTTTGAAGAGTGTAGGCCATTTGCTTTGTTGTATATCTCTCAGTTTGGAGTGTCTGTTTCTTCATAAATAATGACTTTTTAAATTAGTTTTTTTATTATAAAGCAATATGTACATAAGATAAATTCACACAGTTCCAAAATGTTAAAATGTCCTTCCTATCTTGTTAGTTGGGGAAACAGAAAATATCTTCTTATCTGGCTAACTTAAGATGTCTACGGTCTGTGAGGCATCACTTTGAATATAACTTCAGGGATGGGAAGCCCTAGCCAATAGACCGGTTTCATCACCCTTCCTTTGAGCTTGATGTGTTAGGTCATAAAGGGTAATATCCTAGAAAGACCAGCAGATGGCGAGATTGCTCCTTGCAAATATAAATTGTCTTTGATTTGCTTTTTCTTTCCCATAGCTGCCATCCTGAGCCAGCCTTTCTTTCCTTTGTCTTCTGCAGGGTCTTTATGGATTTTTCCACTTCCATGCCTTCTCCAGCCAGTGCATTTATAATAGTCCAGGCAGCCAGATTGTCTTTCCTAAAGCATGACTTCTAACTGAGCCACCCTAGTGTCTTTTTCTCCTTTTACTTTTTCTCTACTGTTACTTAGATTAAGATGTTTTAAAAGGTACCTGAATAAAAACTATTCCTTATAATGAAATGATGCATATTTGGGTAGGGGGGAGTGTGGGGAATTGAAGATTTGGGCAGGGGGGCTTTTTTTTCTAAGAACCATTTTTTTAATGCGTTTATGTCTTTTATTTCAAAATTATGCTTTTTATGAACAAGCCAAATTGTGCATAATATATTTTTGCTTTTAAGTTGGAAGTCATCAGATTCATACATGGTGTTTTTTAAAATTCAAAACATTTGAGTTTTCCCAAAATCTTTTCACAAAAGATGAGATCCTCTTCCACCAGTAACTTCTAGGTGTTTTGCCTAAGTCAAAGGAAAATACCTAGGCGTTTTGCCTAAGTCAAAGGAAAATACCTTGCTTTTAATTTAGAAATAACCTTAAGTTCATTTCATCCTTATGAATTAGACTACGGTTGATGCTGAAAATTTTGGTACTCACAAAGTGTAAAGGAGTCTCTGGGAAGTAAGCCTAGGATTTTCTTTTTTTTAAAGATTTATTTATTCATTTTATATTTTATTATTGCTGCGTTGGGTCTTTGTTGCTGCGCACGGGCTTTCTCTAGTTGTGTCGAGTGGGGGCTACTCTTCGTTGCAGTGTGTGGGCTTCACATCACTGTAAGCCTAGGATTTTCTTGAGGTATTTGTTATTTAATAGTTACATAAGAAAGAAACTTTTTGAAAGCCCCATTTTACTTAGCAATGGTCATTTATTTTATTGTGGAAACATTTTGAATGGGTGTTTCTACAGGTCTAGTTATGGCAGTATTAGATACTGTTGGATGTGTGAATTTGGTTACTTGCCTTGGATCTGCCAAGGAGAAAGAATTTGGAATTCCGTATCTCTTTTTAAATTGGAGGACATGTAAGAAACATGCATATAACTTTCTAGATTTATATGTAAAGTTCTGGTGTACTACATTTGCTTCATACAGAATGCAAAGTTGGTATTTCTGCTGTTATGGTTCAGCATTCCTCAGACTCTGTGTCTAATATTTAAATATTTATTCTTTCTTTTGTTGGCAGGTGAGATGTCCCATCATGATGTTCTAGATGCTGCTTCCCAAGGAATAAATGTGATCCTCTGTGAACATAGCAACACTGAACGAGGCTTTCTTTCTGATCTTCGAGATATGCTGGATGCTTACTTGGAGAATAAGATTAATATTATCGTGTCAGAAATAGACAGGGACCCTCTTCATGTGGTATAATGCATGCAGGAACAACCAGATGACACAATCTGCAAATCGAACGGCTCCCAGCTCAAATGCATCACATGAATCAGTGGGGTATCCTTCTGAAAGAATGTCTTTGAAGGTACATTATCATTTCTGGTTTCTTGATCTGCTTCACCAGATGTTCTGTAGCTCAGAAGGTAAAAACAATAATATAATTACCATTAAAGAACAATTATTATAAAGAACAAATTAAAGAATATATTGTATAATATGTATTCATTATAACCTCTAGGAAAGATGGAGTAAACCTGTTTACTTAACATTCTTGGGAAATATCAGTAGCTCAAGTAATCATCTCCTTAGCTTAATTATAGATGGGATGTGTCATTCTATATCTCTCTGTCCTTAGTTATTTTAAAAATATACTTTTCCAAAAAATATATATATATACATATAAACTTTAAAACTTGGGATTAGAACACCTGTATATAGGTAGTAGCCTCTGGAGGGTGATAAGGTCTATCTGTATGTTTCTGTTCCTAGATCACTAACCTCCCACCTAAATTTCAGAATCAGGATGAGATTTATCAGGATGAGTTTTTTGGGTTTTTTTGGCCATGCTGTGCCACATGCAGGATCTTAGTTCCCCGACCAGGGATCAAACCAGTGCCCCCTGCAGTGGAAGCATGGTGTCTTAACCACTGGACGGCCAGGGAAGTCCCTCAGGATGAGTTTTGCTTTTTGTTTTAAATATACATGATCATTATTCATGTAATTATTGCTTTATTGCTTTTTAGGTAACTCACCTGTAATTTTATTAGTAATGTATTCAATATAAAGATGGTTAACTTTCAAAATAATGTTAGTGAGTACTTATACAGTATTAATTTTGTGCCAGGCACTCTTCTAGGTGCTTTATAAACACTTTCAATCCTTTATAAACAAGCATATAAGTATTGTTACTCCCATTTTACAGATGAGGAAACTGAAACAGAGGTTAAGTAGTTTGCCCAAGGCCACGTAGCTAGGAAGTAATGGAGTTAGTTAGGACACAAACTCAGGCAGTCAGGCTCCAGAGCCTGTGTGCTTAACTACAGTGTATCTTAATCAAATACATTGATGACAGAACTGATATAAGAGGTATGGAAGAAATCCTGAAGGGAAAAAAAAATCCATTTTAACTGTGATTTTCTCTGGGGGGTATGATGAGAGGTTTTTTTTTTTTAATATATATATATATATATACATTTTGGCTGCGTTGGGTCTTCATTACTGCGCGTGGGCTTTCTCTAGTTGCGGCGAGCGGGGGCTACTCTTCGTAGCGGTGTATGGTCTTCTCACTTCGGTGGCCTCTTTAGTTGAGGAGCACGGGCTCTAGGCACGCAGGCTTCAGTAGTTGTGGCGCACGAGCTTAGTTGCTCTGTGGCATGTGGGATCTTCCTGGACCAGGGATCAAACCCATGTACCCTTCATTGGCAGGCGGATTCTTAACCACTGCGCCACCAGGGAAGTCCCCATTTTTTCTTTTTAATGCTTTTATACGTATTTCCAATTTCTCCACTGAGCATGTTACTATGGTAATGGCAAAAGCAAATCTTTTAAAATACTATTTGTCTAAGATGAGAAGCATAGAATTTTATATTTCCTTTGTAGGATCCTCTTCCTACCAATCTTTTTTCTCCTGGAGGCTTTGGGATCCTAACTTATAAATTATTCTTGGTGGTTCATCTGTAATACTGATTCACTACAGAAATAATAGGAGTGAGCCTTATGAAATGCCCCCCAGTTAGAGTTGGAGGAGCCACCAAGAAAGGTGGGAGAACAGCTAAGTGTCAGAAGCCAGGAAGTAGAAAGCTTCAATGAGATGGTCAGCTTTGTCAAAGTAGAGAGAATGAGATGATAGCAGCTTTGAGAGACTGTCTTAATGGTATTTGCTTCATTCATTCATTCACTGTTCACTTTCTGTGTGCTGGGCCCATAGAGATGTGGGGAGGATAGGACAGAAATTTGGATGACGGTTACAATAAACTCTTAAGTAACTATGATAAAGATATGCATAGGGTTTATAGGGAAGGTCTTCTGGGGAAAGGGGGTAGAATTCAGTCAAGAGGGACAGCTTGAACAAGTGCACTAAGTAGAGAAACAGCACAGCACATTGAAAAACCCAAGTAATTAATTCATGTAGACCCAAGTAATTACTGTCATGGTGGAAAGCACAACGCAGGGAAGGTATGGTCAGAGGTGATGACAAAGAAATAAACTGAGGCCAGTAGCTCTCAAACCCTCCTTTTTTTCTTTATAGCACACTCAAGGTGTGATGTGATTTCATCTGTAACTGACTGATGACGGCAGTGAGGATCTCAGTGAAGTAATTTGATGTTAAATCCAGTTTCTTTACTGGCATGCTAGCATTTCTAAATAATTAAAAATACCCCCAAATACATCCTATGCAGGATTTATTTTTATTTTTTATTTTTTTCTTCCTGTGCAGTTTTTAAAAAAGTACCACTCAAGATTATTTACTTTCAGCTGTCAAATTTTCTGAACTGTTAACTTTAACATGTTGATCGCTTAGTTGTATACATCATTGCTTTCCATACTTTTTAATGTGTACCAGAACATCTGGAGATTTAGTTAAAATGCAGATTGATTCAGATGCCTGAGTAAGGGCCCAAGCATTTCTTAAGTTCCCAGGAGATGCTGATGCTGCCATTTTGAGGACCACACTTTGGGTAGCAAAAGTAAAGATGCTAAAGGTATTTAGGGGACCTAAATACTTAAGACTTGAGGCCCAAGTGATATATGCCAAAATAATGAAAATTTGGTAATGAGCTTTGTTATACTCATGCTTAAAGTTATATTTTCCATAGTGTTAGTTATTTCAAATTTACTTTATTCAACACATTAAGGATTCTGTAATTTTTAATGCTGTTAAACCCTCAACTAGATAATTCACATCACATTTTCATATTCTCTCAACTGCCTAGCATAGAGCCTTCTACTTAGTAAGTTCTCAGCAAACATGAATTAACATGGCTTAACAGCAATTTGAAAAATTAAAGTATGGGAGACTCTCCCAAGGGAGAGAGATCAAATAATTACAAAAAGCCTGAGAAAGTCATTTACATGACAGTTTATCCCTTGGCTTTTAGGAGACACAGTCTGTGATGAGGCAGACTCTCATGACTCACTGTTATATCTGAGAGCCACTCAGGACTAAGCTGGAAGAGTCACCTCACCTCCTAGAATGTAGGAAAATACATTGTGAACTTGCTGCTGGCTCCAGGTTTGAATTGGTTGGGGGGAAAAATACAGTTGACCCTTAAACAATGTGGGGTTTAGGAGTGCTGACCTGCACAGTAAAAAAATCCAAGTGTAACTTATAGTTGGCTCTCCCTGTGTATGCTGTTTCTCTTTATATATCCGTGGGTTCAACCAACCGTGCATTGTGTAGTACTGTAGTATTTACTATTGGAAAGAATCTGCATTTAAGTGGACCCACACAATTCGAACCTGTGTTGTTCAAGGGTCAACTGTAGATTTCTAAAGTTTTGTTAGTAATTTTTTTTTTTAAGTAAAACCTATGCACCATCCCTCGAACTTACTGATCTTTTGTATGAATGACATGTTCACATATTAAAATGGCAAACATGATGCTAAGAAAGTTAAGTTTCTGGAGTATCACAAGAACCGGTTTAGAACTCCCTGCCTAAGGAATTCAGTATTATGCCAAGTTTGTAGAGTGTAATTGTCTGTCCTGCATCCCCTGTGCCTTTTTTGGCCTATTTTAGCCATTTTATTAAGAGAAGCCAGAAAAATCTTTCAAGGTTTCAGGTCTGTTCAGTCTTGCGAGAAGTGAGTAACAGCAGAAGTTTGGAGCCTTAGCAATCAAACTGATAGAGCTGAAGCAACACTGACGTTGAAACAAGGTAACGAAGAACATATAATTCTGTCAAGATCACCGTCAGAACTGTGAGATGCACTCATAAAACTTCTGAAGCACTTCAAGATATCTTTAGTAAAAAAAACCCAGTACTATAAATGAAAAAAAATGGTTATATCCAAATTGGTTTCTTTATTAATAGTAAAGACTATTCACACATACTGCTTGCAAACAGTATAGACACAAAAATTATAAAAATAAACCAGTAGATATTTAAGGGCAAATGCAAAGTTTGCACATTAGGTCATTAAAGATTTCATATACTTTTTTTTTTTTTTTTTTTTTGCGGTATGTGGGCCTCTCACTGTTGTAGCCTCTCCCGTTGTGGAGCACAGGCTCCGGATGCGCAGGCTCAGCGGCCATGGCTCACGGGCCCAGCCGCCCCGCGGCACGTGGGATCTTCCCGGACCGGGGCACGAACCCGCGTCCCCTGCATCGGCAGGCGGACTCCCAACCACTGTGCCACCAGGGAAGCCCCTCATATACTTTTTTATACTGTAAGTTATAATAAACTAAATATATTAAGCAAAAAACAAAAACAAGGTGCAAACCAGCAAGCATCATATGCCACCATTTGTGTTTTTAAAATGAGAAATACAGACAAATACCCTTAGATGTGCACAGAATACCTTGGGAAGAATGCTTAAACCGCTGTCAATGGCTGCCTAAGGGACTGGATAGGGATGGTAAGGAAAATCACTTTTCATTGCATATCCTTTGGTACAATTAAACAATTTTAGAATCCTATTCATGTATAAATTTAAAATTTTGATTAGTAATTATGCTTAAGACTAAACCCCTTAATGCATGGATTTAAAATAAAATTACTTCATTATATGACACAAAGAAATGGTTTTAAGAATTCTGATCATTTTGGGAAATATTTCATAAAAGGGGTTTACAAGATGAGAAATGGGTGAGAAATGCTGATGCAGTATATTACAGTGATATTTTAATGAAGAATTTCATTTCCAAGTATGAAATAGTTCAGGGAGTATGTGAAGACTATGAGCTGACGCCAGTGGCCGAGATTAACCTTCTTGTCTTTCCTAAGAGAAAAAAAGGCTTGAGTATTTAGGAGGTTTGAAATTGTCATTTTAAGGAAAAAAACTGAAATGTCTTACAGTGAATTTTAGGCCTACTTGATAGAGAAATCAAATTCATTTAAGGCCAGCCATTAATATGCTGCTCATCTTCATGTTATTCAAGAAAAGAAAAACATGTTGATATACAAGAATAGTTAAATTTTTATTTTCTGTTGCCTTGAAAAAATAACTAAAATGAAATTCAGGTTTGTGTTTCTCTAGCCTGGCTTCTAACTTGTATCCTGAAGGTGACGGCACAGACATTAAGTGTCCTGAGCAGCACGATCTGTTACTGTTCACGTGCTTTCTGGGATGGGCATACACCCTATATACTCTTTTATGTTTTTCCTACTCTCCCAACTGAATGGCATCATGCTCCTTCTTCCTCTATCAGCATGTAGCCTAAATACAAAAGGAGAAAGTTGAATTACCTACTTTCCCCCAATCTTACACCTTTTGTTAAGCCATTTCAGAAACAGTAAGAGATGATCTGCCTTCTCTATTATACTCTTCAATTCTGACACATGGAATAGCAAATAAAGCCGATTTACGTGATGCTGCAACGTCTTTGTACTTCCACACTCTGGAACAAGCACATTTGCAGATAGCTCCAGGAGCGTTAAAAGGCCCTCGAAAAATTAGGAATATCATCTCTGGTATAAAAGAATTCAAAACATCCAGCTCCAAATAGTCCCTGAGCACTGTTCCTTCCAGCAAGAAGTCTCCAGAGAGGTAATGAATGAAAGGCACATTTTCTCCAACTTGAGGACCACTGCATAGTACTAGGATGGTACACCAGCCAGGCTAATAATCAAGGTTCTAATTGATGACATTCCCCCTCCCAATTTTAAATCTTGTACATTGGAAAAAGAGTCTAATATTGGATGTAAACACAACATTTTAGACTAGAGGAGTGGCAGCTGGGGTACAACTCTTCCACAGAAGATTCAAGAGTACAGGAGAGCTTCAAAATTCCTCTTCTTCCTTCTCTAAGAAATCAGTCAATGTTCCATTGTCAACAGGAATTAATAAATATTCCACTCCATCAGTTCCCTAAAAGATGTAAGAATACCCTGGATGTTAGTCATTCGTAAGAGATATATTTGAATCCTGTTGTAGGTTAAACAAAAAACTGATTTGATTTCATTAATATTTTATATAAAGGTATAAAAATTAAGGCCAGAGGGCACACAGGCATATGTATCTATTAAATACACTGAATTTATAGTTAAGCCGCTTTATAGTGGAAAAGACTAAAGGATGAGAAGGTGGGTATTTTATTTTCCACCCTCCTGCTCTTTCTAAAATCTTATACCACTGATTTCTCTGTTCTTTTAGTCCCTATTCAACTGGATCCTTCCCATTGGCTATAGGTTCGGGTATCTCCCATTTTAAAATAACCCTCACTAGATTCCTCGTTCTTCTCCATCCGTCCTATAACCCTGGTACCTTTCCAGAAGAGTTGTCTATAAATGGTGGTCTCCATTTCCTTGCTTTTCACTCAACCCAGGCCAGCCTACCTACTGTCACCATTATCATGTCACCAGAAGAGCTTTTGCTTAGCCCACCAAGGAATTCCAGTTTCCTAAATTCATTATGTATCTTCAGTCTTTGTCTTTTTGGCCTCTCGGCAGCTCCTGAGACTGCTGACCTTTATTTTTTTTTTTGGCTGCACCACGCAGCATGTGGGATGCGGGATCTTAGTTCCTTGACCAGGGATCAAACTCGTGCCCACTGTGTTGGAAGCGTGGAGTCTAAACCACTGGACCACCAGGGAAGTCCCTGACCGTTCTTTCTTAAAACACGCTTCTCTTGGCTTCTGTGACAACTTCGTTTTCTTCTTGGCTCTGTGGCTGTTTCACCTCTGCAGGCTTATCTTCTACTTGGCCGTTAAGTGTCACACTGCTAGGCTTAGTTCTTGGCCCTCTAATCTCACTATATGTCCTCCCTCTAGATAGTCTCACCAATGCCTGGTTTCAGTTATAACTTAAATATGTAGGAATCATAACCTTGTATCTCTAGCCCAGATCTTTTCTCTGGTATCTTGTCCCAGGAATCCAAATGCCTAGCTGACATCTCTACTCGGAAATCTCAGAAGAACCTCAAACAGAGTTAAGTCCAAACATGTAAGACCATGAACTCATGCTATGTCTCCCCCAAAATGTTGCTCTTCCAGCTTCTCATCCAATGATCCCACCACCTCTCTGGTTGTGCAAGCCAGAAACCAGGAATCACTCTTGACACCTTCCTTTCCCTTGGCTCCCGTATCCAATCTATCATCAATTCTTGTCAATTTTGAATCCAACCACTCTTCTCTCTTTACCTTAGTCCAGATTACCATCAGGCGACTAACACCTTTCTAGCTGGTCTCTGTGCCTTGACTTCTGGCAATCCCCATCTTACCCTGCCCCATTCCACTCTCCATACCATTGTCAGAACAATTTTTTAAATGACTCCCCATTATTTCAGAATAAAGATTAAAACCCTTTCCTTGGCCTAAAAGTCATGTACAGTCTAGCCCTTTTCAGCCTCATTTGTGTCACGCTGGCTGCCTTTTGTTCTGGGGCCTCTTTACATGCTGTTCCTGCCTAGAATTCTCTTCCCTTCCCTGTCTGACTATCTCCTAGTCTTCCTAGGTCTCAGCTCAGTGGTCTCTTCTGATACCCATAACTAGGTCAAATCCACCTACTGTAATATGCTCTTTCAGAACCATGTCCCTTCTGATTACGGGACTCACCACAGTTTAAACTTTACGTGTGTGTGATTATTTGGCAAATGTCCATCTCCTCCATTAGACTTTAAGCTTTATGAGAAAAGAAATTAGGTTTTTGCTAACTTCTGTATCCTAATGCTTAATGAAATATCTCATTTAAAGTTAGTGCTCAATAAATATAGACTGGATTAATGATAGGGTAGAAGGAAGAGAGGGAGAAGGAAATACGATTATTTGACTCATTTCTAATGGCCCGTGACTCTGGACTAGAAGTCGTAAGTCTCCTGCTCTACTCTGAAGCAGAGTACTTTTACCTTCTCTCTGTCTACACAACTCAAATGGCACACTGCCTAAATGGATCCTTGTGACCCATCAGGCAACCTCGGTTTCATAATCAGGCATACTTGTCCTTAAGTAAATGAGATACACTAATCGTGGCACACAATGCTACAGCAGCAAAGTCTCACCTTCTTTGTTCTTATAAGCTTGTGGTCCCTAAATTCAGTTAATTGGGCCCGAAGTGTCAGATCACTATTGACGAGGAATGCCTCCCGACACTGCTGGTAAAAGTCTTGAAAAGAAAGTCCTGGAGAGTTCAAAAGATAATGTGAACGTAAGTCAGTATTTAAGACATGACCCCATATATGGATACCCATGCCGAAGAACACAGAAAAAAAGTGCTATTACCAAAGTATGTCAAAGCAGCCAGTAAGTGTTGAAGTAAGTATCTCTGGAAGAAGCAAAGCTAGGGAATACTTAGGTGTTATGTACTGTGGCTTACATTCTTAAAAGAGAACTGACTGGTTGAAAGCAGTCAACTGTGGCCAAGTATGACATAATCCCATGGACAGTTTTAAACAGCGTGAATAAAGGTGACTTTTTTTTAAAGAGGGAACTAGTAAGTCAAATGAGAGCTGAATGATTATTAAAATGTGTGTTTAAATTTAACACATTATTTCACTCAAGGGGAAGAAAATCTAAGATGCCCAGCATATGAAATATATGTAGTTGAAAGACACACATCCATAGGTGGCACAGGAAATTTTAAAATTAAGCTGGATTTGTCTTTCAATTTGTACTGGCAAACAGCCTGTTCAGCAGTGTATCTGTAGGGCTGCTTGAAAATTTTCGATATGGCAGACACGATATCACAGAGCAAACCATTTATTCACTGCTGTGAAAAACTGCAGTGCTATTATTAGATTCTAGAAAAAATAATTTATGGGATGAAACAAAAAGTCACACAATTTAATATCATAAATATTGGATACCATGGGGCTTCCCTGGTGGTGCAGTGGTTAAGAATCCGCCTGCCAATGCAGGGGACATGGGTTCGAGCCCTGGTCCGGGAAGATCCCACGTGCCATGGAGCAACTAAGCCCGTGTGCCACAACTACTGAGCTTGCACTCTAGAGCCCACGAGCCACAACTACCGAGCCCACGTGCCATAACTACTGAAGCCCGTGCGCCTAGAGCCCGTGCTCCCAACAAGAGAAGCCACCGCAATGAGAAGCCTGCACACCACATAGAAGAGTAGCCCCCGCTCGCCGCAACCAGAGAAAACCTGCGCGCAGCAACAAAGACCCAATGCAGCCAAAAATAAAATAAATAAATTTAAAAATATATAGTGGATACCAATGTAATAAGGGTTATCCTGGTTATCCAGCTGATACTTTATTAGTAGCCTGAAAATCCCCCTAGGGAAAAAAAAAACAAACAGAAATTCAAATCCACAATGTTAACATTCAAAGATAACAGCTAATAGTAAAATACACAAAGAGTGTGAAACACCTGGCCTGTCTGTATTACCTTCTGTTCCTTTCTCAAGGAACATCGTATCCTGGTCTACTTAAAAAGTAGAAGCTTTTTTATTTCCTTTTAAAGAAAATCTAGGAGTACAGCTGACCCTTGAACAGCACGGGTTTGAACTGCGTGGGTCTACTTATGCGTGGATATTTTTCAACAGTAAACACTACAGTACCACACAGCCCCCAGTGAGTTGAACCTGCGGATGCGGAGGGACTGCGGATATGGAGGGCTGACTGTAAGTTAGGCATGGATTGACCCCCACGTTGTTCAGGGTCAACTTGTGTTTTTTTAGACTACAGGTTGGTCCACTATAGAAAACTTGTAATATATAATAAAAACTAAAGAGGAAAATATTAACCCCATAACCTTAAAATAACAGCCACTAATATTTGATGTGGAGATCATACATGCATATGCTGCTTTCTCAAGTCTTTGTGGAACAAGGCAGTGTGAAAACATAAATTCATGCATTTACATATGGTACACACCATTTTATACCTCTCTTTTTCACTTATTGATTTTCCCATGTCTTTAAAAATTCTTCCTAAAGTTTTTAGTGTCTGCTCATCTATCGTACCACAAACTGACCATTTCCCTCCTGGTTTTGGATGTTCACATTACTTCCAATTTTAATTAATAAAAAATATTAATTTATTAAATTAAATACAATTATAAATAAATACTCTTTCATACTTTGGATTGTTTCTGTAAGAGTGTGTACCAAGTAGAATTATTGGGTTGGAAGCAGTGTTACACAAACCAAGTTCCCCAGAAGTCCCTGGATTTGGCAAAAATTTTAAACCTTTTGCATTTTCATTTTTATGACAGTCTAGAAGATAATTTCTATAAGCATATTTTGGATCATCTGAATGACCACTTTATAACTAAGTACTACCATTGACTACACTGCTGAATTTTGGTGAAGATTTTTTGATCAATCACATTCATACCAAGTAAAGACTAAATTATATTGGAGTGTACGGAATGAACCAAAAAAGCTTTGAAGACTAGCACACAGACATTTAGGTATGCCCAACTAAAAAATAATTGCATTAGAGCATTTACATTGCATGGATTCCCAAGTTTATATGTAATAACTTGCAATAGTCCATTAGGAGTAAGCATAATAGTAAAATTAAATGAACACTTTTTCTATTCCCAATTCCATCAAAAATTTTGATTAGATATTCATTTAATACATATTTCACTATTACTGCAATGATAACCTTCAAGTGTACAAAAACAGCTTTATACAGTAACAAAATTCACTGAAATTAGCATTTGAGGGTTAACATCACAAGGGAGTCTTGTGATGATAAAGTTGCGTATCTTGATTGTGGTAGTTACACAAGGCTACACGTGACAAAACTGCACAGACCTAAACACACACACATGCACAAATGGGTGCACATATCAATGGTGAAATCTGAATAAGCTCTCTGGATTATGCCAATGTCAGTCTCCTAGTTTTAACACTGCACTGTGGTATGAGTTACTGGCAGGGGGTTGGCTGGGAAAGGAATGCTCAGGACTTGCCTCTTACGTTTCTCTGTGGCCTCCTGTGAGGCTACTCAACGCCTTTTTTCAACAGGTTAATTATGCAATTTATTTTTTCCTGGCTTATGCTGTATACAACTTTCCTTAACCTTTATTAATTGCTTTTATTAATTCAGATATGCCTCTTGGTTAGGCTGCTGAAGGGCTTCACTGGAGACACTATACAAAGATGTTCAAGATTTAAGAGGATGAGCTTTGGAACCATGCAGATTTGGATCAAAATCTCCGTGCCCTTTACTATCTACCTTAGAGGAGCTGTGAGGATCAAATGAGCTATTTCACGTAAAGGGCCCTGTGTTTGAATCATAATGTTCAATATGTAATTAAAAATAACTATCAAATTTAAGTAAAATCCATCAAAATTCTGCTTTTTCCTCTATGATGAACATTGAGATGCTCTTACTCAGAAACATAAAAATCTATTAAAAACAAAAATGCTGGTACTCTTGCTTTATTATTATATTTATTATTATTATTTATTATTACTACTGAGTAGTCTGCCTAATGCATAATCCAGTACTGGCAACTATTATTACTACTATTTCTCTCAATCCTGCAAACTAAGTAAGGACTTTAGTATAGCCATTAAAACCTAGTATGGCATATCTTAAAATATATAGAGTTTTTTGAAAAAGAAACTATAGTTTTCATTCTTACCTCGCGTTAGGGGTAAGGCTTCGTAAGACATGAGTTAGGGAACTAAGTGGTAGTGATCCAGATTGTTTAACCAGAAGAGAATTCTCATAGGAGGTTTCTTCAGTATAATGACTATATGTAGTAGTTTCATACCAGAGCCAGTTATAAAGACTCTGCTTTGCATGATCCCACACTAGAGTACATGATCAAAGAAAACAAGAATTACTAATTATTTTCATACTGTCTTGTTACTAGATTCCACTCTAGGAAAGAACAGAAAGCATTAAATAAAAAGTGAATCCTGAAAATTTTCATTTTTGCTATTTCCCCATCCAAATCAGTACCTCACAATCTAATTTCACTGTCAATCAACATCTGAATCTTTATTTGTATATTAAATACAAGTTATTAGCACTACCAAGGCATTCTTTTAAAAATTTTAATAATTTAACATTTTATTTTATAGGATTATCACAAAGTCTGAATTAAATGCATAAAATAAATGTTGCAATTCCACAAAGAAGAGTAGAAAGAAACCAAAATAATAGTTGGGTCTCCTCTCCTTCATGAAACTTTAGCTGTAAAACACACCCTTTACTATCTAAATTTTTATTTCCAAGAATTATGTTCTAAATCAGATTAAGGACACCTATATTTTTGGCAACTATGTCTTTAAACACACAACAAAGGAAAAGCATACTTTAAAACAATAAAAATGCTGTGACAACATTAAGAAAATTAATTTTCAAAGACTGATATCTCAAGAAGGAAAAATAGTAATATTTAACTTACTGAGAGGAGCATTGAGGTGATCAATAGATGCTATAAGGTATATATTACGTAAAGATGACAACTGTCCAATAATCTGCTGGCTTTTGTCTCCTCTCAACATTTGGCTATCCAAATTGTGGATAAGAAGAAAGAGTTCTAAAGAAGATTCTAAAAGGAAAGAGAATGCAATTATTATTTTCAGTGAGTACTTGTGAAGCCCCCTACCACATGCAGGGACTGTATTAAAGAATATATCAAAGTAGCACAGGACAAAAGAACTATTGCTTAGGTGTATGCAATTTATTTGAGAAGCTATGTCAGTCATTCATAAAACAGGCAAGACATTATTATAGTCTTTAAAAAAAAAAGAAATTCATTGGAAATCAGTAGACACTGGAGCAGTTAGAGACTTAACCAGAATGGTTAACACTTGAATCAGACCATGAAGAAACCAGTTTTAATACGGCATAGGAAATAAGGCAAGATACATATCGGATTGGAGGTAAATCTGTGCATGTTGAATTGCAAGGTGGGATAAAGGAGGGAGTCGTCCCCTCCTCCAAAAAAAAGAGTTCTCATTAAGCATTAAGAGAGAATATAGAAAACCCTGGTTATCACAAAAGCCAAGAGACAAAAGAAGGGGAGAGGCTTAGGATATTGCCCAAGGCATGAGGAAGGTCAGAGAAGTAAAATATCATAAAAGTCAGTGAAGGAAGAATCTGGATGATGGAGATGTCAACACCATCAAATACTGGAGAGATCAACATAAACAAAGGGTGAGGCAAGGTCAGTGTTTTTAGCATGAAAAAAATTACAGGTGATCTTCAAGCATACAATTCAGGTAGCACAGAGGCAAGAAATTAAGAAGGAAACAAACAGTAGAAGGCAGGACATGTCTTCAAAAGCTCTCAAATCATATTGAAATACGGAAATAAAATAGAGTAAACGGGCAGTAGAATCAGGTAAATATTTTTCTTAAGATGGAAGAAGTTCTATACATGTTTAAAAGCCATTGCTAAGTCCCTCAGGAGCTGGTAAGAAATGGGACATTGGCATTTATGACAAAAGATGAGCCTTTTAAAGAGAATAAGTACATTTCTCTTCCACTGGGGATAGAGGGACAAGAGAGACAATATAGTGACAAAGATTCTGAGATGACACATTTTTGAAAGTCCAAGGTTCCTTAAATTCTAGAAGTCACCATAGTCAGTATTTAAATTATATGTAAACAAACATATAATTATTATATTACATATGTAATATACAATTATAATTTATATAATTCATAATTATATAACATCTATATTATAACTATGTAAAACATTTATATGATTTATACAATTATAAATTATTTAATATAAATTATATTTAGATAATACAGATTATATAATATATAAATATTTATTATAACACAGATTATATATAATAGAGTAACTACATATAAATATATATAAAAAATGATTCAGGCACCTATTTTAGTGAGCGTACAAACAATATCAAAATCATCCATTAAATCATTAAGCATAACCAATTACTCCATTTAATTGTTAAGCAATGACTAAATGACAATTGTTAGACCCTAAATAATTTTATTTTTAATTTTCTGAAATGCTCATATAACAAGAACATTCACACCAAAAGAACAACAAATGTTTTGTCCCCCATTTCTCAGATTTTAGTATACGAAATTATTCAAATGCATTGATGCTTACTCAGGATAAAGATAAGAATGCTTTATAAACATATTAAACAATATAAAACTATCGGACATAGAGGTACCAATTAACTGGAAACACTTTACACTGGCCAAACAAAACTTGAAAATTATCCTGAAATAAAAGGTTTTGGGGGGGAAAAAAAGAGGCTTTGGCTAATTAAATTCAAGGTAGCAGGAGTAATTCTTTCCTGTTAGGTAAGTTAGAGTTCACAGAAAAAGTTCACAGAAAAAGATTTTAAAGAAATCAAAATCTAAATCAGCATTGAGAGAAGTGTCATTATTAAAACAATCCTCAATTTATGTATACTAGTACACAAATAAGTACGCTTAGCTTCACCCTAAAACTACAGAGCATCTCCTTCACGTTACCTTCTTTAAATTTGTTTATTATCCAGTCTAGCTGATCCAGCACACTGCGGAAAGTACCCATATGATTAAGGACTTCTTCTGTTATAGAGTTCAGGATCTATGTCATAAAAGTGCAAGAGGTACATCAGTTATAACTTATTCTGTCATGTAGGATAAATACAACTAGCAAACCAATCTTTTTTTTTTTTTTTTTTTTGGTACGTGGGCCTCTCACTGTTGTGGCCTCTCCTGTTGCGGAGCACAGGCACCGGATGCGCAGGCTCAGCGGCCATGGCTCAAGCTGCTCCACATGTGGGACCTTCGCGGACCGGGGCACGAACCCGTGTCCCCTGCATCGGCAGGCGGACTTCCAACCACTGCGCCACCAGGGAAGCCCCAATCTTTTTAATAAATTAAAAATAAATTTGGATTTCCCACTAAGTCTGAAAAATCACTTCAAAAATTCTACTGGTACTTAAGTACCTCTAATTCATTTCTTTGCATAAGTTATCGCTAAAAGGAAACGGAAGAATAGCAAAGGTGTAAATATAACATAAGCAGGTAGTAAAAACAAAACAAAACCAAAAACTAACAATATGAAAAATATTAGAAAACTATAGATTTATCAAATGAAAGAGGACCCAAACATTAAAGACACTTTTAAAAAGGAATATTACATTGGTTAATATCCAGAACTCAAAAGGTTTAAATTAACTTTCAAATGATGAAGAGATATGAGCATCTGGAGTAAAAATGATCAAAGAACTATAAACCATTCTTATATTTTTATTATTTTTAGAGCACTAAAGTGACATAAAAGCATAATAAAATTGAAGTCCCCCATAATCCTATTCTTGAGAGAAGTACTGTTGGTATTCAATGTAGTAAACAAAGCTAACATTTCCCTAAGATTTAATACATTATCAGTTACCAAATAGGAAATTCAAGGATGGGGATTCAAAGCTAGAACCCTCTGAGTCCAAACACATGATCTTAAGCACTGTGCAATCCTACTAGTGTGAAAACTATTGCAATAAAAACAAAAACTGAATGCTCCAGAATATGAAATAGCATCCTCATTAACACGGGGATATGGATTGGCAGGGGATATGATGTTGTTCCTTTTAACATTTTTAAAACTTACTGATTTCACACTGATTCCAGGAAAGAAGCCATTGATGACAACATGAATGCAATCTTGCAGCATGGTGGTTCGAAATCTTTCCAGTAAATCTCTCTTAGAACCCAAACCATAAAGCACAATGTTGAACCCCAGGCTGTAAGAAAAACAGCACTCATGAAATTAAAGTTCAGTACTTCTCTTTTTTTTTTTTTTTTTTGTGGTACGCGGGCCTCTCACTGTTGTGGCCTCTCCCGTTGCGAAGCACAGGCTCCGGACGCGCAGACTCATAGGCCATGCGTGGCTCACGGTCCCAGCCGCTCCGCGGCATGTGGGATCCTCCCGGACTGGGGCACGAACCCGCGTTCCCTGCATCAGCAGGCAGACTCTCAACCACTGCACCACCAGGGAAGCCCAAGTTCAGTACGTCTTATTGCCAATTTTATAATCAACCAGTTTCCTTAATTTAAGCTTATAAAGAATACAAGAAGAAACGGCATGGCTAAATAACTATTGACTCCCAACTTATATAAAGCAAAAGCACAATTTTATTATCTGTACACCAAGCTTGCAGTTCCAACTTTCTCTCAAACTCCTACTACCTTTCAAGTAATAAGAGGCAAGGGAGAACATGGCACTAGGTACAAGACACTAAAAAGTCTTATAGGCTGAAGCAGAGTTTTAACTGATAGATTAAACTGGAAAAGTAATCAGGGGCCAGGTCACAAAAGTGTTGTTAAATCAACTAAGACATTAATTGGATTTTATTCCAAGGAACATAAGCATTTAAAAGTAAAGAGTCAGGTGTTAAGTGAAAGGTTTTAATAGGAAAGTAACATGATCTTTTTAGAAGATTACATTGACTGAGTGGGGGAATGGATAGGAAGGAGGGTAAAACCACCAAAGACTATGGACTTCAATTAGGTGTCACGGAGACAAATGTGTCAAGAGCTTTACAGGTCAAATTGGTTGGATTTGGAGAGTGATTAGACATGGAAGGTTAAGTGAAAGGGACTATTAAGAATAGCTCGGTTTTTTGGCATAGACTGCATGAATGGGGTGCATCCACTATGCGAGGTAGCTGGGGCAGGTGGGATTGAGGGATTTAAGATAAGTTAAATTTTATGTATATTGAATTATTTACAGGACTTCCACATGGACACTTCCAATATACATTCACATTTGCTGCTGAGGAGTGAGATCTGGCTGGGCTAGAGATATAGTTACAGCAGTTATTCACATACAAAAAGCAACTGAAGCCAAGAGAGTAAATGAGACAACCCAGAACACCAAGCACTAGGGGTCAGGCTAAAGTTCAACTCCATGATTTTTTAACGGAGGTCAATCAGAAACAGTATTTACGTGATGCTCTGTAGCAATGCAGGATAGCCTGGAAATAGAAAAGAAAAGAGATAACCCCCAAAGGCAGAGATTAGCAAAATAGAAGCAGCAGAAAAAAGAAGCAAGGGAGTTCAGAGAGCTAGCAATTCTACTAAAGTAGCTGACTATGAGGTCTAGGCTGGGAAGCAAAGCAAATCAAGTTATCAAAGCTGACATATGGGAAGAAAGAAGAATTGGTGGACTGCGGTATGGGATCAGAGTGAAGATCTGCCTTATAAATTCAAAATGAACAGGTCCATAAATAGTTATTGAGAGAAGGTAAGGTCCTAACAGGGAAGATAATCATTTTCTTACTAGCATACTCCTTTGATTTATTATTGGCAAAGAAAACCAGGATCAATTGGGGGAAATTGTGGCAACTTTTATGTTCTTACTGCACCATTCACATTTTAGCATACACTTCAAGCACTTCTTTATATTAAGGTCCTTTTAAATACAAATATAAAAGTAACTATAGAAAAACATTACTACGTTTTAATCTTTATCATTCTTCTAGGTGTTTTAATGGAAATTTAAATTTAACCTGAGGTATTTGAAAAATGATAAAGTTAAAAAAATATTCTAAGAAACAATTTTAAAATGGTAAAATAATGTTTAGAGAACAGATCTCATGAAATTCTGAAGGTCTACAGTACATGTAAACAGAATGAGATTGAAAGAAAAATATATATTCTTTCATTTTAGAAACTCTGAATTAAAATCTAACTGATATATTTATCAATCTTAACAAATTATATTTTCAAATATTTTTATAAGTAATAACTCTAAGAAAGGCTATTTTACACAATAGCTTTCAAGTCTGATTAAACTTAGAAAAGACAGGGCTTCCCTGGTGGTGCAGTGGTTGAGAGTCCGCCTGCCGATGCAGGGGACACGGGTTCGTGCCCCGGTCCGCAAAGATCCCACATGCCACGGAGCGGCTGGGCCCGTGAGCCATGGCCGCTGAGCCTGCGCGTCCGGAGCCTGTGCCCCGCAATGGGAGAGGCCACAACGGTGAGAGGCCCGCGTACTGCAAAAAAAAAAAAAAAAAAACACTTAGAAAAGACAAATTTCTTGAAAATTGGAATTTCTGAGAAGAGTCACATAATAATATGACATTTCTACATTTGGGTCATAAAATTGGGAAAACACCTGTTTTTTCAAATTTTTACATATAAATAAAAATACATATCAAGTTCATTGCAAAAAGAAAATTAAATGTCAAACTGCTTTGATTTTAACATAGACATGTAAATATATATTATTCTTTATTTTACAAAGGTTTACAATGATAATAGTACTTACTGTAACTGCAACATCCATTTATGAAATAACTGTTCATATTGTTGATTTAGTTGTTTAAGTTCAGCAGAAAAGGAAGGAGAAACCTTGCTCAGTAAGTTATGCAAAGTTTGCTTTAAAAAAAAAAAAGGAAGAGGGAGGGAAGAGAATCACTCTCAATCCACATTACATCACATCAATCCATACTAAAAATATTTCCTTAGAGGTAGAGGTTAGAAGAGGCCATCAGTGGAAATATTACTTTAATCAGGTTTGGTAATGAGTGCATCTACTGAGAATACACATAATATTTCAATATTTCTTTCTTAAAATGTTTTATACATTCTTTAAGTACAAATATGTAAAACAGTAAAGAATTTGCTACATTTTCTCTAGAACCATTTACATGACTATAAATTCCAAATATCAATGTAAGTCTTTAATTTCTAAAAATATTGTTACCATAAGGAGACAATTAAACCTGCCTCCCAGCTTTGACAACAAATCCAGACACTCTTTTAAAAACCTATGGATTTGAAAAAATGTAAAAGCTTAAGGTAACAGTTCAATATTAATTCTCAGAAAACAGTCAAGTTTCTTTATAATTTACCATTATCATTAGTAAAATTCACTGCTCCTCTTTAAAAGCTGTTTCTAACAAATCCTTTATCTTTGGTAAGTACGGCAAAGTTCTTAAAACAATAATGTAAAAATAAACTGAGGAAGATACATTGCTCTGTACCCAAAACTTGAAAATTCATGCTAGTGACTCAAACACAGCTCACTTCTTGAAATGAAAACTCTAGTAAAAAGCTGTATATGCATTTCTACCCTGGCACTACTGTGTTTTCATGATTTTAGCCTTTAAGTAAAATATTTTTTAATACTGAAGACTAGAGCAGCAACCAAGATTCCAGGCACTCTAGCCTATACAGTTTTTATTCATCCATATACTTAAAGAGAAATAGGACAAATTCTAAGTAAAACTGTAAAGTAGTAGATTTCAAAAATTTCTCTCTCCATCTGATGTTTTTTTCCCTAACGTCTAGAGCCCTGAAAAGCAGATAAAGCACTAGTGTCATTTTCAGTAGTTATTTATACTGTATTATCAGAGCATACTCACACTTAGTGTGAACTCTGAAATGTTATGTCACCTATTCACCTTCATTTCAAACATTAGTATTTGTGCAGAATTACATTACTAGCCCCAATACTTGCCCCTCCTCCTATCTGTACCCTTTGCCATGTGACTTTGCAATCCCTCCCACTAAACGGGTGGAATCTAGTCCCCATCCCCTGTTCTGTGACTTTGTTTTCAGCCACGTGATTTACTGTGGCCACTAGAATGAGGCAGAAGTGACACTGAGACCGTTTGAGCCCAGGCTTTAAGAGGTCTTTTGTTTTTCTACTTCTTCTGTCTCTGACATTTTTATAAGAAGAACATGCCTCTGCTAGCTTTCCAGGGAGGTCCAACAAGGAAGACAGACACGTGGAGCAAATCCTAGATCAGCCAACTCCCAGGTGACCCGCAGACATGAGAAATAAATGCTCACTGACACATGTTACTATGACCATATCTGTCAGCTATGTCCACAATTAATGAAAGACCTTCCTTTCTTCACTATCAGTAACAGGTGTTTCTTTCATCCTCCAACAGGTCTGTCTGTCTCTAGGTCCTATGAAGTCCTACTTTGACCCTAGATCCACTTCTCCTTCCCCCATGTTGCTTATATAAAAATACATGTGGGGCTTCCCTGGTGGCACAGTGGTTGACAGTCCGCCTGCCAATGCAGGGGACACGGGTTTGTGCCCCAGTCCGGGAGGACCCCACATACCGTGGAGCAGCTGGGCCCGTGAGCCATGGCCACTGAGCCTGCGCGTCTGGAGCCTGTGCTCTGCAACGGGAGAGGCCACAGCAGTGAGAGGCCCGTGTACCGCAAAAAAAAAAAGAAAGAAAAAAGAAATACATGCACTAAGGAAGAAGCAAGAGGAACTACAATCCTGCAGCCTGTGGAACAAAAACCACATTCACAGAAAGACAGACAAGATGAAAAGGCAGAGGGCTATGCACCAGATGAAGGAACAAGATAAAACCCCAGAAAAACAACTAAATGAAGAGGAGATAGGCAATTGTCCAGAAAAAGAATTCAGAATAATGATAGTGAAGATAATCCAGGACCTCGGAAAAAGAATGGAGGCAAAGATCGAGAAGATGCAAGAAATGTTTAACAAAGATCTAGAAGAATTAAAGAACGAACAAACAGAGATGAACAATACAATGACTGAAATGAAAAATACACTAGAAGGAATCAATAGCAGAATAACTGAGGCAGAAGAACGGATAAGTGACCTGGAAGACAGAATGGTGGAATTCACTGCTGCGGAACAGAATAAAGAAAAAGAATGAAAAGAAATGAAGACAGCCTAAGAGACCTCTGGGACAACATAAAATACAACAACATTCGCATTATAGGGGTCCCAGAAGGAGAAGAGAGAGAAGAGAGAAAGGATCCGAGAAAATATCTGAAGAGATTATACTCGAAAACTTCCCTAACATGGGAAAGGAAAGAGCCACCCAAGTCCAGGAAGTGCAGAGTCCCATAGAGGATAAACCCAAGGAGAAACACGCTGAGACACACGGTAATCAAACTGGCAAAAATTAAAGACAAAGAAAAATTATTGAAAGCAGCAAGGGAAAAATGACAAATAATATACAAGGAAAATCCCATAAGGTTAACAGCTGATCTCTCAGCAGAAACTCTACAAGCCAGAAGGGAGTGGCATGATATACTTAATGTGATGAAAGGGAAGAACCTACAACCAACATTACTCTACCCAGCAAAGATCTCATTCAGATTCAACAGAGAAATCAAAAGCTTTACAGACAAGCAAAAGCTAAGAGAATTCAGCACCACCAAACCAGCTCTACAACAAATGCTAAAGGAACTTCTCTAAGTGGGAAACACAAGAGAAGAAAAGGACCTATAAAAACAAACCCAAAATGGTAATAGGAACATACACATCGATAATTATCTTAAACGTGAATGGATTAAATGCTCCAACCAAAAGACACAGGCTTGCTGAATGGATACAAAAACAAGACCCATATATATACTGTCTACAAGAAACCCACTTCAGACCTACGGACACATTCAGACTGAAAGTGAGTGGATGGAAAAAGATATTCCATGCAAATGGAAATCAAAAGAAAGCTGGAGTAGCAATTCTCATATCAGACAAAATAGACTTTAAAATAAAAACTGTTACAAGAGATAAGGAAGGAC
The DNA here is from genome assembly GCF_003676395.1 of Aethalodelphis obliquidens. NCBI lineage: Eukaryota > Metazoa > Chordata > Mammalia > Artiodactyla > Delphinidae > Aethalodelphis > Aethalodelphis obliquidens. Next base: position 34,280,878 of record NW_020837946.1, on the reverse strand, counting down.
ACTACCTAATGATCAAAGAATCAATCCAAAAAGAAGATATAACAATTATAAATGTTTATGCACCCAACACAGGAGAACCTCAATACATAAGGCAAATGCTAACAACCATGAAAGGAGAAATTGACAGTAACACAATAATAGTAGGGGACTTTAACACCCCACTTACACCAATGGACAGATCATCCAAACAGAAAATAAATAAGGAAACACAAGCTTTAAATGACACAATAGACCAGGTAAATTTAATTGATATTTATAGAACATTCCACTTAAAAGTAGCAGAATACACTTTCTTCTCAAGTGCACACGGAACATTCTCTAGGACAGATCATATCTTGGGTCACAAATCAAGCCTCAGTAAATTTAAGAAAATTGAAATCATAGCAAGCATCTTTTCTGACAACAACATTATGAGATTAGAAATCAATTACGGGGAAAAAAACATAAAAAACACAAATACATGGAGGCTAAATAATAATTACTAAATAACCAAGAGATCACTGAAGAAATCAAAGAGGAAATCAAAAAGTACCTAGAGACAGGGCTTCCCTGGTGGCACAGTGGTTAAGAATCTGCCTGCCTACACAGGGGACATGGGTTCGAGCCCTGGTCGGGGAAGATCCCCACATGCCGCGGAGCAACTAAGCCCGTGAGCCACAACTACTGAAGCCTGCATGCCTGGAGTCCGTACTCTGCAACAAGAGAAGCCACCACAATGAGAAGCCCACACACTACAACAAAGAGTAGTCCCCGCTCGCCACAACTAGAGAAAGCCCACGCACAGCAACGAAGATCCAATGCAGCCAAAAACAAATAAATAAATTTATTAAAAAAAAAAAAAAAGAAGTACCTAGAGACAAATGACAATGAAAACACGAAGATCCAAAACCTATGGGATGCAGCAAGAGCAGTTCTAAGAGGGAAGTTTATAGCTATACAAGCCTACCTCAAGAAACAAGAAAAATCTCAAATAAACAATCTAACCTTACACCTAAAGGAACTAGAGAAAGAAGAACAAACAAAACCCAAAGTTAGCAGAAGGAAAGAAATTATAAAGATCAGAGCAGAAATAAATGAAACAGAAACAAAGAAAGCAATAGCAAACATCAATAAAACTAAAAGCTGGTTCTTTGAGAAGATAAACAAAATTGATAAACCATTAGCCAGACTTATCAAGAAAAAGAGGGAGAGGACTCAAATCAGTAAAATTAGAAATGAAAAAGGAAAGTTACAACAGACACCGCAGAAATACAAAGCATCCTAAGAGACTACTACAAGCAACTCTATGCCAATAAAATGGACAATCTGGAAGAAATGGACAAATTCTTAGAAAGGTATAACCTTCCAAGACTGAACCAGGAAGAAATAGAAAATATGAACAGACCAATCACAAGTAATGAAATTAAAACTGTGATTAAAAATCTTCCAACAAACAAAAGTCCAGGACCAGATGGCTTCACAGGTGAATTCTATCAAACATTTAGAGAAGAGCTAACACCTATCCTTCTCAAACTCCTCCAAAAAACTGCAGAGGAAGGAACACTCCCAAACTCATTCTACCAGGCCACCATCACCCTGATACCAAAACCAGACAAAGATACTACAAAAAAAGAAAATTACAGACCAATATCACTGATGAATATAGATGCAAAAATCCTGAACAAAATACTAGCAAATAGAATCCAACAACACATTAAAAGGATCATACACCATGATCAAGTGGGATTTATCCCAGGGATGCAAGGATTCTTCAGTATACGCAAATCAATCAATGTGACACACCATATTAACAAACTGAAGAACAAAAACCATATGATCATCTCAATATATGGGCATTTAGGTTGATGCAGCAAAAGCTTTTGACAAAATGTAACAAAATTCAACACCCATTTATGATAAAAACTCTCCAGAAAGTGGGCAGACAGGGAACCTACCTCAACATAATAAATGTCATATATGACAAACCCACAGCAAAAATCATTCTCAATGGTGGAAAACTTAAAGCATTTCCTCTAAGATCAGGAACAAGACAAGGATGTCCACTCTCGCCACTATTATTCAACAGAGTTTTGGAAGTCTGAGCCATGGCAATCAGAGAAGAAAAAAGAAAAGGAATACAAATTGGAAAAGAAGAAGTAAAACTGTCACTGTTTGCAGATGACATGATACTATACACAGAGAAACCTAAAGATGCCACCAGAAAACTACTAGAGCTGATCAATGAATCTGGTAAAGTTGCAGGAAACTAAATTAATGCACAGAAATCTCTTGCACTCCTATACACTAATGATGAAAAATCTGAAAGAGAAAATAAGGAAACACTCCCATTTACCATTGCAACAAAAAGAATAAATACCTAGGAATAAACCTACCTAGGGAGACAAAAGACCTGTATGCAGAAAACTATAAGACACTGTTGAAAGAAATTAAAGATGATACCAACAGATGGAGAGATATATCATGTTCTTGGATTGGAAGAATCAATACTGTGAAAATGACTATACTACCCAAAGCAATCTAGATTCAATGCAATCCCTATCAAATTACCAATGGCATTTTTCACAGAACTAGAGCAAAAAATCTTAAAATTTGTATGGAGACACAAAAGACCCTGAATAGCCAAAGCAGTCTTGAGGGAATAAAACGGAGCTGGAGGAATCAGACTCCCTCACTTCAGACTATATTACAAAGCTACAGTAATCAAGACAATATGGTACTGGCACAAAAACAGAAATATAGATCAATGGAACAGGACAGAAAGCCCAGAGTTAAACCCACGCACCTATGGTTAACTCATCTATGACAAAGGAGGCAAGGATATACAGTGGAGAAAAGACAGTCTCTTCAATAACTGGTGCTGGGAAAACTGGACAGCTATGTGTAAAAGAATGAAATTAGAACACTCCCTAACACCATACACAAAAGTAAACTCAAAATGGATTAAAGACCTAAATGTAAGACCGGACACTCTAAAACTCTTAGAGGAAGGCTTCCCTGGCAGTGCAGTGGTTGAGAGTCTGCCTGCCAATGCAGGGGACACAGGTTTGTGCCCCAATCGGGAAGATTCCACATGCTGTGGAGTGGCTAGGCCTGTGAGCCATGGTTGCTGAGCCTGCGCATCCGGAGCCTGTGCTCCTCAACAGGAGAGGCCACAACAGTGAGAGGCCTGCGTACCGCAAAAAAAAAAAAAAAAAAAAAAACCTCTTAGAGGAAAACATAGGAAGAACACTCTTTGACATAAATCACAGCAAGATCTTTTTTGATCCATCTCCTAGAATAATGGAAATAAAAACAAAAATAAACAAATGGGACCTAATGAAACTTAAAAGTTTTTTCAAAGCAAAGGAAAGTACAAACAAGATGAAAAGACAACCCTCAGAATGGGAGAAAATATTTGCAATCAAATCAACAGACGAAGGATTAATCTCCAAAATATATAAACAGCTCATGCAGCTCAATATTAAAAAAACAAACAACCCAATCCAAAAATGGGCAGAAGACCTAAACAGACATTTCTCCAAAGAGAACATACAGATGGCCAAGAAGCACATGAAAATATGCTCAACATCACTAATTATAAGAGAAACGTAAATCAAAACTACAATGAGGTATCACCTCACACCAGTTAGAATGGTCATCATCAGAATATCTACACACAACAAATGCTGGAGAGGGTGTGGAGAAAAGGGAACCCTCTTGCACTGCTGGTGGGAATGTAAATTGATACATCCACTATGGAGAACAGTATTCAGGTTCCTTAAAAAACTAAAAGTAGAATTACCATGTGACCCAGCAATCTTGACTAATGGGCATATACCCAGAGAAAACCATAATTCAAAAAGACACATGCACCCCAATATTCACTGCAGCACTATTTACAATAGCCAGGTCATGGAAGCAACCTAAATGCCCATCAACAGACAAATGGATAAAGAAGATGTGGTACATATATACAATGGAATATTACTCAGCCATAAAAAGGAACCAAATTGGGTCATTTGTAGAGATGTGGATGAATCTACAGACTGTCATACAGAATGAAGTAAGTCAGAAAGAGAAAAGTAAATATCATATATTAACACATATATGTGGAACCTAGAAAAATGGTGCAGATGAATCGGTTTGCAGTGCAGAAATAGAGACACAGATGTAGAGAACAAACATATGGACACCAAGGGGTGAAAGTGGTGGGATGAACTGGGAGATTGGGATTGACATGTATACACTGATGTGTATAAAACTGATGACTAAAAAGAACCTGCTGTATAGAAAAAAAAAAAAATACATGCACTAAGCAGATGTTAGTGCCATCTCTTCCTTGAACAGCTTGGTTTCTTGACACATGTTTTCAGCTAGTCTCTGATCTGAGTTGCAATACCTATGAGACAGGTGGAAAGAAACAAACAAAACAGAAAAAACCAAAAACCCCCAACCACACAGCACCACGTCATCCAAGCCATAGAGGTTTACTCTATGGTAAACCTCTCTTCTCTCTTTTCTATAGCTTGAAAACTCTGTCAAAAGCCCTGTATACCTTAGGAAATTGCACTGAATTCCTATTTCAGAAAATAATAAAATCTTGATTCTCTCTGAGTCAATAACAATCTCTTCTTGACTTAAATTATCAAGCCCACTTTCTTTTTTTTTTTTTTGGCTGCATGGCTTGTGGGATATTAGTTCCCTGACCAGGGACTGAACCCATGCCCCTGCAGTGGAAGTGCAGAGTCCTAACCAAGGATCGCCAGGGAAGTCCCTCAAGCCCACTTGCTAATGAAAGATTTTCTTATTCAGATGGTTCTTTGTCCTCTCTTAGTGAGGTATCTGTCAAAGCCCTGAGTCTAACTGTATGCTACTTTTTTATAAAACGAAACACTGCAACCAGAGTATACAGCAACCTTGTTACCTTACTGCAATGGGCAGGCTTTCCATAATAGCAAGAAGCAGAATATCCTCTGCTTTTTGCAAGGTTTTCAACTGAGAGTCAGGTCAGTCTTTGTTTTATGACCAGTGTGAGGTTCAATGAATATGTGGGTTAAATTGGTAACAGAAATTAATGGTACATGCATATCAAAGAAACTAAGACCCTGCACAGGGAACTATATTCAAAGTCCTGTGATACATATATACAATGGAATATTATCAAGCCATAAAAAGGAACGAAACTGAGTTATTTGTCGTGAGGTGGATGGACCTAGAGACTGTCATACAGAGTGAAGTAAGTCAGAAAGAGAAAAACAAATACCGTATGCTAACACATATATATGGAATCTAAAAAAAAAGAAAAGAAAAAAACAAGAAAATGGTCAGAAGAACCTAGGGGCAAGACGGCAATAAAGATGCAGACCTACTAGAGAATGGACTTGAGGATACGGGGAGGGGAAGGGTAAGCTGGGACAAAATGAGAGTGGCATGGACATATATACACTGCCAAACATAAAATAGATAGCTAGTGGGAAGCAGCCGCATAGCACAGGGAGATCAGCTCACTGCTTTGTGACCGCCTGGAGGGGTGGGATAGGGAGGGTGGGAGGGAGGGAGATGCAAGAGGGAAGAGATATGGGAACATATGTATATGTATAACTGATTCACTTTGTTATAAAGCAGAACTGACACACCATTGTAAAGCAATTATACTCTAATAAAGATGTTAAAAAAAGAAAATCCTGTGATAAACCATAATGGAAAAGAATATGAAAAAAATATATATACAGGTATAACTGAATCACTTTGCTGTACAGTAGAAATACAACATTGTAAATCAACTATACTTCAATAAATTGAAAAAAGAAACTATGACCCTGATGATTATTATAGATCCTGAAGAAACGATAAATAAGAGAAAAATACGTAATTATACATGTATAATTAGAGTACGTCAAACAATTCTAATCCAGTGAACCAGTTACCATTTACAAAATAAAATATGCAATAGTGATGTCACACTAATTTGTGTTTCATTTGATCAGGACAGTATTCTGCTGTATGCACTTATTCTTCAGATTTGCTGCTTATGTACTATGTTTTTCAGCTCACAATAAGAACAATTTACAAGTAACACTCCTTGCAACATACCTGATCCAGTTTAGCCCTCTTTAGTTTCTGCAGTGTTCTATCAGAGGTTAAAACTTTTGAACTGCTGTGGGCTTCAAAATATTCTTCTACTAAGTCACTCTGAAAGTGGACAAAGCAAAGTGAGTTCTTAGTTTCAGATATTTGTTTTATATGAGGACTAGACAGTAATATTAGCATAAACAGGATATGTGAAATTCTTTACTTGGCAGTCAGTATTTTCTTTTTGAAGCAACAACACAGACTAAGGACCAAGCAAATTTAATTCCAGTAATAAAACTGAGTAACTCTTAGGGTCATAAAAGTTGAAGAAAATGACTAGATTGAAGTAGTCGGCCCAAAAACGATTCCTAAATTCCAACATATAATTCCCGTTTAGACTGGGGAAAAAAAAAGGGTTTTTACAATCAGGACCTTTGTTTTGCCTCACACACTCCTAGCAAATCCTTTAATTAGTACAGTTGAAGGACTGTGGAAATGAGAAAGACATCAACAGCAAGGTAAAAAAAGACTTGCCTACTATTCCAGTAAAATGACTCACCACGTGTTCTACTGATTTGGGGCAGGACTGAGCTCCGTGGTGGTAAGGAAGGAATGGAAAGTCATTCAAGCAGGAGGCTTCCTAGACTGCTCTGAGTCTTTACAGAGCACGCTGGGATAATTAGCCTTTTCTCAGGCCATAATATGTGCAGTGTTCTCCAAACGACCCAACATGGGTCCATAGTCACATCATTTAATACTTACGCTGTTACATCAGCAACGTTACAAAAATGAAACTATATAAAAAGGTATATACTGAGAAGTCTTGCCTCCAATTATCCGATTAAAATTTATTTAAAAGCTCTTTTATTCAACTGAATTGTCACGTTTAGCATATACTATGGTACTGATACATGAATATGGATACAGAGAGGCCAGGATACGAAGTCCAGAAATAGACACAAATATATGTGGGAATTTATGTGAAAGGCTGAGAAAATGTAGAAAAGTGAAGAAAAAAAATTATGTTCATCCTCCCATTTGGATCTCTTAGGTAGCTTATCTTTGAGATATTACTGATTTTTCTTTAAAGTCTCTCTTCACTTACTGTTTTATCTCTTTTCATTTTCTTAGAAGGCGTTTCTTTGCAAACAGGAGCCGAAACTACTCTATTCTGAGCTTGAATCTGTTCGCTCAATATGACTTCATTAGTGTTCTCTTCACATTCCTGTGCAACCCCTTCATCGTCCTCCGAGTTGGAAGCAGAATATTCACTTTCACTGTCAGAATGAAACCTTGGAACTGTGTGGGGAGGAAGCAATTGGGAAAATTGGACAGTTTGACAAAAGAGGCATTCTGGGGTATTAGGAAGAGTGTGGGCTTTGAAGTAAGAGATTGTGCCTTCTGGTTTTGTCATTACTTGCTGATGATTTCACCAGAACTAGTTATGTCAGTTTTCTGAGCACCAGTTTCCTCACTTATCAAATGAGGCTACCAGTGCCTAATTTAATAAAGCATTGTGAAGATTACATTGAAATGCATGTAAAGCAACTAACAATGCCTAACACAAACGAAATGTGGCAGAAATTGTCAGTCATACCTAATACCATTCTCTTTCCTTCTTCCTTGCTAATAGAATTCATTGTAAAATGCGGCAATGTGCTCCACCCTAAGGGATAAATAATCAGTAATTTAATTGTCTTTTCCTTTGCCAGATACATGCTCTCTCAGCCTCCTTTGCAACTAGAGTTGGCCATGTAAACCTTTAACCAATGAAACTTGAGGGGAAATTTGCTGGAAGCTTCTGGGGAAGATTTTCCTCACTTATGGAAGGAAAGCCCCTTACTTATACCCATAGCTTAAAGCTATGGAAGCCATTTTGCAATATAAAATATCAAAACTAAAGATGAAAAATGCCAGCGGCAAAGCGAAAAGATAAGAAGAACCTGTATCCTTCATGACACTGCTGAGTCACTACATCAACCGTGAACTGTGTATCCCTAGACTTCTAATGATGTGAGATACTTCAGTGTCCATGGCTTAAGCCATTGTTATAGAATTTTCCATTGCTGCCTACTGAAAATGCCATCCTAACTGATAGAGCACTCAATAAATGACAGCTACTACTTTAAGTACTACTAATACATACTCACAATCCATCCCATAGTAGATATAAGAATTATATTTTTAAACAAACCATGGCCACCCCCACCACTCTCCAGAAATAATAAAGCTAGTTTTATAATCATAAAGGATAAAACTTACACTCAACAAAATAAGTATAAAACTACCATAAAAGGTTAACTTCCAAAATATGAATGAAATAATTTTAAGCAAATCACTCTTTATTTTGAAGAGCATATTTCAGAATATCCAGAGTCAGCAAATAACAAATATAGATACTGAAAAAGAAAAAAAAAAAAAAAAAAAGGCTTGATTTTGTGGGCATACATAGCTTAGCAGATTCAGATTTGCACTGATTGCTGCCCATGGTAGATGCAAGGGTTAGAAGTGGTAGGAGGTACCAGACAATGTCTTTACCCTATTTACATGAATACATCACACATGTTGATATATTTGTTTGGTGGTGATTGAGAAGGAGAAGGAAGTTCACCTTTTCTCTAAAAAGAATTCTTCTGTGGGGTAAGGAGGAAACTTAAGATGTGGGATGTATTTGACATAAAATAATAATAATCAATTGCATATATCATCTTTTATTGCTTCAGATATCCAATAATTTAGTGTTATAATTTTTATGTTGATTAAAAATGTATTATCAACTCTATACCTTGAAAGAAGAAGGGCTACAGGGCATAGATTTAACAATGTTAGCTAATATTATTGTCAAGGGGTCAATCCCAAGAAAGGAGTTGACATCTTTCAGAAATATAAAGGTCAAAAAGTCATTTGCCCCAAAATTAAATATTTAAACCCCAAACCAGAGAGCTCCCTGGCAGTCCAGTGTTTAGGACTCAGCGCTTTCGCTGCCGTGGCCCGGGTTCAACCCCGGGCTGGGGAACTAAGATCCCACAGGCCACATGCTGTGGCCAAAATGACCCCCCCCAAAACATAAAAAAAAAACCAAACCATTTTTAATTTCCCCAAAGGCGGGAACCATGTCTGTTTACTTGGCTTTGTATAGTATTCAGTACCACTGTAAATATTTAAAATTGTTTCAATATATTGATAAAACTTCTAAATAAATCAATAGAACTATTTCTAAAACTGTCTCAGGCAAATAAACTAAAAGGCATGTTATTTTATTGAAGAATTTTAACTAACCTCAATATCCATTGACTATAATGTAAAGACATAGTGCTAAGTGTTATGAGTTAAAATATAAGATATAGTCCTTGCCCTTAAGGAATCTACAGCTTAATTGAAGACATGAACATATCCTTTCTTTTATGAAAAGAAATAGCAATAAGTAGTTATAATAATAAAAAGTAATAATAGCCAACACCTGTTAAGCACATACCAAGGTCAAGCACTACGCTAAGCACTTTGACATCCTTTATTTCAATTAATCTCAAAATAACTCTGAGGCTGGTACCATTATTATCCCTATTTCGCAAATGAAAAAAATTGAGGCACAGAGAGGACGCTGTAAGTGGCAGCCCAAAGATAAAACGTAAGCATTCTAAGACTAGAACCTGTATATTTAACCATTATTGCCTGTTTAGATGCTTCTTTTTATAAAAGCTCAGTGTAAAAAGAAATACACACCTATTAGTCTTTTCCTTAGCCCACGAGGTGCTGTTGACAGAAATTCACTTTTATCATTGTTCTGTTTAAAAATAAAAAAGCAATATAGTTTATATAGTCAAATAATAATGATGACATGAAAATTAATGATGTCTCTGAGTGAAAGAAAGGCTAGAAGGAAGAAAAATATTTTGTTTTCAATAGACATTAGAACCAGATGAGCTCCTTCCTAGACCTGGAAGACAACAATATATGAATTTGTTGCGGGGGGAGAGTATGACAACAAAAACGATACAACGAATTCCTAAGGATTCCTAGAGTGGTTCTAGAAGTTGTATTCCAGACACCTGCGAAGGATGCACTTCTATTATTATGTAAAGAAAAAGCTTATCACTAAAAAAAAAAAAAAAAAAAAAAAGCTTATCAGCCTTTGAATCATTCTTCACCCATCAGATTAGCAGAATATTTTTTCTAAATAAAGGTAATACTGTCCAGGGATGATGAGTAAGCAAGGAAATGGGACTCCTATAGTTACTGCAGTGGGCCTTTGCATGTACGAGCAATTTACTGGTGTTAAAGTAGTCTGTGAGAAGGAGAGAAAAAAGATTTCTACTTTTTACTTCTGTATTTTTAATTTTTTAAACATTTTACAGAAGTATAATGCACGTTTTTCTTTTCCTTACAGAATCCTTTAACACCATTCAATTTCTAGCACAATAAAATGCCTACTGGTGTATACGTGATAACTTAACAGTACTGATAAAAAGATAAAGTACCCTGTGTTTTTTTGGCAATGTGAAAATATGACAAAAAATTTAAGTCTGTTATCTTGTGATAAGTTGTTGGTGCTAGTTACAAATATTATAAAAATTTTTATTTGAGATATTAAGAATACTATTATAATAGGTGATCTGATCACCTATTGGGTTTATAAAGTATATCACAGTATATTTCAAACTTCTTTGGTCCAGATCCTTACAATTTTTTTTTACGTTTTGCCACCTTGATCCAGTACACATATGCATATATAACTTAACCAAATTATAATTAAATAATACTTACAAAACAGAAATTTTCTAATTTATTCTATTTCATTTTTTTAAACTGTAGATCATGCCCTACTAAACTGATTTCAAGACTGAGAGTTGAGACAACCTATATCCATATAGCTTAATTATCAGGTCTGAGAATATCTATGTCAAAATAACCGTTTCAGAAAATTCTTGCTCAAAAAGATAAGGCTATAAACTATTAAATAACTTCACTGTTTGCTATAGAAATTTCTGCAAACTAATTTATCTTGACAGTTTGCTCATTTGGGCAACCTATTTTCCCATCAGGACAACAGACTACTTACCAGGGCAAACAGCTAGCTTATCAAACTTTGGTTTACTTATCAAAACTCAATTCAAGACCCTCTCCTCACTGTGTCCACTACTCCTAAAATACCATGCCATGAATTCTGTCTAATACAGATCAGTTCCCCATCTTGATAGATGTGCCTTAAACCCCTCGAGTCCAGATCCCCAAGCCCTATACATATTCTCTCCTGAACTCCCCCTTCTAAGACAGTGCACTAAGACTTGCAGACTGATGTTCTCCTTTATTGTGGTATGTAAATATAATACCACTGATTAACAGGTTTTCTGATGGTCTCTTAGGGAATCAACAAGATCTACTAATGTGATGTGATCCACAACTTGAAAAAGAATGCCAGAAGACCCAACACAGACAAAAATAAATAAATAAAATTAAGTTAAAAACAAACAAAACACCCAGGGATAGTTCTGACACAGAAAAGGCACAACAGGTGGGTCCAGAAGACCTAGCTTCATTTTCCAGCTTTTCTCCTTCCTAGTTTGGTGAACTCAGACAAGTCACTTCACCTCTCTGAGCCTCAGATTCTTTATCTGTAAGTTAGGTATTTAATTGGCAAATACCTATAAATGATAAAAGTATTATCTAAATTAAAAGATAAAATGGATATTTTTCATCATGTCTTAACTTTGTAACACTAAGGGTTTTCCTTGTTTTTACTCAATTGCTTACCTTCAACTGAACTTTGTCTGAAGCAGAATGCCCTAAAGAATGAAACAAAAAGCCATTACTTACTACAAATACTTCACTTTCCATAACAGCCTAGTTTCATTAAAAGCAAAGGTGCAGGTTCTACCCAGAAGCCACTACATATTATTGAATTCTCAATTAATTGCATCTCCACTAGAGGCTGAACTGTCACTATTAATTTTATGATTTCTCCCAGTAATGACATTTCTGTAGCACTCATGTAACAAGAAAAAATGGAGTCCTTTTCATTGTTCATTATTTTAAAAGTACACTATTTAATCTAGTTAGAATGGGTCGTTCAAAAACAACTGTTCCACAGTTCTCCAAACTTCCAGGGCTTCCCTGGTGGTGCAGTGGTTGAGAGTCCGCCTGCCGATGCAGGGGACACGGGTTCGTGCCCCGGTCCGGGAAGATCCCACATGCCGCGGAGCGGCTGGGCCCGTGAACCATGGCTGCTGAGCCTGCGCGTCCAGAGCCTGTGCTCCCCAACGGGAGAGGCCACAACAGTGAGAGACCCGCGTACCACAAAAAAAAAAAAAAAAAGACTTCCAAATCCCCAAAACCTTATTTCAAAGAGTATTTGCCAAAGCAAATCTTCCACGAACATTTGGCTAACTCAAGCAAATGACAACAGGATTTAAGACTGTTTCTAGCTGGCCCTGTCAATCTGTACAACTTCAACCCACACAGATCTTTTCCCCTTTTACTGATAGCTAAATACAGGTATACTAAAGCACACAGGTTGGGGTATTAACTGCATTTACTAAATGAATTTTTGGAACAGAAAAGAAGAAAATATATAAAAATGCACTTAGACAAGAAAGTAAAGTAACATACCATAACTTTGAAGCAACTATGAAAACTCTCTTTAAAGAAGTGAAGTAAAATCTTACCCTTGCTACACTGAGGAATGTCTATGGTAATTTCAGAATCACTCTTCAAATTGGATGAAACACTTTTTCTTGGTGTTTTTGCTAGTTCTGAAGCTGTAAACAGACAAAAGAAATATATTAAAAAAACTTTTAATGGACAACAGTAGATTAAGAGGGGAAACCTGCTGTTACTAATATCAGAAAGATAAATAAACCTAGCCATATTAAGAGTACTACTGCTTTCACCTTTACTCACCGTCTTCCAAGTCTTCCTTCAGTTATCCACAGGTCTCGCAAAAAAATACAAATAATGAGCTAACTTTGACCTTGCTGGTTTCTCCAATTATCACACACTCTTCCTCTCTCTTCTCCATTGACAGGTTTATACTCTTTCCATTTCTTTACCATATATATTTGAGGCACATCTCTGCTAACAGTTAAGAAAGAATGGCCAGAAAGTGGGATCTAAAATCAACTGAAAACTGTGTATATTTAAAATTATACTTTTAAAGCTCTTAAGTCTCCCATAAAATGTGGTTTATTACTTGTGTCTAAAACTCTAACACATATTAATAATGTATAGAATATGATACAGCACTGAACAGATGACATTTCTTCTTTTATTAATATTTATTTATTTATTCATTTATTTGGCTGTGCCGGGTCTTAGTTGTGGCATGGGGGATCTTTAGCTGCAGCATGCGAACTCTTAGTTGCAGCATGTACATGGGATCTAGTTCCCTGACCGGGAATCGAACCCAGGTCCCCTGCATTGGGAGTGTGGAGTCTTAGCCACTGGACAGGGAAGTCCCAGATGGCATTTCTTCAACTGAGCATCAGATGAAATAGTTGGCTTCTGAACAGAAGGGGCCAGGACTTCCCTGGTGGCGCAGAGGTTAAGAATCTGCCTGCCAATGCAAGGAACATGGGTTTGAGCCCTGGTATGGGAAGATCCCACATACCACGGAGCAACTAAGCCCATGCGCCACAACTACTGAGCCTGCATGCCATAACTACTGAAGCCCGCGCACCTAGAGCCCATGCTCCTCAAGAGAAGCACTGCAATGAGAAGCCCGCGAACTGCAACAAAGAGTAGCCCCCGGTCGCCACAACTAGAGAAAGCCTGTGCGCAGCAACAAAGACCCAACACAGCCAAAAATAAATAAATTTATTTTTAAAAAAGGGGGCCATTTAAAATGAAAAATACAATGTTTATCTTTTTTTTTTTAAGATGTTGGGGTAGGAGTTTATTAATTTATTTATTTTGGCTCTGTTGGGTCTTCATTTCTGTACGAGGGCTTTCTCTAGTATGGCAAGTGGGGGCCACTCTTCTTCGCAGTGTGCAGGCCTCTCACTATCGTGGCCTCTCTTGTTGCAGAGCACAGGCTCCAGTCGCGCAGGCTCAGTAGTTGTGGCTCACGGGCCTAGTTGCTCCGTGGCATGTGGGATCCCCCCAGACCAGGGCTCGAACCCGTGTCCCCTGCATTAGCAGGCAGATTCTCAACCACTGCGCCACCAGGGAAGCCCTACAATGTTTATCTTTAAAGATGCTCACATTCTCACACTGTGATAGGCATATGGGAATTGAGTCTAACTGAAGGAATAGATTTACATTTCATACACTAAGAACATTGTTCACTGAGAACACTATTTAAATTCTCTTCCATCTTTTTTTTTTTAAAGAGAAAGTATAGTTGAATTTGTGTAAATTAAGCCACTTCACTGACTCAAACTCTTTCTAACCTATTTCACACAGCTTTATCCAATCCTGGAACTGACCCAAGATATTCATGACAGTCCCTACAAGTGCACTGGCTTCTTTTTTCTTAACCTCCTCGATCCTCTGCATCATTCATTAAAGTTTTTTATATCTTTCTTTGAAATTATTCCTCCATCTGGGTTCCATGGTATTAGCCTGGTTCCTGGCTACTGCTGGTAGTTATTCCATCTCAACTTCACTGCCCTCATCCTCCTAAGCATTCTAACCTGCAGGTACCTAAAGCTCAGGCATTGGCCTTCTCTTTACACCAGAAAAATATGCCATGTTTGGATTAAAGGCTGTTGATCCACAGGATAGGAAAAAAACCTTCACATCAACAAAAAGCCACAGAAGTACAAAGTAACTTAGCTGAGATCATTTTGGTTTTATATTGAAACATAAAAATCCTCTGCTTTTAAATAACTTTAAACTACAAAAGGAGAAAGGAAGAAAAAGGAAGAATTGAAGAGGAAAGGAAACAAGAGACAGTCATCCATGTATGGATATTAATTTCAATAATAAAAAATTGGGGCAAATATTTTATTCATTTGTATTATATTTCACACAACAACTGGTCTGCAACATATTAGAAATTTTAAAATAAAACTCCTCTTTGCCTAATAATAACTTCTCATCAGGTTATTATCTGATCCTATCTATCCAATCTAGTTTCAATTTCCTTAAATTCATCTTTCTCCAAGCTGGTCAAACTCCTTACTGTCCTTGTCCTTTCTATGTGGTAATTCTACCTTTGCTTTTTCTTTGCATTTACTTACTCATCCTGGACGTGTTCTCTGTGTTTTACAAAGCCTTCCAATCTAACTCTTGCTCTATTTCTAGAACTATATCTTGGTTAGTCCAATTATATTTAATCATCTTTTATACTCAGAGTAATATATGATTTTCTGACAGATTATAACTTATTTTAATAAGGCATTCTATTTTATTGATATATTTAGATGTAAACACAATTAGCAAAAATACTTAATAAGTCAAAGAGCGACATAACTAAACACAGGTCCTAACTAAACACAGATTTTGGAAAGTATGATCAGTCTTAAACTATCCAGGAAACTATCTTTTCATGACTATATTTCTTTCAGATGTGATGACAGAAATGCCCATCATAACAATACTTAAGTTCCTCACAGCACATATAGATATGAGACATGTATCATTGCAGTTATGTGCATGTTGACTATCCACTCAGGGAACTTCTACTTGATTACTCCAGTGAGGTTCCATTTTTCTTTTCACTATTAGTTCTTTCTCCAATGCTTCATTGTCATTAGGGTTTCACTTTGGCCTTGGTGTCTATCTGATCTTTCCTCTAGTAATTATATTAGCATTTTCCTCTGGTGTCCCAGAGATCCTACACAGAATTCAGTCATTTTTACAGATCAAAAATTTTTTAATTTCTTTTCTTAAATTATTTTTTATTGAAGTATACTTGATTTAAAGCGTTGTGTTAATTCCAGGTGTATAGCAAAGTGATTCCGTTTTTTTCAGATTCTTTTCCCATATAGGTTATTACAAAATATCAAGTATAGTTCCCTGTGCTATACAGTAAGTAGGTCCTTGCTGTTTATCTATTTTCTATATAGTAGTGTGTATCTGTTAATCCCAGACTCCTAATTTAAACCTCCCCCCACTTTCCCCTTTGGTAACCATAAGTGTGTTTTTTAGGTCTGAAGGGTATTTCTGTTTTGTAAATAAGTTCATTTGTATCAAAAACATTTTAGATTTCTTTATGTAGATAATAAACTCTAAGAAACACATCAATTAGTGTAAATTATTGTATGTACCATGTTAGGTTCAAAATTAATGATGCATATAATATTATACCTTTCAGAAAAACTGAATTTTGCAAATGCTTAAATTGTATTATGTTCAGAAACACAGGTCTTATAATTACTTCTTATATGTCCCTCATCAGTGTCAACACTCAACAAGTGTGACATTCATTTGACTTTGAATGTTTAAATGATCACTGACTACAATGACTGCATAAAAATACACTTAAGACACATATATAGATGTTCTATAATTATAGATTATAAGCCCTCTTATACAAAGACTACATTTTGCCAGGTAGTTAATTATTATTCCCTTGCTCTTAACTTTTTGGTATTCCCAAACTTCCATAAACTTATGGACCTCCTTAATTTTAAAGTGCTTTCACGTGTTATTTCCTTTCCTCAAAGCTTTCAAAACTGATGACCCCTCATGCCGCAGGATCCAAGAATAGCGCCACCCGAATTTTTAAAAAGAATTAAATTGCTAGTTTAATTTTAATGTTATATATAATTTATTTAAGTCTAGTTCTCTGAAAATCAGTAATTCACGTGTAATTAGTATAAGTGGTAACCGGGGTAAGAAAAATGTTAGAACAGCCCATTTCTAACAATTTTACATAAATAATTTTCTATAATACGAACTCTTTTCTTCTACATACAGTGTAAAACTCTTATTCAATAAATTCAGAATATCTCTGTGTGACTTAAGTCACTTGTTTACATAACAAAAATTTGTTAAGAGCCTGTGCTAGATGTTGTGGGAAGGAATCTAAGACAGGGTCTCTACTATAACCTTAGAACCTAGCTGAGAACAGAAGACATCTGAGCATGAAAAAAACTAATGACTTTAAGTATGCTTGAAAATAAAATAACATCCCTCATTCATTCTTTTAGTGAATGCGATGGGGTGATAACAGTGGGAAATGTGGTTAAATACACCTTAGAAAAGGTGAATAGTGATTACAGAAGTCAGAAAAGCAACATACCTAATTTAGCCATCTTTTCAGGGTGTTTTCTATTCTGAAAAGAATAAACTTTATTCCCACCATCTGTAGCAGAGCCATTTTTCAAGGATTCTGAAAGAAAAATGCAACGTACATTTAGGAAAAATGGGTGAGGTTAATTAACAGGAAAAAAAAGACAGAATTTTAACAAAAACTTAGGATTTGTACCCCTCACTGTCTTGCACAAATGTTTAACAATACATATTTATAAATAAGATATTAAAAACACACAGTAGACTATGATACTGTTTACATAAATTTTAAAACACAGAAAACATGTTATTCACAGATACACAAAGATATATAAACAAACACAACAACAATAAAAAGCCCACTAAAGAACACTCCAGACTAGAGGGATATGCATTCAATTCATGATAGAAGTTGCTCCTGAGGAGGGAGGACAAAAGGGACTTTATTAGTTACGCTTCTTTCTTTTTTTTTTTTAATAAATTTATTTATTTCATTTATTTTATTTTTGGCTGCGTTGGGTCTTCGTTGCTGCATGCGGGCTTTCTCTAGTTGTGGCGAGCGGGGGCTACTCTTCGTTGTGCTGCGCGGGCTTCTCATTGCGGTGGCTTTTCTTGTTGCAGAGCATGTGCTCTAGGAGTGTGGGCTCAGTAGTTGTGGCTCGTGGGCTCTAGAGCACAGGCTCAGTAGTTATGATGCACGGGCTTAGTTAACCCGTAGCATGTGGGATCTTCCCAGACGAGGGATCGAACCCACATCCCCTGCACTGGCAGGCAGATTCTTAACCACAGTGATGCCAGGGAAGTCCCCAAACCTTTAATGAGTTTATTAAAGTGCCAAACTTTCCGAAGTCAGTGTTTGCTCCCTTTATTGCTTAAGAGTTCCCATTGGTGTGTATATGCACGAACACTTGGTATTACCTAAACTCCTTAATCTTTGCCAATCTTGTGGGTACAAAATGAATCTCACGGGGAAAGGCATTTTAATTTCCTTTCCCTAGTCACTAATGAAGCTTAACACCTTTTTACGGGTTTCTTATTTCCAGAAGAAGAAATATCTTCTCTATCCTGTGTCTTGTCTTTTCACTTCTTGATAATGTCATTCGATGAAGAGAAGTACTGGATTTTTAAAAAAACAGACTATTTTTTAGAGCAGTTTTAGGTTCACAACCAACTCAAGTGGAAGGTACAGAGATTTCCCATGTATCTCCTGCCCTACATATCCACAGCCTCCCCCCCATTAACAATATCTCACACCAGATGGTACATTTGTAAAAAAAACAAACAAAATGAATAAATTAAAATTAAAAAACAAAAACAAAAAAAACAGAGTGGTACATTTGTTGGAATCAATGAACCTCTGTTGACACTTCATTATCACCCAGAGTCCATAGTTTACATTACGGTTTACTCTTGCTGTTGTACATTCTATAGGTTTTGACAAAAGTACGATAACATGTATCCATCATTCTAGTATCATACAGAATGGACTCACTGCCTTAAAAATCCTCTGTACTCCATCTATTCATCCCTTCCTTACTCCTGACCCTTGGCAACCAATGTCTTCTTTTACTGTCTGTATAGTTTTGCCTTTTCCAGAATGTCATAGAGTTGGAATCATACAGTATGTAGCCTTTTCAGATTGACTTCTTTCATTTAGCAATATGCATTTAAGGCTCCTCCGTATCTTTTCACAGACTGATAACTTATTATTTTTTTTAGCATTGAATAATATCCCACTGCATGGATGTATCAGTTTATTTATCCTTGGTTGACTTCTTGGTTGCTTCTAAGCCTTGGCAATTATGAACAAAGCTGCTACAAACATCTGTGTGTGCAGGTTTTTGGGTGGACAAAAGATTTCAACTCATTTGAGTAAATATGAAGGAACACAACTGCTAGGTCACATGGTAAGAATAAGTTTAGTTTGTAATAAACTGCCAAACTGTCTTCCAAGGAGCTGTACCATTTTGCATTCCCACTAGTAGTAAATGGGTTCTTGTTACTCCACATCTCTGTCAGCATTTGGTGTTGTCAATATTTTGGATTTTGGCCATTCTGTTTTTTTTTTTTTTAATATTTTGTTTTTTTGATGTGGACAATTTTTTTAGTCTTTATTGAATTTGTTACAATATTGCTTCTGCTTTGGTTTTCTGGCTGTGAGCCATGTGGGATCTTAGCTCCCTGACCAGGGATCAAACCTGTACCCCCCAACATTGGAAGGTGAAGTCTTAGCCACTAGACCACCAGGGAAGTCCTGGATTTTGGCCATTCTACTAGATATGTAGTGGTATCCCACTGTTGTCTGAATTTGCAATTTCTTAATGACATATAACGTTGAACATCTTTTCATATGCTTATCTGCCATCTGGGTATCTTCTTTGGTGAGATGTCCAGGTCCTTTGCTCATTTTTTAATCAGGTTGTTCGTTTTCTTATTGCTGAGTTTTAAGAGCTCTTCGTATATTTTGGGTAACAGTTCTTTAATAGATATGTCTTTTGCTATATTTTCTCCTAGCTGTGGTTTGTCTTCTTGAGAAGTTCTGAATTTTAATTAGTTTGTCAATCTTTTCTTTTGATTACACATTTTTAAAGAAATTCTTCTATAAGACCAAAGCCATATTCTCCTATTTTCTTGTAAAAGCATTTATAATTTGCTTTTCATGTGTAAATCTTTAATTAAGGTAATTAAGTTGTTTATGATGGCAGTTAGGAATCCAATTTCTTTCTTTTTTTTTTTTTTTTCTTTTTTTGCAGTACACGGGCCTCTCACTGTTGGGGCCTCTCCCGTTGTGGAGCACAGGCTCCGGACGCGCAGGCTCAGCGGCCACGGCTCATGGGCCTACCCATTCCGCGACATGTGGGATCTTCCCGGACCAGGGCACGAACCCGTGTCCCCTGCATCAGGTCCCCCTGCAGGCGGACTCTCAACCACTGCACCACCAGGGAAGCCCCCGATTTCTTTTTTTCATAAGGATAGTCAATTATTCCAACACCATTTATTGACCAGTTCATCCTTAGCCTAGTGATCTCCAATGCTACCTCTATCATATATCTATAATATGCACATACGGATAAGTCTGTTTATGGAGAACTTGTTACTATAATTATGTAAATTAAATGTTTGGCACATAGACAAAATATGAATTAAAAATATCAAGTAGTTTCTATGTAAACTAAATTAAATGCTTTAGAAAGACTTGATAAAAGTTATTAACTAAAAGAACTGATTTCAAATTAGGTATGGATGAGAAACCATAAAAGATTTAAGAAAAAAACTGAAAAACATAAAAGCACACTACATTCAGACTGCATCAGAAGTGTCTTTAAATGATCAATCTAATGGAAGGAAATAAAACTTGAAATCCTAGATAATACATTATGGATATGCTATCTAAAAATACCCAAAACCAAAACCAAAAGGTGCTGCTGTTCTTCAACCAGCTGACTGGCAAATGTATATTTAAAGAAAAGACAATGATACATAAATATCTACATATATGTTTATATGTAGAACAAAATGTTTAGAGTATATAATTATTTTTATGATTTCCTTGTTCTGATATTTTGATAAATTGACCAATTAACAATGGCTCTAATCACACTGGCCAACAGGGATTTAGTATAATATATAAATAAAACTTTTTAATAGTTTTAAAATTACTCAAAATAGACAATACCAAAATAACTATGAACATACAATTCACAGAAGTTAAAATGGCTAATAAATAAAAGAAAAAATGTTTAATGCTGATGAGGGATCTTAATACTAGTTGATACAATCTTCCTAGAAAGTAATTTAGCAATATGTAAGCCTTATAAAGTTCATATACTTTTTTTTTAAATTAAGTTCATATACTTTCACCAGTAATTCTATTTGAGGAATCTCTGATGAAAAAAATAAGACATCTGAACAAAGATTTATGTTCAAGGGTAATCACTATGCATTAGTTATAATAATAAAAACTAAGAAATAATTCAGAAGTCTAACAGAGGAAACTATGTATTATTTATAGGTTAGAATATATTATTATTCAGTTACTAGAGTTTTCTTTGTCCAGAGAATAATCTCTAAGAATTTAACAATATGTTAAATTTAGAAAGAAATAACACTACTACTTCACACGCATTGGGATGGCTATTATTAAAAAAAAAAAAACATGTGTTGGTGAGAATGTGGAGAAACTGGAACCCTTGTGCATTGTTGGTGGAAATGCAAAATGATGTAGTTGCTATGGAAAACAGTATGGTGGTTCCTCAAAAAATTAAAAATAGAATTACCATATGATCCAGCAATTCCACTTCTGGGAATATTCCCAAAAGAATTCAAATCAAGATCTCACAGAGATATTTGTACACCCATGTTCCTAGTAGCATTATTACACTGTACAGCAAAGTGAATCAGCTATACATATACACATAGCCCCTCTTTTTTGGATTTCCTTCCCATTTAGGTCACCACAGAGCACTGAGTAGAGTTCCCTCTGCTATACAGTATGCTCTCATTAGTTATCTATTTTATACATAGTATCAATAGTGTATATATGTCAATCCCAATCTCCCAATTCATCCCATCCCCCCCACTTTCCCCCTTGGTATCCATGTTTGTTCTCTACATTTGTGTCTCTATTTCTGCTTTGCAAATAAGATCATCCTAGTAGCATTATTCACAATAGCCAAAAGGCTGAAGCAACCCAAATGTCCATCAACCGATAAATAGATAAACAAAATGTGGTATATACATACAATGCAATATTACTCAGCCTTGAAAAGGAAGGAAACTCAAAAAAAAAAAAAAAAAGGAAGTAAACTGCCACTTGCTAAACATGTATGAACCTTGAGGACATTATGCTAAGTGAAATAAGGCAAACACAAAAAGACAAATAGTGTACAATTCCACTTATATGAGGTACCTAGAGTAGTCAAATTCATAGAGTCAAAGGAAGTAGAATGGTGGCTTCCACGGGCTGGGGGAAGGGGGGACTGGGCAGTTGTTTAATTGAGTACAGAATTTCAGTTTTGTAAGATGAAAAGAGTTCTAGAGATCGGCTGTAAAATAATGTGAATATACTTAATACTGAACTATATACTTAAAAATGGTTAAGATGGTAAATTTTATATTACTGTATATCTTACCACAATATTTTTTACCACAATTTCAAAAAACAGATTTTTAATTTAACCACAATTAAAAATCTGACATCATCCTTAAGTTCAAAAATGGAACTCTGAATAAGGCTAAGTTAAAAATACTATGGATTGGGACTTTCCTGGTGGCACAGTGGTTAAGAATCCTCCTGCCAATGCAGGGGACACAGGTTCGAGCACTAGTCTGGGACGATCCCACATACCGCAGAGCAACTAAGCCTGTGGGCCATAACTACTGAGCCTGCACTCTAGAGCCCACGAGCCACAACTACTGAAGCCCACATGCCTAGAGCCCATGCTCCGTAAAGAGAAGCCACCGCAATGACAAGTCCGCACACCACAAGGAAGAGTAGCCCCTGCTCACCGCAACTAGAGAAAGCCCACACACAGCAACGAAGACCCAAGGCAGCCAAAAATAAATAAATAAATAAAATTTAAAAAATACTACGGATGGACCACATATTTGTCTCAGAATTTTCTAACAGCCAACTTATAATCAATTAAAGAATTATTCTGTTCATAAAATTGAAAAACAAATCAATTGTTTAAGAGAAGCATCAATAAGACAAATTGCTCTTGAGGACACCTGTCTGATTGTTTGGGGGAGATCTTTCAGAAAACATTCTGTTTAATGCCTGAGATCACCTAGCACCTCCATGCAATGATTTTTCACCAGAGTGGATGGATTAATAGCATATAAGACTTATGCCAGGTATGTCAAGATATGTGTTGCTTATAAGAAGCAGCTTATACTTCAATAGTAAGTAAAGGGATTGATTAATAAAGTATTTAAAGGTCCTTGTTGAAAAGTTTTTTCCTTTTAAATATTCCTTAAGATTCTTTGTGAAATGTCTGTGTTTTAAAAGTAATGCTTAACAAGACTTCCCTGGTGTCCCAGTGGTTAAGACTCAGTGCTTCCACTGCAGGGGACACAGGTTCAATCCCTGGTTGGAGAACTAAGTAAGATGTGTGGCCAAAAAAAAAAAAAAAAAATCCTTACTGTCTTCTGTTTGTAATTAAGGATTAGGCAGAAGCTTATTGTTCAGTATCTCAAATAAAGTTAAGCAAGATGGTAATAGATGTCACCTTTTCTTCCCTAAAGAAAACATTAAAAGAAAACTAAGAAAACTCTCCTTCCTACACCTTATCTGAAACACCACTCTCCACCCCTATACACATTGTGGCAAATAAGAAAAAACAAAACAAAATAGGAAAAGTCATGTTTGCAAGACTTAACTGTAAGTTACGGGTTCCTCTGTCGTACATGCCAATTGGCAAATGAATAGCCCCACTTCCTGCGCTCGAGACAAACTTATGTGTGTGCATGTATGTGCAGACAGACAGATACACACCAAACTGTCAACAGGTCCATGTTCTTTTTTAAAAAATTAATTAATTAATTAATTTATCTTTGGCTGTGTTGGGTCTTTTTTGCTGCGCATGGGCTTTCTCTAGTTGCGGCGAGCGGAGGCTACTCCTCCTTGCAGTGAGTGGGCTTCTCACTGTTGTGGCTTCTCTTGTTGCAGAGCACGGGCTCTAGGCACGCAGGCTTCAGTAGTTGTGGTGCACGGGCTCAGTAGTTGTGGCTCGCCGGCTCTAGAGTGCAGGCTCAGTAGTTGTGGCGCACGGCCTTAGTTGCTCCACAGCATGTGGGATCTTCCTGGATTGGGCTCAAACCCGTGTCCCCTGCATTAGCAGGCAGAGTCTCTTTTTTTCAGTTTACTTTTTTTTTTGATGGGAGTATAATTGCTTTACAATGTTGTGTTAGTTTCTGCTGTACAACGAAGTGGATCAGCTCTATGTATACATATATCCCCTCCCTCTTGGACCTCCCTCCCACCCCCACCCCACCCCCAATCCCACCCATCTAGGTCATCACAGAGCACTGAGCTGAGTCCCTGTGCTATACAGCAGGCTCCCACTAGCTATCTATTTTATGCGTGGTAGTGTATATATGTCAATCCTAATCTCCCAATTCATCCCACCCTCCCCTTCCCCTCTGTGTCTACATGTCCGTTCTCTACATCTGCGTCTCTATTCCTGCCCTGCAAATAGGTTCATCTGTACCATTTTTCTAGATTCCACATATATGCGTTAATATACGATATTTGTTTTTGTCTTTCTGACTTACTTCACTCTGTATGACAGACACTATGAACTTTTAAGGGACCACAGGTTAAACAACCACAAAAACAGCTTGGCCTTATCCAGTAAAGTTGAAGACACCCGTATCTTATGACCCTGAAATTCCACTACTTGGGATATATTCTAGAAAAACTAGTACATGTGTATACCAGGATAGATGTATATTCATAGCAACATTGTTCCTGATAGCTAAATGGCAGGTGGATTCTTAACCACTGCGCCGCCAGGTAAGTCCCAGGTCCATGTTCTTAAAGCATGCATTCTCAACAGGAATAATACTGCTCCTGATGCAACGGAAATGGCTCTTGGTGGGAGGAGGGGGAGTGTGGAAAACATCTTAGATATTGCAATGGTCTGTTGCCCTCCAAAGAATCTTAGTACATAAAGAGATATACAGCATACATGTAGTATTAAAATTTCATGGGTGGGGGGTGATAAGGAGAAAAAGTCTAGAAAGGTTCCTTAGGGGTTAATAATTTTTAAAAGGTTGAGAAATACAGCTTTAAAGCAAAGTTCCCCAACCAGTGTGCAGAAATTAAAGACATGGGTTACAGGTGTGCTGAGTATTGATCCTCTCAGGCCTCTGAGGATGCAGTCAGGGCCTGCAGAGGGGGTGGGAACAGGGGTCAGAAGCCCAAGGCATTTATCCCTGGTCTGGAGCATTTTCCTCTTTTCTTTCTTCTTTTTTTTCTTTGGCTGCACCAGGGATTGAACCTGGACCACAGCAGTAAAAGCACCAAGTCCTAACAACTGGACCACCAGGGAAATCCCAAATTTTCCTCTTTATTTCAGTGTGCCTCCAAATATCATTTGCTGTGGGTGCCGTTACAAGAAAGCACTGAATTTCTACTACAGATACATATTACCATTACAATAAGAAACTATTTTAAAGAAAACACTTAGAAAACATATTGTTTGCAATCTGTTCTTAGGTCTAACACAATAGTCAAGAATCCAAAGTTCTATTCAGAATATGCCCTAAGGGCTTCCCTGGTAGCACACGTGGTTAAGAATCCGCCTGCCAATGCAAGGAACATGGGTTCGAGCCTTGGTCCAGGAAGATCCCACAGGCCGCAGAGCAACTAAGCCCGTGCGCCACAACTACTGAGCCTGCGCTCTAGAGCCTGCAAGCCACAACTACTGAGCCCACATGCCACAACTATTGAAGCCCACACGCCTACAGCCCATGCTCCGCAACAAGAGAAGCCACCACAATGAGAAGCCCGCGCACGGCAACAAAGAGTAGCCCCCGCTCGCCACAACTAGAGAAAGCCTGTGTGCAGCAACAAAGACCCAACACAACCAAAAATAATAAATAAATAAATAAATAAATAAATAAAAAGAATATGCCCTGTCCAGTAAGCCTACTGAGGGACAATGGTTGTTTTTTGTTTGTTTTTAATTTATTTTTTTAAGATGTTGGGGGTAGGAGTTTATTAATTAATTAATTTATTTTTGCTGTGTTGGGTCTTCGTTTCTGTGCGAGGGCTTTCTCTAGTTGTGGCAAGCGGGGGCCACTCGTCATTGCAGTGCACGGCCCTCCCACTATCACAGTCTCTCTTGTTGCAGAGCACAGGCTCAGCAGTTGTGGCTCACGGGCCTAGTTGCTCCGCAGCAAGTGGGATCTTCCCAGACCAGGGCTCGAACCCATGTCCCCTGCATTAGCAGGCAGATTCTCAACCACTGCGCCACCAGGGAAGCCCAATGGTTGTTTTTTATATCATATCATTTAACACTGGGAACAAATCCAGAAACAGTATCACTCAAGAGGTGACAAAAAGGCTGGGAGTAGTCATAGTGGCCATTTATAAGTCAAATATGAGAGAGTAAAAGACATGTACATGAGGGAGACAGGTGGCATAGAAGAGAATTGATGCACAGAGATGACATGAGGGAGACCAGGAGATTGATGCACAGAGATGACATGAGGGAGACCAGGAGATATGTGAAAGCAAAGTCCCTCATTTCTTAACACACTCCCAGCTCCAATGCCCCTAGTGCCCAACAATACTGAATTTTTTCCTTGATCTTTATTTTTTTAAGTCAACTTAAGTAGGTCTATGCTCCTTGCACCCTAATATAAACCTGTGCTCTTTGAGCCCTAAGTTAAGTAAATTATAATCCAAGAGTAAGATTTTTTAAGCACAGTGTGGCAGGAATCTGGCTTAGGTGTAAAAAAACATAACACCAGCATGCCTAGGTTGGAACACATTACTTCTTGGAATCTTCCTTCTAACTATTTCTGTAAAGAAGATCAAGTTAATAATAAAGTGACTTGCTTTATGAAATTATTTCAAATTAGTTAAAAGTAGAGATATCTTAAAAAAACAACTTTAGAGTGCTTGGTCTGTAGACTATCTTTCTAAAAATATTTAAGCACCAGACTGGTTTTTAAAAAAAACGAAAGAAAAAAAAAAGGACTATGTATAGATTAAAAAACGTACAGTAGAAACTCAGTGCTTCCAACCTTTCCAACTGTAGAGAAAAAGTCTAAAGCGATGCTCTTCTTTTTTCTTTTTCTAAAATTTATTTATTTTATTTATTTATTTTTGGCTGTGTTGGATCTTCACTGCTGGGCACAGGCTTTCTCTAGTTGCAGTGAGTGGGGGCTAGTCTTGGTTGCGGTGCGCGGGCTTCTCATTGCGGTGGCTTCTCTTGTTGTGGAGCCCGGGCTCTAGGTGCACGGGCTTCAGTAGTTGTGGTGCACGGGCTCAGCAGTTGTGGCTCATGGGCTCTAGAGAGCAGGCTCAGTAGTTGTGGCGCATGGACTTAGTTGCTCCACGGCATGTGGGATCTTCCCGGACCAGGGCTCGAACCTGTGTCCCCTGCACTGGCAGGCGGATTCTTAACTACTGCGCCACCAGGGAAGCCCTGAAGTAATGCTCTTCTGATGAGAAATAAAATAATATAGCACACCACATAAAAAGTTTTGGAGGTGGATGATGGTGATGGTAGCACAACATTATGAATGTATTTAATATAACTGGACTGTACACTTAAAAATGGTAAAGATGGTAAATTTTATGTTATGGGTATCTTACAATTTAAAAAATTGGGAAAGGGACTTCCCTGGTGGTCCACTGGGTAAGAGTGTGTGCTCCCAGTGCAGGGGGCCTGGGTTCGATCCCTTGTCAGGGAACTAGATCCCACAGGCCAAAACTAAGAGTCCACATGCTACAACTAAGAAGTCTGCATGCTGCAACTAAGAGCCCACATGCCACAACGAAGATTCTGCATGCCACAACTAAGACCTCGCGCAGCCAAAATAAATTAAAAAGAAAAAAAAAAATTGTAGCACAATGTTGCCTAACCTACCAGACTACTTTTATGTATCCTGCAAAGCAATTTCGGCCACTCACAGAAATATGAGCGTACACTCCCAACTCCAACAACCACCACCCCCCTCACCCCACAAATACCTTGAACATGGCGTCCTAAAACTTCCACATAGTTCTGATCTTTTAAAACTTCCTGGTCATCTTCCTCCAAATCATATTCTGGCTTCTTTATTATTTTTTTTGTGTTGACCAAAAGCTGGGCTCTCTCCTTTTTTATTTTAGCTCCTATAAGAACATCCAAAGAATCAGAACATGACAGGTATAAATTCTTTCTAAACACTACATTTAAATAAATAAACTATACTATTATATTGTCATTACTTAAAAGCTGGAAAAAAATTCAGTGTTTTCTCTTTGATTCAAGTACAGATCTCTCTTCCACAGTTTATAAGTTAAAAAAACAAAACCTTTAAATTATATATTTTGGGGGGTCAAAATAACTATACATTTTAATTACAATGGGTGGTTATCACTTACCGCCACTACTGAGCATTTCACATTAGAGGAGGCTTTATTATTTTTAATTTTCAGTACATTTTGAATGGAATAAACTAAAAATTAAGATTTGCAGTCTTACTAGATCAAATATTCTGTGCTGTATTTTCAAAATAGAAGATTAAATTATTTTTAAAAGTGAAATAATACATAACCATTATATAAGCATCCCTTCAACTGTATAATCATTCAGTACCTCCTTCTCTATCAAGAATGTGATTAAGAACATCATCATCTCCCACAAACTGAACCTCCAGCATCTTGTCTTCCTTTGATTCCAGCTTGCTCATCATTGCCAACCTAAACAAAAGCAATGAAGCACTCAAAAGTGATGAAAAATTCATATCAACAGCCAAATAAACATTCACATAATGAATACATGTATTTGCATAAAAGTTTTAAAAGTCTTTAAGTATGAAAAATACATTGTCATTATTGTATCAATATTGTGTTTTTGATAATAAGTAACTCAATTCTTTATCTGAAAAATGGAAGAGAGGAAGAAGTGCCTGAGATTAGGAAAAAGCCAAATCCAATCAAGGCAACTAAAATATAATGACAAGAAAACAATTCTGCCTGTAAAGAAAGCTCTAACCAATATACAGAATAACAACATTATTAGAAAGGGGGAGGTTAATACATGAGAGTTTAGAAAAGGGGCAGCCAAACAAAGAATAATGGTTTGGTGGATTTTCATATCTGTTCGCTAGAAAGATATAGTCCACTGGGGGAAGTCTGTGTGCTTCACTGGTGTACCAAGACTGGATCAAATAATTTTCAAGCATCTCCCTTTACTATTAAATTGCATGCTCACCAAACAACTTGACAATCATGAATAAGGCTTTCTAGGTATCTTGGTAACTAAAGAGTAAGCATGAATCTTTCCAGTACTTTAGAATCAGTTCTTCACTGAACAAATTTCGGATTTGGCAAGCAAAAGTTTGATCAACTCTGGCTACGCTGACAAAATTTAGTTTCAGAACTTATAATGCTAATGCCTGAAACAAATAAACGATTCCAACTAGTTGTCAGCTAATCAGTTTACTCAAAAAATGAATTTTTTTCTCTCTTCTCTCTCTCATAAATCCTATTTATGCCTTTTCCTCTGACAAGAGGATCTACTGATTGAGTCCCCCATGAGTCAGTTATCTGCATGCAGATAACTCACTAAATGTTGCCAAGTTTTCTTTTGTAACTAGCACACTTAAATGATTTGTCTCAGTTTTCATTTACCTTTAAAGGTACTACATATTCTGCAGCTGGGAAATTCAAGTAGAGTCACCTGTAACTGGAAAAAGAACTCAGTCAGGCCAGCTAACAGGAAAACGACAGCAACCAAAGAAGTTCATGAGTTTTAACAACCAAGATGAGTAGATAAAGGCAGATCTTAGAAAGCCAAAGTTGTTATGATGGCACAGTAAAGGGCAAAATGACCATTACCATTTTGGCCAGGGAGCCTCAGAGACTGACAAGATCTAACTTGTGGGGGCAAGTAGGTGGAGGGAGGCCAAAATGTGAGCACTTACTATGTGCTAGACACTCTTCTCAATATTCTATATGTATTCTCATTTAATCCTCACAACAATTCCATTAGGTTTATACTTTGTGTACAAAGATTATACTTCATCTATAATTTATATGGCCACTGCCAGTAGAACATATCCATTTGGACCAACCTCCTAGTCATGATACTGCTTCTTATTATGGGGAACTGGGTGTATTAGAGAAGAAGTTTAATGCATCTATGTGACATTTATCAAAATTAAGAAACACAACTTCTTTCTATCTGTATAAAATAAAGTTTTTTAAGGGGCTGTTTGTCAGGCACTGTGTTAGGCACTTTTATGTATACCAGATCAATAAATCCTCAGATTCTCTGAGATGGTTAAAATATATTTAATTCCCCTAATTTACAGATGAGTAAACTGAGGTTAAAGATTAAATTACTCCTTCAAATTCACACAATTAGAAAGTGTGTTAGGGCTGAAACCCAAGTTTAACTAATTCCAAAGACCCTGATCATTTTATTAAATGACACAACTTCTCCTGCCATTAAATACAAACCTGTTATCCTAAATGCTTGTCTTGACCTCTGGAAACTATTCATAATATGTTTAGTCATTCTCCCACACAGCGGTTCAAATATCCAAGAACTTCTACAGTTCCTCTAGGTTTCTAGTTCATTAGGTTAAACATCACTAGTTCTATCAAGCATACTTTTAAGAGCAGCATAGGCTACATTATTTAAAACTACATAGTGCTGTGTTCTACAAAGGATTTGAAGCAATAACAATAAGCAGTGCAATACAACAAATGATAAACTATACACACTAATAGGGAATCTGGGTCAGGGAAAATATAAAGGCAGAAAATAAAATCATACAAAGAATTTGGGCTCTTAGCTTCCTGGCAATCAAAAGGAGTAAAGGTCAGTTACATTACCTCTTATTAGCAAAAGTTTAGTAGTCCCTTCAGGGGGAAAAAAAAGATTTTCAAGGAAAATTTAAAAACAAATATTCTAGACAACTTAATATTGTCCTAGGCAATTTCCGTATGGTATTTTATGTAAGAATGGTCTGGACAGAGGCAGCCTAACTTAGCCTTGTTTGTAGCCAAATGCATTTATACGTAATTTTCTTTTCTAGATATTAAGGGCATCTTATTATACAGTACAGAATCAAAAAATTGAAATTTCTACAAAAACCTTGAAAGAAACCTTTCCTTCCTTCTTCTCCAACATTTTCTGAAAACAAAAACAAAAAAACCCCAGTACAATCGCATAATAAAATGAAAATATTTAGTGACCACTTACTCTTCAAGGCACTGTCTTGGTGCTTACTTTTAAGTAGACTCTTTTCAAGGAGTTAACAAGGTAATACAGCAGCACCAAATGAGCAGTTACCACAATACACTCTCCTTTGAGAGCAAATAAAAGATCTGCTACAATTTAAAAAAAAAACATAATCCTTTAAAAAAAGAAGGTGGTATAGTTTAGTGCCTATGCACCAATTTTAATATCAGATAAACCTGGGTTCCGATCTTAACTCCACACTTACAACTGTGTGACTCTGGACAAAGTTGTGACGATTAAATGAGACCATGTGCTTGGCCTATGAAAATGCTAACTAGGTTCCTTACTACGGGTATTTTTACTTTAAATTTCAACTTAACCATGCAGATCTCTTATACAACTCCATATCCCAACTAATGTCTGACGAAATAAAATTCATATTTTATGGCAAGACGATTTAAACATATTTAAACATAAACATAAAACTTTTCTTTGCCTACTTGGGCCTCCTCCCTCCACTTTAGTGTGTATTGCGCATCTGCATTAACCAGACCTCTTTAGGAGATAACTTCCTTCTTATCTTGTAAGGGGCCAGCATGACCCATGACCCACTCTTTGCTTTGTATGTGTAGATTTGGATTGTGTAAACTGTCAATAATATGCCATTTAATGTACAGCCCACAGTCTCAAAAACATCTAACAGTGCTTTGACTTCTAACAAACGGAACAGTTCTTAGAGCTTTCTGAGAGGCTGTTCTCAGAGTTATAACCCTGTTTGGCTCAAATAAAATTTTCCACTTCTTCCTTAGATTGACTACTGATCAATTTTCGTCAGCACATCTAACAGAAAAAAGTGCTCAATAAATGTTGAATGAATGATGCCCATTTAATGTGCAGTGCCATCACACAAAGGTGTAGGGCCATGCTATTTTTCTTCAGATTGCAATTGAACTAGGGGAAGGTGTAGTGGTCCTATTAGGATTTCAGCTGTAAAGCGAAAAGTACTGCATCAGCTTGTTTTAACTTAAAAAGCTCTACCAAAGGAGCCTGGTTTACCAACATTTTACAACCAAGCACTGTCCCAGGGTGACTGTGTTCAGTTAGGAGGATTCATTTGGTGCTTCCAGGCTGGGATGACATCAAAGGGTTCTCGCTCCAGTGGTAGTTCTGGGACAAGATCTCTTCCTCCTCAGCCCTCATTGTACCTGTTCCTCTCCCAGGACCCCTTACTACTTTCGGTATGGATTTTTACAGTTCTCCCTCTGCACGCGGAAGGCTCATCACGCCGGAAAACAGATACGTTGGTAACAGACACCCCTTGCACAGAAGGCCCATCACTACTGGACAGAGGAACGGTCTTTAAAGAGGGAGCCTCTCACCCCAACAAGTATTTACTGACTTCGGTCTGGGCCTCGCGCAACTGACCAGCTGGCCGTTCTCGGCCAGCCGAGGGTCCTCAGGGCGGCGGGGCCGGAGGCAGCCTGGGGAGGGCAGAGAGGGAGGCGCAGCGACGCTGCCCGGAGTGCCGAGGTGAAGGCCGGGGACTGGGTGCACCTGGACTCACCTCACAAGCCCCGAGCTAAGCAGGAGAGGGAGGCAAGCTGCCCCGCCGCCCAACCACGCACCGCCAGGTCTCCGGGTGGCGCGCCTGCGGCCGCCTCGTGCCTGCCGGACGCTACCCCGCTGAATGGTCGCCGCTGGAAAAGCGGCTTCGGCCCCAGCGGGAAAGGCCGAATTCTTTTAGGCAGTGCAGAAGCAGGGTCGCGGGGTCGCAGGGTCGAGCAGGGCCGCTCCGGAGGCCGGCGAGTGGGGCGGGGGATGGGCAGCCTCCCTCCTTCACACCGAATCTCCCGCCCTGCTCAGGAGGCGGAGCCCCAGGGAGCCAATAGGAAGTGGCGTTGGCTGAGAGCGACGGCTCTGCCCGCCAGTCGGCGCCGGTCTGATGGCCTCGCCCACAAGAAACCCGAAGAAAACGAATCCCTAAGCGCTGGGTTCTGGGCTTTGCTTTTCCTCTTTCCGTTTCCGGTGAAGGGAGAAGGAAGTGTTGGTTAGATCTGAGGAAACTGGAGGAGTTGGAGTGGGCTGAGTGGGCTCTGTGGCTTGATGCAATCTTGAAAGTGTTCATTGCTTTCTCTTTACGCCTTCTTTGACGCAATCTTGAAAGTGTTCATTGGTTTCTCTTTATACCTTCTTTTGAGGAAAAAGATAATGGGAATGAATTTGAGTTTATTTATTTATAACGTTACCTCATTTGGCGTGAAAGGTAGGATCAAGTGCATCTCAGGGGTTTGGGGTGGGGAGGCGGGGAGCAATGCTCTCTAGTAAGAAGAGAATTTTGGCTGGGGCACTGAATGTGGAGATGGGAATCAGACTGCTAATAGGATGAAGAGACAGGGAAAATAGAAGGAATAGATGCAGAGAAAGCTGAGGAAAAAGATAATGAGGAAGAAAAAGAATGAACCTGCTGGAGTAACAGTGTCACCCACTAATAATACGATTTTATTTGGATTCATTCATTCATTCAAAACAAAACCTGCGTACAAGATAATAACGTTACACTTTTGAGCGAGCTGAGCACCGTCTCTGCCCTCACAGTAGATCCTATAGGGGAAGATACTGAATAGACAATATAGAGAAAAATGCTACGATTTGGGAAGTCCAGTGTTTATCGAACCACTGGCAGTAGTATCTAATTGAAGTACAGCAAGATTCAGGAACAATTTTCTTGGAAGAAGAGATATTTAAACTGAAACCTGAGGACTGAGTAGCTTTAAGCCAGAAAAAGAGGAGGGGTAAAGTTTTCCAGGTAGAAGGCCCAAATCAATATAGTGGGTGTATAAAGAGGCAAGTGCCACAAGTGCCAACGTTGGATCTGTTGTTATGAAGGGCTAGTTTGGCCCTTAGGGCACTAGTCAGATTTGTATTGAAAGATCATTCTGGATAAAGGAGGTAAAATGTGGGATCAGAGGGAAGGAAGAGACAGATGGAGTCACACCATTTTGGAAGCTGTTTAGGACATCAGATTGGGAAATGGAAATGGTTGTAGCCTGGATAGCTCAGTATTCCATTTTGTTTAGCAGGATTTAAGAAAACAAAAGAGAAAGGTAATTTTCTGTACATTGGAGATAAAGAATTTGGGGGACTGAGTAGAGAGAAGATGAAAGAAAATGTAGCCAACAGTTAACAGTGAAGTGCTTGAAAAGTTCTTAAAAATGTGAAGATCTGGGAATATTTAATATTCAACTAATATGTTCTTTATGTTTCTATGATGTAAACTCTCTTCCATCTCCCCCTCCAATCTTCACTAAACTCTTCTGCAAAGTCAGAGGACTTGGTGTGGGCAGTGGGTTTTGATTTTGTTTTTAATGGTATATGTGTGGAAAATAGAGGGAAGGAGCTGAGTTTCCCTTCTAGATTGATACTAGGCTAGATAAAAACAAAGAGCCATACCATTCAGAATGGAGATCCAGAATTCAGAAGTGGAAGTTGAAGATAGAGGTGATCATAAAATGGCAACTCCTGCATGTATTCACACACATTTTGTGTAGAACATTAGAACATTAGATTTTTCCAAGAGAAAGAGAGGACCAAGTCAATTTTGTGTATATCTTAAGGGGGTAGAGATGCCAGCAGTTAATTGGGTTATAGTTTGAAATTTAGGGCTAGGCTTTAAAAGTCTCTAATAGAATCTGATTAAACATAGTGAATTGAACACTGTCTTGAAATCCCACTAAAATAACAGAGTCAAAAATATTTTTTTGAAGTATAAACATACACACAAAAGAACAGGAAAGGAAGTGAGATAAGTTAATAAAATTTTGGAAGATGTATAGTGATCAGGCAAAGCAGAGTAAGCTGAAACCCAGGCCAGCGAAGGATGACGACAATAAGTCTGTTCCTGTCCCAGAACTCCAGTTAGTCTCAGGAATTAGTGTACAGGAACCTCTGAAGTCAGAAGAGGAGAATGGGACTGAGAACTGGAGAAATGGTCAAAGTCTGAAACAAGGAACAATTAGATCCTACATCTCTTGTCATACTTAGCATAATAGCAGGCGTTTACAAGGTGAACCAGAGGATTGAGACTCAACAGAGTAGAAATGAGAAGTCATACTGAGTTTGGGGGTGGGGGTGGAACTGGAAGATTATGTGGGAGACTAGGAATTTTCTCTTGTTTGGCTCCCAGAGCACTGGCAACTAATCATTTATTTAAACACTTCTTCTTCAGAAGACTGATCAGAAGATGAGGAGGCCCCAGTGGGAAAAGCCGGTTGATCTGTTGATCCACATTGAAACCTGCTAGCTGATAATCCCTGCCCCTGCAGGCAGACTTTCCAGTCAATTTTTGCTTCACCAAACTTGAATAAAGCCTCAACTCTGAAAGAGACAGAACAAATAGACCAGGAGCAAAAAGATTATGTAGGAACCAGAAGAAAATTTATTCTGAACTGTAATTACAAATACCTCAGAGATAAAGACTTTATGAAAGAAGGAATATAAAAAAGAATGTGGGTCATCAAGTTTAGATTTCTAAAGAAATAACTTAAAATTTTAATTTTTAAACAGCAGACTGCAGCATCAAGATATCAGCTGCACAGTTTTTTTCACCAATGATCTCATTTGTCAGCACAACAAATCAGAATGTCTTTATGTATTTCTTCCTCAGGAAGATGACTGAGTTAAAAAATGTGAAATCATTTTTTCAAGTTTAATTATTTTTATATTCAAACAAGAGGTTTTTACCCAAACCATATTTTAGAAGATCAAATTCAAGAATACCAGTTCCTATGTTGCAAATTGAAATATAACTTAAAAAGCTGCATAGATGTCAGTGAAAGATCTAGGTTAATCAACCAGGACCAGGTAGTTCTTGCGGACAAGTTAAGAGATATTTGCATTTGTTCCTAAATTTGGGAAACTCAATTAACTTTTGTTTTTATTGCCAGTCTTATGAAAAGCTTTATATTGATACTTTTGCTGTTTGAAAAAATCCATTTTGTCTTTGGGTCTTCTTTTTTGAACTGTTCAGTTTAGTCAATGAACTCTAAGCGCCTACCTGTACCAGGAACATAGCGCCCAGGTATGTCCCTTACCCTTAAGATTCTAGTTGGGTAGAAGGAATCAGATAATTTCAATACTAAGGTGTCAAGTGCAAAGATAGAATTTACTGAGAACTGCTAGGACAAATACCATTTAGCTCAGGCTGGTGGGTAAGTGAGTAAGAGGGTGGGGTAGCAGAGTAAAGGCCATTCCAACTTTAAACGGTAAAGAACGGGGGTGGAGAAGGAATTTCAGGAAGAAAGTATGGTAATACAAACTGGGTGTGGTAATACAAAGTTTGGTGTTACTTAAATCTTAAGTTTAAGTAAGAATGATAGGAGAGGGACTTCCCTGGTAGTCCAGTGGTAAAGAATTCGCCTTACAATGCAGGGGATGCAGGTTCAATCCCTGGTCAAGAAACTAAGATCCCACTTGCCATGGGCGGCTAAGCCCGCGTGCCACAATTACTAACCTCATATGCCGCAAACTACAGAGCACACGTGCCCCGAAGCCTGCACGCCACAACTAGAGAGAAGCCTGAGCACCATGTCGAAGAGCCTGCGCGCTGTAATGAAAGATCCTGCATGCTGCAACTAAGACCTGACACAGCCAAAAATAAATTAAATAAATAATAAATAAATCTTAAAAAAAAAAGAATGATAGGAGATGGGTTGGGAGAAGTAAAGGCCAGGCTAAAGAACATAGAATTTATCTTCTGTGATGGAACCATTGAATAATTGATAGGAGTTTTATATTAATCACTAAAGGAAGATAAATTTGAGAAGAGCATGGGGTCTAGTTAGGAGGCTATCAAAGCAGTGTGGATATGAAGTAAGACATGAATTTGAGCTGTAGTAGTAAAAGTTGAGAGGAAATGATGGATTTGCAAAAAAAAGGCAAAGTCAGCAAGATTTGGAAACTGGTTATAGAGGTAAGGGAGAGGAAAGATATAATTCCCAGGTTTCTGGTTTGGTTGCTTGGGTATAAGTTCCCAATTGTGCTATGAAAGAGAGATTACAAATAGAGGGAAGGAGTAGAAGAATTGAGTTTAGCTTGAGGCATCTTGACTTTGAAGTGCCTGAGGGATATTCAAACATCCTGCAAACAGTTGGATATGAGTTTGAAATTCATTCAAGAGGTCAAGGCAGAGAAAGAGAGAGAGAGAGAGAGAGAGAGAGATCTAGGGGTCATTAGTGTATAGATTAAATCCAAAGGGGGAAAATTAAGAATTACCCAGAGAT
The DNA here is from genome assembly GCF_003676395.1 of Aethalodelphis obliquidens. Classification (NCBI taxonomy): domain Eukaryota; kingdom Metazoa; phylum Chordata; class Mammalia; order Artiodactyla; family Delphinidae; genus Aethalodelphis; species Aethalodelphis obliquidens. The sequence continues at coordinate 34,243,464 of NW_020837946.1, read as the reverse complement.
GTTGAGTACAGTAAGAAATTAAGTGAGATACTTCATCTTCTGAGGCAGGCAGCAAGGAGATTAGGATAGTTGCAGATATAGTTGTTCTTTGAAGTGGTAGGTGAGAAGAGGGAATTAAGAGTGTTCTAGCTTGATGACCTCCATTTTATGGAGGAAGCAAGAGTTGAGGCTGCTGAGAAAGTGATACTTAAAGTGATAAAGCTTTGGGACAGAAACTGAAAGGAACAGAACTAGGGCAGGCCAAGAAGTACAAGGACCTCAGTGTTGGGGGCTTAAGTTTGGGGCCAGTGAAATTGTATTGATGCCCATAGTGTTCAATGGCCTGATTAAGGTATTAGAGAAGGCAAATTGCAACATTGATATAAAAGAATATTTTTTTAATGGAATGGATTACTGCCTTTCTTATATTGTCGTTACTGTTTTATATATTTCTTTAGGAAAACATTCTTACTGAGTCAGTGGTTCTGGATGGAGGAAGGAAAGTTTAGGTATGAATGCCAGAAGATTGTCATAGGATTAAAGAGAGTCTTCAATGATGACTGCACATGAGAATTACCTGGGAAGCTTTTAAAACTACTGATGCTGGGCTTCCCTGGTGGTGCAGTGGTTAAGAATCCGCCTGCCAATGCAGGGGACACAGGTTCGAGCCCTGGTCCAGGAAGATCCCACATATCGTGGAGCAACTAAGCCAGTGCACCACAGTTACTGAGCCTGCACTCTAGAGCCCATGAGCCACAACTACTAAGCTCACGAACCACAGTGACTGAAGCCCACACGCCTACAGCCCATGCTCCACAACAAGAGAAGCCACCTCAATGAGAAGCCCACGCACTGTAACAAAGAGTAGCGCCCGCTCACCACAACTAGAGAAAGCCTGCATGCAGCAATGAAGACCCAACGCAGTCAAAAATAAAATAAATAAAATAAATTTACTTTAAAGAAAACAAACAAACTACTGATGCCATATCCCAATTCCAGAGGGTCTCAATGTGGCCTGTTCATCAGAATTTTAAAAAGAAATTCCCAGGGACTTCCCTGGTGGTCCAGTGGGTAAGACTCTGAGCTCCCAATGCAGGGCTCCTGGGTTTGACTCCTGGTCGGGGAACTAGATCCTGCATGCGTGCCGCAACTAAGAGTCCCCATGCCACAACCCTGCAGGCCACAGCAAAGACCCGTGTGCTGCAACGAAGACCCGGTGCAGCCAAAAAAAAAAAAAAATTCCCAGATGATTTTAATGTTCGGCTAGGGGTGAAAACCACTGAGCTAGGGAGAATGAAAACTGGCAATAAATTGTTATCAGATATGAAGTGACCTAGATGCTGTGCATTAAACACACACTTGATAGGGCTACAGTAGGTCTAGAATGTCAGTGGCAGATGCCTCGGCAAGTAATTTCTACTGAGATATATTTAAAGATATCAATTGATTTTAATCATGCTCAGGAAACAAAAGTGATTACCTCTTAGCGTCTAGGAATAAAAGAATATGGTAACCAGAAGCTATTTTATCTGCAGGATTTTCTTGAACCAGGGATAATGAGGCCTTCATAAATCACACACAAATTAGCAGTGAAAGATTTGGCAGAGTAAGCCCTAAAAAATGTGCACACAGTAATTCAAGTTCTGGGAAACTAGATATAGACTATAATCTTCAATTCAGAAATAATTTTACAGTGTGCATAACACCATTATTTATAGCAGTTGATAATAAATTAATGTCTATAGATTTCTTAAAATCCTGTGATTAATCTTTTTGAATGTAATAGTGCTTTTTAGTTAAACTATACAGTGATTCAGAACATAAGATTGTACTGGTTAACATAACCTGTCATAAAAAAAAGTTTTCATCATTCAGTGTGTACTAAACATTGTTCCCTAAGACAAAGTGCCAAAAGTGATTGGCCCTTCAAGTTTTAAAAGTCAGTACCACCCCTTTCTGATATAACATCTTGAACAAAACTAGGGCTGTTACCACAGATTATATCCATCCTATTTGGATTATGACCTAGGGCCACAGTTAGACATTTAGAGGCCCTAAACACAAAAGACTTTTATTTCTACCCTCTCCCATGTAGTTTAAAATAACATTAAATCATAAAATAATTTCAAGTAAGTCTAACAAAATACTGATTTCTTCCTAAGTTACCTGGCCACTTTTTTCCACAGTGGTTGGGAGGAAGGAAGTAAAATATTTTTAGGTTCTGTATTTTGGGAACCTCTTCTTTTTTTTTTTTTTTTGCGGTACACGGGCCTCTCACTGTTGTGGCCTCTCCCGTTGCAGAGCACAGGCTCTGGACACGCAGGCTCAGCAGCCATGGCCCACGGGCCTAGCCGCTCCTTGGCATGTAGGATCTTCCCAGACCGGGGCACGAACCCGCGTCCCCTGCATCGGCAGGCAGACTCTCAACCACTGCACCACCAGGGAAGCCCTGGGAGCCTCTTCTTAATTATGGTCTAAACCAGCTTTTCTCAATTGAGGTTCCTCATATGAACCACAGAAAGACTATTTTCTCATTTCTCCAGAGAATGGTACATAGTTAAGGATAGTACACAATTAGAACCATTGTATATATGTAGGAGAAAAGTTTATTTATAACTATGGATACCTAGGGTATTAGGACTCAATTCTTTCATGGATTTAATTTGCCTGTTAGTTATCTAGCTCTACTGAGGTCAAATCTCCCCTTCCTTCCCAACTCCCACAGGGGCCTTGGCCTTGTGGGGACAGGGCAAGTGTACCAATAGCTGAGAACAATCAACATTTTATGAAGCAGTATCTTGATAGTTAAGTGCATAAGTCTGTGAGCCTGAGTGTCTGGGTTCAATCTCAGCTCTACCATTTACTACCTCTGTGACCTTGGACAGATGAACTTTCCTTTTCTTATAAAGGAAGAATAACTACTTATCAGACACTTGTATTAACTGAATATTGAATTGTGGCACTTTCATCAAAGTGTTTAGAACGGTGCCTGGCACATCCTAGCACTGAATAAATGTTGTTTTTGTTTAATACATCTTTGGACCATAAAGTATTGTGACCTGGACCAGACTTGTATGTGTGTGGAGGGATAGTACCTCCATTATCTTATTAATATTCACTATTTTATTACAGTACCTTAAAGTGACTTTCCCCTTTGTACTTTCTCTGTATTTTCTAAGGTTTTCAAAATGAGCAAGTAATACTTTCTTTTTTTGGCTGCACTGCATGGCATGTGGGATCTTACTTCCCCGACAGGGATCAAACCCACGCCTCCAGCAGTGGAAGTGTGGAGAATTAACCATGGGAATGCCAGGGAAGCCCCAAGTAATACATTTTTAATAAAAGGAAAATTGAAACTGTCAACTGGTAAAACTCATTCTTCCTAACTAATGCAGAACTAGAGTCGAGGAGAAAAAAACCAGGCTTGGTGAGTTGCCTTAAGCCACTCTTCTGGAACTGCTAATCTACACCAGCAATTTTGGATTAAGGCATAAGATATAAAAGAGAAAACAAAGTTTTGGTCCATCAATAAGGAATAATAGCCATAAGGAACAGGTATAGAAGAGATTTTTCTAGGGAGTGCATGTAAAGGGAAGGGAAAAGGAGGCCTGGGGCTCAGCCCTTCATTAAACCCACATTCCAAGAGAAGGCTAAATAAAGTATTACCTTTAGAAAACACAATGTGGGAAAGAGTGAAAAGTTTACTGATTAGAGAACTAACTGCTGGTAAGACTGTCAGGAAAACAGGCACTTTCATACATTGCTGAAGAGTGTAAATTGTACTGTAATAATGATGGCTCCTCGTATAAGGACCCAGGAAAGAAAATTAGTCCTAACGTCTCAGTATTAGAAACAGTCGTGCTTCACCTGAGAAGTTGATTTGTTCTATCTTAAGGATATCTGAAAATCACATGACTAATCTATGCCTCTTTGTATTTGGCTGCTATAAAGTTCAGAGAGAAATTTGTATCTCAACAATAACATAAAAGTATGAACACATTTTATGTATTAACTTCACACATGCCTACATGTTATTTCTTATTTTGGGTGCTATATGTAATTTTATATATTGCCTTAATTTTATAAATTTCCTTAATAGGGTATCATATAAATTAAAAAGTTCAGGGAGATAGGTTCAAGATGGCAGAGTAGAAGGACATGCACTCACTCCCTCTTGCGAGAGCACTGAAATCATAACTAACTGCTGAACAATCATCGACAGGAAGACACTGGAACTCACCAAAAAAGATACCCCATATCCAAAGATAAAGGAGAAGCTGCAGTAAGATGGTAGGAGGGGCACAATCACAATAACATCAAATCCCATAACCGCTGGGTGGGTGACTCACAAACTGGAGAACAATTATACCACAGAAGTCCATCCACTGGAATGAAAGTTCTGAGCCACACGTCAGGCTTCCCAACCTGGGGTCTGGCAATGGGAGGAGGAATTCCCAGAAAATCAGACTTTGAAGGCTAGTGGAATTTGATTGCAGGACTTTGACAGGACTGAGGAAAACAGAGACTCCACTCTTGGAGGGCACACACAAAGTAATGTGTACATCAGGACCCAGGGGGAAGGAGCAGTGACCCCACAGGAGACTGAACCAGACTTACCTGCTAGTACTGGAGGGTCTCTGCAGAGGTGGGGGACGGCTGTGGCTCACTGTGGGGACAAGGACACTGGCAGCAGAAGTTCTGGGAAGTACTCCTTGGCATGAGCCATCCCGCAGTCCACCATTAGCCCCACCAAAGAACCTGTATGTAGGCTCCAGTGCTGGGTCACCTCAGGCCAAACAACCAACAGGAAGGGAACTCAGCCCCACACATCAGCAGACAAGGGGATTTAAGTTTTACTGAGCTCTGCCCACCAGAGCAACATCCAGCTCTACCCACCACCAGTCCCTCCCACTAACAATCCTGCAGCCTGTGGAATGAAAACCACACTCACAGAAATATATACAAAATGAAAGGCAGATCACTATGTACCAGATGAAGAAACAAGATAAAACCCCAGACAAACAACTAAATGAAGTGGAGATAGGCAGCCTTCCAGAAAAAGAATTCAGAATAATGATAGTGAAGATGATCCAGGATCTCGGAAAAACAATGGAGGCAAAGATCGAGAAGATGCAAGAAATGTTTAACAAAGACCTAGAAGAATTAAAGGACAAAAAACCAGAGATGAACAATACAATAACTGAAATGAAAACTACACTAGAAGGAATCAAGAGCAGAATAACTGAGGCAGAAGAACAGATAAGTGACCTGGAAGACAGAATGGTGGAAATCACTGCCGCAGAACAAAATAAAGAAAAAAGAATGAAAAGAAATTAAGACAGCCTAAGAAGCCTCTGGGACAACATTAAATGCACCAACACTCGCATTATAGGGGTCCCAGAAGAAGAGAGAGAAGAGAGAAAGGACCTGAGAAAATATTTGAAGAGATTACAGTCGAAAACTTCCCTAACATGGGAAAGGAAATAGCCATCCAAGTCCAGGAAGCACAGAGAGTCCCAGGCAGGATAAAGCCAAGGAGAAACACTCCGAGACACATAGCAATCAAACTGAAAAAAATTAAAGACAAAGAAAAATCATTAAAAGCAACAAGGGAAAAATGACAAATACATACAAGGGAACTCCCATAAGGTTAACAGCTGACTTCTCAGCAGAAACCCTACAAGACAGAAGGGAGTGGCAGGATATATTTACAGTGATGAAAAGGAAGAACCTACAACCAAGATTACTCTACCCAGCAAGGATCTCATTCAGATTCAATGGAGAAATCAAAAGCTTTTCAGACAAGCAAAAGCTAAAAGAATACAGCACCACCAAACCAGCTCTACAACAAATGCTAAAGGATCGTCTCTAAGTGGGAAACAAGAGAAGAAAAGGACCTACAAAAACAAACCCAAAACAATTAAGAAAATGGTAATAGGAACATACATATCGATAATTACCTTAAACATAAATGGATTAAATACTCCAACCAAAAGACACAGACTGGCTGAATGGACACAAAAACAAGACCTGTATATATGCTGTCTACAAGAGACCTACTTCAGACCAAGGCACGCACACAGACTGAAAGTGAGGGGATGGAAAAATATATTCCATGCAAATGGAAATCAAAAGAAAGCTGGAGTAGCAATATTCATATCAGATAAAATAGACTTTAAAATAAAGAATGTTACAAGAGACAACGAAGGATGCTATATAATGATCAAGGGATCAATCCAAGAAGAAGATATAACAACTGTAAATATATATGCACCCAACATAGAAGCACCTCAATACATATGGCAAATGCTAACAGCTATAAAAGAGGAAACTGACAGTAACACAATGATAGTGGGGGACTTTTACACCTAACTTACACCAATGGACAGATCAACCAGACAGAAAATAAGGAAACACAAGCTTTTAATGACACAATAGACCAGAGAGATTAGGTGATATATATAGGACATTCCATCCCAAAACAGCAGATTACACTTTCTTCTCAAGTGCACACGGAACATTCTTCAGGATAGATCACACATTGGGTCACAAACCAAGCATCGGTAAATTTAAGAAAATTGAACTCATATCAAGCATCTTTTCCAACCACAGCGCTATGAGATTACAAATTACAGGGAAAAAAACCATAAAAAACACAAACACATGGAGGTTAAACAATAGTTACTGTACTTCCATGTTAGCACAGTGGTTAAGAATCCACTGCCAATGCAGGAGACATGGGTTCGAGCCCTGGTTCAGGAAGATCCCACATGCCATGGAGGAACTAAGCCCATGCGCCACAACAACAGAGCCTGCGCTCTAGAGACCGTGAGCCACAATTAGCGAGGCTGTGTGCCACAACTACTGAAACCCATGCACCTAGAGCACATGGTCTGCAACAAGAGAAGCCACTACAATGAGAGGCTCACTCACTGCAGCGAAGAGATTCCCCACTCGCCGCAACTAGAGAAAGCCCGTGTGCAGCAACAAAGACTCAATGCAGCCAAAAATAAATAAATTAATTTAAAAGAGATCTTGCAGCTTCTGCTTTAAAAACAAAAAACAATCTGTTACTAAATAACCAAGAGATCACTGAAGAAATCAAAAAATACCGGAGAAAAATGACAACGAAAACACGACAATTCAAAACCTATGCAATGCAGCAAAAGCAGTTCTAAGAGGGAAGTTTTTAGCAATACAATCCTACCTCAAGAAACAAGAAAAATCTCAAATAAACAATCTAACCTTACACCTAAAGGAACTAGAGAAAGAAGAACAAACAAAACACAAAGTTAGCAGAAGGAAAGAAATCATATGGATCAGAGAAGAAATAAATGAAACAGAAACAAAGAAAGCAATAGCAAACATCAATAAAACTAAAAGCTGGTTCTTTGAGAAGATAAACAAAATTGATAAACCATTAGCCAGACTCATCAAGAAAAAGAGGGAGAGGACTCAAATCAATAAAATTAGAAATGAAACAGGAGAAGTTACAACGGACACCACAGAAATACAAAGCATCCTAAGAGACTACAACAAGCAACTCTATGCCAATAAAATGGACAACCTGGAAGAAATGGACAAATTCTTAGAAAGGCATAACCTTCCAACACTGAACCAGGAAGAAATAGAAAATATGAACAGACCAATCGCATGTAACGATATTGAAACTGTGATTACAAAATTTCCAACAAACAAAAGTTCAGGACCAGATGGCTTTACAGGTGAATTCTATCAAACACGTAGAGAAGAGCTAACACCCATCCTTCTCAAACTCTTCCGAAAATTTGCAGAGGAAGGAAAACTCCCAAACTCATTCTATGAGGCCACTGTCACCCTGATAGCAAAATCAGACAAAGATACTGCAAAAAAAGAAAATTACAGACCAATATCACTGATGAATATAGATGCAAAAATCCTCAACAAAATACTAGCAAACAGAATCCAACAGCACATTAAAAGGATCATAAACCACAATCAAGTGGGATTTATTCTAGGGATGCAAGGATCCTTCAATATATGCAAATCAATCAATTTGATACACCATATTAACAAACTGAAGAATAAAAACGATATGACCATCTCAATAGATGCAGAAAAAGCTTTTGACAAAATTCAACACCCATTTATGATAAAAACTCTCCAGAAAGTGGGCAGAGAGGGAACCTACTTCAACATAATAAAGTCCATATATGACAAATGCATAGCAAACATCATTCTCAATGGTGAAAAACTGAAAGCACTACCTCTAAGATCAGGAACAAGACAAGGATGTCCACTCTCACCACTCTTATTCAACATAGTTTTGGAAATCCTAACCACAGCAATCAGAGAAGAAAAAGAAAAGGAATACAAATTGGAAAAGAAGTAAACCTGTCACTGCAGATGACATGATACTATACATAGAGAATCCTAAAGATGCCACCAGAAAACTACTAGAGCTAATCAATGAATCTGGTAAAGTTGCAGCATACAAAATTAATGCACAGAAATCTCTTGCATTTCTATACATTAACAACAAAAGATCAGAAAGAGAAATTAAGGAAACACTCCCATTTATTACCATTGCAACAAAAAGAATAAAATACCTAGGAATAAACCTACCTAAGGAGGTAAAAGACCTGTACTCAGAAAACGAAGACGCTGATGAAAGGAATCAAAGATGACACAAACAGATGGAGAGATATACCACGTCCTTGGATTGGAAGAATCAAAATTGTGAAAGTGACTCTACCTCCCAAAGCAATCTACAGATTCAATGCAATCCCTATCAAATTACCAATGGCATTTTTTTTACAGAACTAGAACAAAAAATCTTAAAATTTGTATGGAGACACAAAAGACCCCGAATAGCCAAAGCCATCTTGAGGGAAAAAAATGGAGCTGGAGGAATCAGACTCGCTGACTTCAGACTATACTACAAAGCTACAGTAATCAAGACAATATGGTACTGGCACAAAAACAGAACTATAGATCAATGGAACAGGATAGGAAGCTCAGAGATAAACCCACGCACCTATGATCAATGATAAAGGAGGCAAGGATATACAATGGAGAAAAGAGTGTTTCTTCAATAACTGGTGCTGAGAAAACTGGACAGCTACAGGTAAAAGAAAGAAATTAGAACAGTCCCTAACACCATACACAAAAATAAACTCAAAATGGATTAAAGACCAGACATATAAAACCCTTAGGGGAAAACATAGGAAGAACACTCTTTGACATAAGTCACAGCAAGATCTCTTTTGACCCACCTTCTAGAGCAATGGAAATAAAAACAAAAATAAACAAATGGGACCTAATGAAACTTAAAAGCTTTTGCACAGCAAACTATAAACAAGACAAAAAGACAACCCACGTATGGGAGAAAATATTTGCAAATGAATCAACAGACAAAGGATTAATCTCCAAAATATATAAACAGCTCATGCAGCTCAATATTAAAAAAACAAACAACCCAATCCAAAAATGGGCAGAAGACCTAAATAGACATTTCTCCAAAGAAGACTTACAGGTGGGCAAGAAGCACATGAAAAACTGCTCAGCATCACTGATTATTAGAGAAATGCAAATCAAAACTACAATGAGGCATCACCTCACACAGGTTAGAATGGGTGTGCTGGAGAGGGTGTGGAGAAAAGGGAACCCTCTTGCACTGCTGGTGGGAATGTAAATTGATACAGCCACTATGGAGAACAGTATGGAGGTTCCTTAAAAAACTAAGAATAGGGGCTTCCCTGGTGGCGCAGTGGTTGAGAATCCTCCTGCTGATGCATGGAGCAGCTAGGCCCGTGAGCCATGGCCGCTGAGCCTGTGCGTCCGGAGCCTGTGCTCTGCAACAGGAGAGGCCACAACAGTGAGAGGCCCACGTACCGCAAAAAAAAAAAAAAAAAAGAAAAAGAAAAAAACTAAGAATAGAACTACATATGACATATAACCCAGCAATCCCACTACTGGGCATATACCCTGAGAAAACCATAATTCAAAAAGACACATGTACCCCAATGTTCACTGCTGCGCTATTTACAATAGCCTGGTCATGGAAGCAACCTAAATGCCCATCGACAGACGAATGGATAAAGAAGATGTGGTACATATATACAATGGAACATTACTCAGCCATAAAAAGGAACGTAATTGGGTCATTTGCAGAGATGTGGATGGACCTAGAGACTGTCATACTGAGTGAAGTAAGTCAGAAAAACAAATATCGTATATTAACGCATATATGTGGAATCTAGAAAAATGGTACAGATGAACCGGTTTGCAAGGCAGAAATAGAGACAGAGATGTAGAGAACAAACGTATGGACACCAAGGGGGGAAAGCGGGGGGTGGGGTGGGATGAATTGGGAGACTGGTATTGGGAGACACATTTACACTAATATGTATAAAATAGATAACTAATAAGAACCTGCTGTATTAGAAAAATAAAATTAAAAAGTAAGAAGTTCAGACATGCATAGATAAGATTGCATGCTTTGAAAAATGCAACGAAGGACAATTTTAAGCTATGAAACTTAGGTAGATATAAAATTAACTCCGGGAAATCCAGTCAAAAGCCAAATAAAGCTGTATTTTATACTGTACAAAAGAAAATGTACATTCTTAATATATCTAGATACATCTAGGGAAAAAGTACACATCTCTCAAGAAACACAATATTTAACATCTTAGATATGTTTCTGCATTGCAGACTGTTAATGAATTTTATACATCTTTATTTACAATAACTTAAAATATTTTTTCATCTCTGGCAGATATTTACAAGGTCAACAGTGACTACATTCCACATTTCAACAATCAACAGCATTAACCAGTTCAGTAAGACAGTTAAGATAATGGCTTACATGCACCAATAAATATGATCTTAAATGTACGGTTTTTTCTCTTCAGTTCTGGAAAAAAATGAATGTTTTCACTAGTCCTAGTTTGAAAGGACATCAGTCAACAGAGATCATATTTTCTTCATGCCTAGCCTATTTAAATTTTAACCAGCACTATTCTCTGAATACTTGAGAAGTTTATACCAAGCAATAGGTTGATGCTCGTTAAAAGACAAACAAAAATGCAAGAGCTGACCTATACAATCTATATCCTTTTATGAAGCAAACATGTGCAAGTGGGATATTTCCTGTATACTTGTCCATTGTGACAGAGATCAGACTACCTAATGTTACAGCAGTAAAAACTTTTCAGAAATTGTAGCTCAGGAAAGCCAAATTATTATGAGAAAGTGGGGAAATAATCTGCATCATAAAAACTTTTCACTTAACCAGTTAAACTGAATGTAAAGCCAGCATAATTTTTAGAATAAGAATCCACTGTAGTTAATGAACTTACTACAAATATTTTAAAACCAACAAAGAATATTGAACATATCTCTCAATTCAGTTTGGATGATAAAACTTAAAAAAACCCACAAAAACCTACATTAGTAATTGTTAGAAAGCCAATCTTCTTTTCTAAGATAGCTGATCAACACATTCATTACTTTTTAATTACCACCTTATATGAAAAAAAAATAATACATATAGCCTGTTTGGAACATCAGTTAATATACTGTTTTATATTTCCCCAAAAAATCATTATTTAATAGTTTAAGTAAATCCATTAGTTCTTATTAAGCTATACATTTAAAAATGAGCGTTTCAGCTTTCTGAACCCAATCCTGTTTTTCTGCAAAGAAAAAAAAAACAATACCCAGAGTGATCATGTACATAAATATGTAAACATACTGTTTTAGCCAATATCATATTTACTAGATATAATTGACATTGCCCATTTAAAAAGATACATTTCCATAATTTACCCAATTTTATTTTTTAAAAGTCACAATATCATACAATATGCCAATTTTAGGAATTCCTCCCTCCTCCTTTTATTTAATACTGATAAGCAGAATCCTCAGTCTGAGTTAAGGAGACATGAAAATGTGCCATAAGAAATAATATTTGGACTTAACCTTTCACTGGTACTTTTGCTGGAAGTATAAATGTTGACATTTTACCAACATGATAAAAAAACCTCAAATGGAATCTTGTAAGTACTGTGTATCTGTTCCAGATGGAAGGACATTTCCCCCAGGGCTAGAAATCAATCCTTTATGTTAATGGCGCCTCATTCCTTAACAGTTAGGTACTCCGAAATTCATATTTGGTTAATACATTTTCTTTGGTAAATTTTGTAATTTATGAAGATGTGAAGAACTTCCTCTGATATAATTAACACGGCACTTTTGACACTCAAATACAGCAAACCAGATTGATATCAATTCTGTAGTTGGGGATGGATTGTCCAATTAACTTCATTTTCTTTGAAAACAAAAGACTTTCTTTTTACTAAACCTACCTCCAGGTATGCAATTATGAAAAAAAGACTCATTTATACTTTAAGCTACACCTAATTCTAATTTTGGGGGTAAAATCTATATTAAACACAATAGCATAATAGCAGACATCCGAATGTGACTTAATTTGTAAACAATTTCTTAAAATCCAGAAACAAAACATAGAACTTACATATCTGTACTATGCTGCCAGTTATTTCACATCATTCCCAGCTTTGTGCTAATGTCTATCCTGAACTGTTTGCTCTTGTGTGTATTTCTCATGTGACTCAATGGCAAAGACTACAAAATACTGAAGAGATTGAAGTTAACCAAAATTCTGTTGTTGTGTGGTCAGGTTCAGAAGGAATGTACCTACATGGGCAGGGGAAGGTTGGATGATATGACTCCTCTAATTCTAATGGGTTGAGATCACCACACAAATTTCTGGCACCGCCAAAAATCTAATATAGTTTAAGTGCACATTGGTTGACTCTTTGAATAATATTTCCTATGTATGTTCAGTGCCAATGATATACCCATTAGGTACACAACGCAGGTAATACTAAAATTTATGTCTTACATTTATCAACATGACCACCTTGGCAATGGAAAGTTGTAGCAATCTGGTGACTCATGATTTTTTTTTTAGCATGTTAACATTTTTACACTGCATTTCATCTTCTTATAATCTGGCAAATATTCTAATATTTAGAGTTTAAGCTATCAATTATTTCTAATTGGTTTGCAAACAATTTGTTTCTAAAAAGCACTTTAAAAAAATTAAAGTATTACAAATAAGTGTCTCAACCGACTTCGTGGTTTGAAACATGACAATAATCATTCAACTTGAAAGAGAAAAAGTCTCAGGTTCAGACTGTTTAACATAGCCATAGTATAGAAAAGTTGCTCTGAAATTCTTGTAGATTTTCTGACCACTGGCATGGCCTTTAAACATTTTTAAACTGAAAAACAAGTATGTAACTGAATACTGATTTTAAAAAAAACAAAACCATAAACCTCACTTTGTAATCTAAGATCAGAAATGGAGAGATCTTCCTTGCCAGTGTTTGTATAAATAGTGTACTACCCACTAAAGACAGATACTAGTGTTTCTATTTACAAATGAATATGCAGAGAAGTAAATGACACAACTGATTGTCAACAACTAAAGTACTCAAAAAATGGACCCATACTAACCTATCCAAGTGAGGCAGCAAAAACACCCCACTTCATTAAAATAGTCACAAAAATAGTGCAAACAAAACAATCTGAAAGAAGTTATTCTCAGTATTCCAGTGTCTAATAAATAATTATAATTACTTTAAAACTACTAAGTGGAGTTTGAGAATGTAGGTTGGAAATATTGAGCTTATATAGCTGAGACTACTGCAACTAAGATATTTTATCCTGTATATACACTTTAAATGACATGGTCACCATTCTGTTATGGAACCGTAAGCTTCACACTATATACCTTTTTCAATTACATAAGGAAATATTGCTGTTATCTATCTGCTCTGGGCACAAATAAGGTCCAATCTCTTTACATTAGAAATTGTGGAATCAAATTTATTTAATCTTTACTTTGTAATACTCCACTGTGCAATACAACTAACTTGCCATGTAGGTGACTGTGAAAGCTGGCTGATTCAAAAATTACTTAAGATAGCTAGAAACACTGATCAAAGTCATTTCATTGGGTTTATTTTTGCATTTAAATAAATCCCCAGAAATATAATCAACTATAAAATGGCAGCATTCAACTGCTATGTGGCAGAAAATAGTAAGGCATAAATTAGAATAAGAAAAATGTATCTATCCTTATATCTGTGGTATAGATACCTACATTTCCAACACTTCCCCATCTATGTTTACTACTCTACATTTTTTTCTGGATTTAATACCTTTCTTCACATGCTGTATTCACCAACTACTAGACCAGAACTGTAAAGAAGCTACAGAAGTGGAGAGTGTTACATTTACCATAGGACAAGTAAAAGGAGGCAGTGGGGTGTTAATACGCATTCAATGGGAGACAGGAGTTTAATTCTGGCTCTGCTTCTTAGTTATGTGACTCTGATCACATTACAACCTTTCTGAGTCTCAGTTTCCTGAGGATGGATATGGAGGGGTGGGTGCTGGGAGACTGGCTAGATTATCTCTACAGGCTCTTTAGCACAAAAATTCTGATTCTATAATAAACAGGCACAGGAGCGTCATCAGGAGGGTAAGAATGGTGGTAGGGGTCAGGATTTCAAATTAGAACCATCAACCCCCTCCAGATTCTCAAAATATTTTTATATTTAAAAATCTTACTTCCAAGGTAGCTTTCACTTTACACTTGGTTTGTTCTAGAACACGTAAATGTTCTAGTAACATGATTTCAAATTAATGTCATAGGGAAGAGTTTTCAAAGCTTTCAGATATTTCTTTGTATTTTTAAATCAAACCTGGCATAGATGGCATCAATCAAATTGTTTTTTATAGAAAACAAGTATTTTCTCCCTAACTAGCTTGTCCATAAATGGAAGAACTTTTTAAAATGGAAATTAGGAAGTATAGAAACAAAAGGTTGTTAAAGGATAAAGCGTGAATATTGCTGGCATATATTTGTAACAGCTGTATATCTGAAAACTATTTTACATTAAATGCCAATAAATAATGCAAATGAATATCAAAAATCTCTTAGAAAATGTGACTATGGTTTATGACTGACTCATTCCATTTTAACTATATCTTGCACAGGAAATCTGTTCTAAGACCCCGAATGCAAAATTTGAACTAAATGAAATGTTTCTTCTTTGGGGCCAAATTATATCACTTAAAAGAATGGAACACAAATGTTAGAGGATCATGAAATATTAACAGCTATGTATATGTACAAAATATATACGAATACACATAGAAATAAATGAAATTCTCTAAGGTGAAAGTTTTTCAGAACCAACTTTTCAGGTATAATATAAGATTTCTAACAAACCAGAGGGAGAGCTTATTATATTTATTATAGCCTTTGTTGTAATCTGGTATTATTTGGTATTTTTTTGTGCTTTAACTAAAATCATGCTAGATTTAGATGCCAATAAATGCACAATGTGTTGAATTAAAAACAACCCTTCAGTCTCTTAAATCAACCAGACATTTCTGCCATAAAGTGACTGATCTCCAGCCATGGCCAAGACCTCACCCCCTGGTAAGTACAATGCTCTTTTCCTTTCACACCTGAAACTCTGTATGTTACAGACCTTTACACCTCATTTATTTTGTTGCTTTTAATTCATTTACCTGACATCCCTTAAATTAAAAGAAGTAAGGGATATCTAAAATATTCTTTGTGATTTATACATATACACACTATACACACACACACACACACACACACACACATATATATACACAATCAACAAATCTCTGTTTATCAACTTTTAGCTTTCCCCCGGACTTTGGCAATGTTGTAGGTAATAGTTCAGGTTCTAGTTTTCCATTTTCATGTGAGCTGAAAAATATTACACACCACCAAATTCAAACAAGCATCTCACTGTTCTTATAAAGATTCTAACAGAAAGTCCCTTACAAAAACCTCTTACAATAAAAGGTGGGGGGGGGAATGGGTAGATTTTTAGGTGTGAAAAAAACAAGAGGCATTTTTCTGGTTATTTTATTTATCAAAATCTATTGTAATTTTAATCAGTAGAGATAATATTTTAAACTTTGTTAATTAGGAGAATACTTGCTTTCTATAAATTCAGTATATTTTTCTTTCACAACAATAAAATAAAAATGTCTAAATGTACAAAGCACTAATCACTCTGACATACTGTGTGGAAGAATGTATAGCAGTTCAAGTCACAATACACTGATTTTCAAAAACCAATATATTTTCTTCTATTTCAATCAAGCATTAGAGCCTGAGACCCAGAAAAGGTCATAAAGAAACCTTATCCAACCAAATCAGAACTAAAAAAAAAATTTTTTTAAACCAATAATGCACTTTTGTAGCCTCTTAGTACAGTTACCAAATGCTACTTACATACATTCAACATCTAGCTTACTGGCATGATTTTTTATAAAAATGAGAAACTTTTGCAGATATATGATTAGAAGGTACACAAATTGCATTACATTAAACACAAAGGCAGTGTGGTCCTTTTAGGAGAAATCAAGTCAGTACCCCCTGGTAGAAATGTTCTATAAAAATGTGTCACATTGAAGCGTCAGTGTTTTCAGCCAATTATCTGTCCCTGATGTATTTCCTTGGAGTATATGATCTATCAGGACTTCAGGTTTCTTAATCCAAAATATCTGACTGAATTTAGGTACATCTAGAAAGCAGCTGAAAGGGTTTCTCCAATAGTCTGACATCACAGAAAGTGGGTTGAGAAATCCCTCTCTTTACCTGAAGACGTACCTGTTCTACTTCAGTCATCAACAGCTCACAAAGGAAAAGAAAAAAAACAATCAAAACTTCCCCTCACGCACAATCCCACACAAGCTAAACAAAAACTACCCCCTCCCCCCATAAAACCCCAGCACCAAAGTGTCAATCATTCCTGGGAAATAGAACATGCCCCTTGGATTCTCTGATTTATTAGCTGTTCAAACTTGAAGGACAGAAATGACCTTATGTCCTTGGGGGGAGGAGGGAAGACATGTTAATAATGACTATAGAGCCATTGAGAAAGTGCATTATCTATTACACAATCAACGTAGAGCCCTGTCCTCCAACAGAGGTGGCTACAACTTGATTTAAATGCCTCAGTAATTGAACATTGTGTCCTCGAGATAAAGGAGATGGGGGAAAAAAGAGCCACCCTCGTTTTAATGAAAAAGTGCAGCAGTCTACCACCTTTCCCCATGCTTCTCAAGAAAATAATTGCACAGACTCAGAGAAGTCCAAAGTCATAGCAGAATCTCTGAGGCACTCCTGGTTAAGAGAGAAAAAATATGACCCAGTAATCTTCATAGATTATGAGAACAAACCCGTTTTTTTTTTTTTTAAACAAAAGCTGAAGAATCATTCATAGGGATCATATACACCATTTCCTCTAACATAACCTCAGTCTCACAGTGTTGAAATGGGACCGATCAGCCTACGATGGATTGCACTTCACCCAAGGAGAAAGGAAGGTGTGGAAAACACAAACATTTTCTACTGCTTCACAAACACATTTACAAGGAATAGGTGAAGAGAAGATATAGGAAGGAGGGAAAAGAAAACCTTATTGCTGTTTCCATACAAAATACAGTATGAAGATACCTAAACTAAAATCTGTTTATGATGACCAATATTTTCACAAGTGGGATGAAGTGTCTTCTTGCACATGAAATGTTCAGTTTAGAAGGTAAGCAGAAAGATGAGAGAGGATGT
This sequence comes from Aethalodelphis obliquidens, assembly GCF_003676395.1. Classification (NCBI taxonomy): domain Eukaryota; kingdom Metazoa; phylum Chordata; class Mammalia; order Artiodactyla; family Delphinidae; genus Aethalodelphis; species Aethalodelphis obliquidens. The sequence goes on along the minus strand of NW_020837946.1, from coordinate 34,225,787 downwards.
CAAGACTACACCTGGGATATTAGCTGCATATTGAAACTTGGGGATCGAGACTGCTTGGTTAAGGGAGCCCCTGGGCTGAGGAGCTCTTTACCTTCTCCAGCTTGACCTAGCCGGTCTTCCTGCAGACTGACAGTTGAATATCGATTAGCATTGTTAGCTGCTAAATTAGTAACACCCTCAGTGCCAACCCCAATGCTGGTACTTGCTTGACTGCCATTTACATAGTCAAACGATTTACTTGAGGAAGCACTGGCTGTCCGGATTAGACTTATACTATTAGTTTTTGGCACCACCTGGCCAGCAGGCAGGCTCAGGTGTTTCTTCATCGGCGTCAGCTCAATTGAATCTACACTAAGATCAGTTGGTTGCTGTACATACTGCCTGCGAACTACTGAATCTCGAGGGCTCTCACTGGATTTGATAGCAGAAGTTGTTTCTTTATCCTTGGCTGAACGCCCAGTTGCTACTTTCCTTAAGTTTCCCCTCTGAGAAGAGGAGGATGGTTTGGTCCCAATTGGCTGGCTGCTGAGGGAAGCCCCTGATGAAAATCCTTCATCTGCATCATTCAGGTTTACCGACTCCTCTCCTCCATTTACACCCTCAGCACCTAAAAAACAAATCAGACAGACTCAGCAATAGCTAAATTAAATAAGAAGTAGCTGTGAATAACAACTCAACTGACCTTATCTCCTAGGTAATGTTTGCTATAGGTCAGCAATGGCCCTTGCTATCAACACTTCCCCTAAATAATTTAGGAGAAGAAACCTTAATCTAGAATTCTAATGTTATTCATTCTATTCATTTAGCTTTAATTAGGCTAGCTTTTGTAAAACTATCCACAAACAAACCTAGCATACTATCAATATTTAGACACACAAAACAACTTAGGGTCAAATACAACATTTTGTTACATAAATCTTTATGATACACCTTGTCAATTTGAGGTGACCATATCTATTTAAAAAAACAAAAATTTTTCCTCATATCTTCCTTAACCTATCATAAAATAGAACTTACAAATGAGACCCCCTTCTAATTTCAGTCACCCAGAATAATGTCAAAAACTCATCCCCAAACCCTTTTTAACTACAATGAAATTTTATATTTATTCAACAGCTAAGTGCTTCTAAATGGCTTTAAAACCTTTAACATGGAACTAGTACATTTTCTAACTCTAAACTAAAAACTCTAGATTGCTTCCAGTAACTTCATATTCACATTCTGTCTTATGAAAATCTCTACTCACTGGTTTCCATATTTTCTTGATCGATTAATGTGAAAATATTTGATTATCAGAGAGCAAGGGTAGGGAACCAGCAGGGATACCGAGGAAGAATTTTTACTATTTTATAATATATACAATAATTTTTATATGATGTATTTCTATAATATTTTTTAGTATTTAGAGATATATTATTGTCGGGATCACAAAATACTATAGTGTCTCATTACGTTTCATGCAGAAACTGCAGTTAATGAAAGAATCCTTATCTTGGGATTTTGTAAGAAAGGAAGCATATATAATATATTTAGCTTGGGGTTTCCAGAAAGCCCAATTCTCTTACTGAAAGTATGATCAACATTCTCTTAGAAAGTAGAACATTTGTTTCTTTCAAAAACTGATAGCAGTTTGCTACCTTTTAAATATGTTTACCAGACTGTAAGAAAGTTAAATCTGAATCTACATACAGATATCAATATTATAGTGAAGGTAAAATGTTAGGAAAAAAATCTGAAAAAACATTACTTTGAGATACAAGTTACCTAAGTAAAATATACATGAAATAGTTAAACACAATCTTTATTTAACACAGTACCTGAAAAAAATAAAAATGTTTTCTCATATGCATTAGTTATTTCTTTGCTTCAAAAGAATAATGAACTAGGCTATCCTTAAAGCAAAAGGCATCTTGTTATTTCCAGCAGTTTAACAATCTTTATTCATCATGCAAAGCCATATGAAAATGCAGCTGACACCACTTCTCTCAACCCCTTCTTCAAAAGAACCGTATGTAATATACAGCAAAACAAAAACTTTATATTTGTATGACATCATCTTAGCAATTATTTACAATTACTCTAAAGAACTCCACAATGCCCAAGAAAAGACAGTTACTGGTTCAGAATTAATATCAGTAAATATAAAACTAAGAGTGAACAGAAATGTATCATTGGGTATATATATGGTTAGGAAAGGAGACTGAGAGACTTAGTGCTAGCTTCTGAATCTTGCCACATGCAGATCTGACGCCCAAGCGATATGGCCATAAAGAGATGATGATAACATAAAAACCACCATGCAAGAGAATCTACTGATATTTTATATACTAAGAAATGCTATTTCAGTATAGTGGAACACTGAATATACTTTAATCATAAGCGTTGTCCTCAGTTTAGTAATAACTTTAAATTCAGCTTTTAAAAGTCACAACATAAAATGTTACTTCACAATCGGGATAAAGGTAGGTGATGGGCTCATATTCTCCCTTCAATTTCAACATATAATAAATACAACTTTAACTGTAAAACTATTTAAAACCATTAGAAAACATGTTTTCTTTTCCTTTTTTCTTTCTTTCTTTTTTTGGCTGTGCCACACAGCTTGTGGGATTTTAGTTCCCTGTCCAGGGACTGAAATTGGGCCCTCGGCAGTGAGAGCACAGAGTCCTAACCACTGGACCACCAGGGAATTCCCTTCTTTTTCTTTTAGAAGACCAATTATTGATGCTAATCCAAAAGCTCCAGAAGACTTCAGAATTACCAAAACTTTTCATAGGTTTTAGCAATTTCCATATTTCTGTTTAAAAAACCTCAAGGAATAAAAAGGCAATTGTGTCTAACAACTTTTTTCCTTTCTAATTTTCCCCCTGGGTGATAATACTATTCATGATCCAAAGATGAGGCAACCAAAAAGCATTTTTAATGAACTTTTCTATTTATGTCTGCCTTTCCTTATAAATTAGCTTTTACTAATATTGATTTAAAGCTACAATTAAGCTAGATTAAAAGGGAAAATAATTTGAGAAATTTCAAACACACCAAAGGGACTCATTCCTCTTTCTTCGTGGCTACACCCCACCCTCACAAAGTGAAATTTTACCAGTAATAGGAGATATTAAAATAGGATGTTTTAACATTTAATAGGATATTTTAAAGGAATTCTATTTTGATTTCTTTTTCAAAGTGTATGACTTATGATTAACAGGAAGAAATGTTTCTACCTAATCCCATACTTTTTAGAATTTCATCAAGTGTTAATGTACTTCCGTTTAGCACAAATACTCCAATATTCTAACAATGGTAGTAGATACACGTCAAGTGTCTCATTTAGGCATCAAGAATGTGGAGAAATAGACTGTTGTTCAATTTACGCCAACTCTGAATTTGACATCTATTCATATACTTATTTTTATGCATTATACAAGATAAAACTGACTCCCAGGGATAACATAAAGAGATACAGAAGAACGAAAAGGGAAGGCTGCGTCTTTCACACGATTCTTTTCATAGCACCAACTTCTTTGTGTCCCTAGATCATGCACATGCAACAATGTTAAATGAAGTAAGGCCAATCTGGGCAAATGGGCAAGGGAACAGAGGGTAGATTTAGATTCTTACTGAGCATGCTCAAATTTCTAATGCACCAAAAAGCAAGAGATTTCCCTAAGGTGGAAGGTAACTGCTTCATGTATGTTTGGTCTTTAAAATAAGTAAAAATATGTAACCTATTTTAAAACTTCTTGCTATATTTCATAAATTAGTGTATAGCTTCCACAGCAGCAATATATTAAATAATGAAAAACTATCAGGCCACAGTTCCCTCTTTCACAAAACCACCTTCTATGGCATCACATGTAAAACTGCAAATACTTTCCTATCAGAGAGAAGTATTCTTTTCCAGATAGTGGTCATGGGTGTGGTGGCAGGGGAGGGGTAAAAAAAATTCTCATTTGAGATACCCACACTGTAGAAAAAAGGATCTGCTAGGATTTATAACCTCTAAATAATACATTTCAATTCTGTTTGGGAGCTTTATAAGGCAATCATTATTTACAATAAATGATAAAATGTAGTGTGCACCAGGACAGCACATTTATAGAGGAAAGATGTCAGTAGTTCACTAGTTAGACCCAGGCAACCTGACTCAACGATTATAAAAAGCCAATCAATACTTGTTTATTCTGTCAAAGAAATAAGAAATTCTTGTTAACTGACCACCCTGGGACTAGAGACAAATCAGCTGGCTCCACTTTAGTCCAGTTTCTCAAAGATAATGTGTTAGTGCTTTACAACTCTCCTCACATATTTTCAAAAGAATACATTACTATATAAATGAAATTGATGCATACTGACTAATAAGGCTCATGTCCATTGGGTGCATTTTTCCTTTCCTGATGTTAGAATAAACATGCTCAGTAATGAAAAAATCCCAAGCATTTGCAGACCTTTTGGAGACAGGCCTCTCCCTTGTTAGTAGCCATGCCAAGCTGTTCTTTAGTTACACAGGGATGCAGACTCCAGGCCAGCACAAATGGTAACTAAAGATTGTACCTGACCTGGTGCTAGCCATATTGGGGGGGGGGGTGCACTTTGCAAGGAGGAGCTAATATACCCTGGGGTAGTGGAAACACACACTAGAATGGAAAGATGTTCTGCTTGGGGACAGAGAGCCAGGATCCTTCTCCAGCAACTGCCTCACTGACTTTTGCCTCCTCATCTCTGTCCTACCCTCTGTTGTGGCTGCTGCTGAGTTGGGCTCCGGTGAGCCGTGCTCAGGAGTCCTGCGCACCAGCACCTCCCCCTCTTGCACACGTTTGATCCCTAGGTCAGTGGAGCCGTGTTGGATCGGGGAGCCAGGAATACTCGAGTCAGCCTCGTTTGAGAAGTCAAAGCCATCTGGGATTCAACATATAAAATTTTAGTGCTTTTGTGCTGCTCTATTCTTTTCTGAGCATTTTGACCCAGGCAGATAAGAGAATGTATATATGGATATGATATAAACGCAAACATTACTTATATAGTTACATGTGTGTGCACAGCATGCACACACATAAGGTAGCAGATGAATAATGTGAGGTTTGCAAATGAATAGGAGAGAGAAATAGAGATCATTAAAACGGCAATTAATATCTCTTAGGCAAGACAGCTTGACTATTCAAGTACCATACGCCTATGAAATACTGCTGGACTCAGCACTTATATGAAAAGAAAAAGAAAGATAAAAATCAATTCTTTTGTGGATGGCTGTATTATACCATTAGTTTGGCCAGTTATATAGTTTTCTCCCACAATTCTCATACAGGCACCTTTTTTCCCAGTATGGTAACAGGCTTACAGAAATTTCTTTCCTATTGTTATTACTAGTTCAAAAAAAGACAAAAATTAACTTGATCTTATTTTCTGTTTTAACATTCATAAAGCAGTCTAAATAACATCTTTCTGCTTTATAAAATATATATACATATTTATATTAAAATGAATTCAGGTATTTAAACCATTTTCTAGTGCTATTTTTAACAACTAAACAATTTTACTGTAATTACATAAAGTACTATAATATCATGTGCTAATATAGTCTGTAAAAACTTACTTTAATCCATGAGTGGGCTGTAGGGATTTCGTACTCACCTTCTCTCCTCCATCTATGGCGACGGATTGAAGCTGTTGTAATCGCAGTCCGAGAAATCCTCGGCACTGTTGGAGTGACTTCGACTTTAAGTACTTTCTGGCCTTCTTGTGAAGAATCAGGAGCATCAAATGGTAATGAGTTTTTCATGGCATTGGCAACCTAAAATGATAACATAAGTCTATATATATTTACACCCAATATACAATTTATGCTTATTTTACACTTCATGTTTCCCTACTTTTTAAAATATGTACTTAAAACATCTATTATAAAATATACAAGCATAATGTGTCAGAAATGTCTGTATCTTCACTGGTGTATATTCTTTTAGGCAGGCTTTAAAATGAGAATTCATTTAAAATAATGTGAGTCACACACCCCCATCGATTCCTTGAAGTTGTTGACTTTCAAAGAGAAAAAACACTCCAAAGAAAGAAAAAGTGTTTTTAACATTTGAACCCTGATATAAGAAAATTTAGAATAAGTTTCTGATTATTCAGATGATAAATAACATGCAAAATTTAATCTATAATAAAAAAATTAGCTTTGTTTCCATGAGGAGAAATTTTCCCTAAACACGTCTGGCATTTTGTTCCACCACTTTCTGTTCTCCATGGAGGAGAGTGAGATATGTGCCTGGAGAGTAATCACCATTGGCTGCTCCATGTTTCCTGATTGGGTAGTCCTAATCTAGCAAAGACCTTAAGCTAGAGGACTGTTTGCTCCCTCCCTCTCCACTTGGAAAGGACAAGTGAAATGCAACAACCTGGATACCTGTGCCTGCTCTGCCAACTCAAACCTTCTCTCCAGTGGGCTGTTCCAACATCCAGACGAAAGTGTAGGGAGTGAAGTCTTTCAATCTAGCCTTTATCAGCAATAAAGATGATGCTTGCTTTTCTATCTACCAACTATTTTATCTATATCACCGGGCTCTATTTTAGAGAAAAGGAGTGTTACTCACTGGGTCCCCTGGAGACCCCTAACAATAAAGGATTATTCTAGAACTACAGATTACTAATCTCTCTACTTATATTGCCTTGGAAATGCCACCTCTAGTTAATTTATAAGACTTACAAGGATAAAAGTATGAATTTAAAGAGTCTCACATGCATGGTCTTATTATCATGATATAATTTTTTATCTTGTTGTCCATTTGTTTTTTGGTGTTCTTTTTGGCTGCACCGTGCAGCTTGTGGGATCTTAGTTCCCCAACCAGGGGTCGAACCTGGGCCCTCGGCAGTGAGAGTGCAGAACCCTAACCACTGGACCACCAGGGAATTCTCTGTCCATTTGCTTTACAGTAACCTTTAGGGTTAAATTAGGGATGCTGACATGAGGAAAAAAAATTCAAATATGAAAGAATTAATGTAAATGTTACTTCAATACATTTATATTTAGCTTAAGATATAAAAAATGATATGAAGAAAATGGCTTTAAAAATTGTACTCTTAAATTGCTGCAAGTAAAAATACATAAATAATATTTTAAAAATACCATTATAAAATACTACAAAAAGCTTAGAAAACACAGAAAATTGCAAAGAAATAAAAACTATCCACAGTTGAATCACCTAGACAACTATTAGCATTTGTTTTGTTTCCTTAGTCCTGTCTAGATTTAAAAAATAGTTGTATACTGCTTTACCACTTAACACAGCTAAAATGAATTTTCAAACATATAACTTCATCAAGCAAATAACATAACTTAATCATTCTCTGCTGTAAAATGTTTAGAGTTCTGATTCCTTTGCAATTAAACTAACATTGATCTAGTGTTCACAATACTTAAAAAAAATTTTAAGTAGTTTCTTGGGAAATGTTGCTAGACATGGGAAAGAAAATACGCACACATTACCAAACTGCTTCTGCAAAGGGATGATCAGAGTTGTGTCATACTGTTACTGGTAACATAGAGAATGTCTTCCTTACTCTGCTAATGGATGTTCACATTTATGTTTTGATTGATCATTTATCCTTTGGAGACATATTTATTTTGTGGAAGAGTATGAAATTTTTATATAGAACAAAATATTAATTGGCTTTTTCGTCATGCCTGTTGATAATATTTTTCTCAATTTGTGTACCACATATTAATTTTGGTTTTAAAAAACTGATGGTTTAGGGAATATCCGGTGGTCTAGTGGTTAAGACTACACACTTCCATTGCAGGGGGACATGGGTTCAATCCCTGGTCAGGGAACTAAAATCCCAGATGCTGCACAGTGCAGCCAACGAATCAAAACAAAACAAACAAACAAACAAAAACTGATGGCTTAGAATTCAGATGTTTATGTAAGGAAAAAAAAAAATCAACCTTTTTTGGTAATGTGTCACCATCACTAAAGCTTAGAAAGTCCTTCCTTCTCTAGAAATTTGAGTAAATATTTATAACTTTTCTTCTTTCTTTTCTTAAAGGATTTTAAGACATTTAGTTCTTAAATTTATCTGAACTTTATTTTGATATGTTATAAGAGGACAGGATCTAAACCAATTTTGTTTTCTCTCCAATTGTTACTATGGAATAAATCTCTTTCCCTCAATGATTTAAAATGCCTCATATATTACATATTGAATTTTAAACCTACTAGTGCCCTTTTCAGGCACAGGAATGTTTAATAAAAACTAAATATAACAACTTACCAATAACGGTTGAGAAAAGAGTTCTAGCTGAGCTCTATAAATGATGTCATCAAGGACTTCCTGGCCAAGGTCCCATTGTCCATTATACCTATGGAGAAGCAGATTATTTACTATCTTTAGAAAATATCTCTAATTTTCAATAACCATCTTTTCTATTCTTCTATTATTTTGGTTCTGTAACAAGATTTTCACGTTAATTTGTGCATCATTTCATTTCTTGGTTATAAGAACAAAATGAAGATTTCAATACTAACATTTAAAATATTTTACAGGACTTCCCTGGAGGCTCAGTGGTTAAGAATCCACCTGCCAATGCAGGGGACATGGGTTTGAGCCCTGGTCCGGGAAGATCCCACATGCCGCAGAGCAACTAAGCCCATGTGCCACAACCACTGAGCCTGCGCTCTAGAGCCCGCAAGCCACAACCACGGAAGCTGCATGCCACAACTACTGAAGCCCGCGCACCTAGAGCCCGTGCTCCGCAACAAGAGGAGCCACCGCAATGAGAAGCCCGCTGCAACGAAGAGTAGCCCCCACTCGCCACAACTAGAGAAAAGCCAGTGCACAGCAATGAAGACTCAACACAGCCATAAATAAATAAATTCATTAATTAAAAAAAAGAAAGTCATGAAACTTTCTAAAAATAAAATATTTTACAGATGTCTCTACATATTAATTGGTTTTTATCATGTGTTGATATTTAGGGTGATCTATTTAATGCATTCATGAAAACCTGGGTTATGAACTACGTAAAAAGACATAGAGTTCCATACAGAAAACCTGACAGTTTTTAGTCTTCAATTTAATGATTACTTATATTTTGGCTATTTTAAAAGTACTGAAAGGACTATGAACAATTATACATCAACAAACTGGACAACCTAGAAAATGGATAAATTCCTAGAAATATACAACCTACCACGACTGAATCATGAAGAAATAAAAATCTGAACAGACCCATCACTGTACCCACAGGAGATTGAATCGGTAATCAAAAACCTCCCAATAAGCAAAAGTCTGGGGCCAGATGGCTTCATGGGTGAATTCTACCAAACATTTAAAGAAATAATACCAATCTTCAAATTCTTCCAAGAGTGAGCACTTCCATATTCATATCACAAGGCCAGCATCCCCCTTATACAAAAATCAGACAAGGACACTATAAGAAAATTACAAGCCAATATGCCTGATGAACATAGCATAAATGCAAAAATCCTCAACAAAATATTAGCAAACTAAATTCAACAATTCACTAAAAGGATCATACACCATGGTAAAGTGGGGTTTATCCCTGGGATGCAAGGATGGTTCAACATCTACAATTTAATCAATCGTGATACACCATATTAACAAAATGAAGGATAAAAATCACACAATCATATCAATAGATGTACAATAAGCATTTGACAAAATTCGAAATCCATTCATGATTAAAAAACTCTCAAAAAAGTGGGTACAGAGGGGATGTAGCTCAACATAATGAAGGCTATACATGATAAGCCCACAGTCAACAACAAACTCGACAGTGAAAAATGGAAAGCTTTTCCTCTAAGATCAAGAACAAGGATGGCCACTCTCGCAACTTTTATCCAACATAGTACTGGAAGTTCTAGCAAATCAGAAAAAAAGAAGTGAAACTGTCTCTATTTGCAGATGACATGATATATAATACAGGTGACCCTTGAACAACTTGGGCTTGAACTGCACAAGACCACTTATACGTGGATTCTTTTCAATAAATACCAACTACAGTAATACACAATCTGTGGTTGGTTGAAGCGTAGATATGGAAGGCTGACTTTAAAGTTATACTCAGATTTTCAACTGTGCAACTGGCACCCCTAACCCCTTTGCTGTTCAAGAGTCAACTGTAGAAAACTCTTAAAACTACACCAGAAAACTGTTAGAATAAACAAATATGGTAAACTTGTAGGTATAAAAGCAATAACAAAAATCTACTGCATTTCTTTAAAAAAAAAAAAGAGAATCCCCCAGTGGTCCATTGGTTAAGACTCTATGCTTTCATTACTGAGGGCGTGGGTTCAATCTCTGGTCGCGGAACTAAGATCCCACAAGCCATGCGGTATGGCCAAAAAAAAAAAAACAACAAAAAACTGCTTTCTATACACTAATAATAAACTATCAGAAAGGGAAATTAAGAAAATAATCCCATTAACAATTAAATTAAAAAATACCTAATAATAAATTTAACTAAGGAGGTGAAAGATCTGAGCATTTTCTTAATTGTGCACTTATGATTTTTCATATAATACCTCAATGAAAGAAACTGAAGAACACACAAATAAATAGAAGGATATTCCACGCTCAAGGACTGAAAGAACTAATATTGTTAAAATGTCCATACTACCCAAAGCAATCTACAAATTCAGTGCAATGCCTATCAAAATCCTAGTGACATTTTTCATAGAAATAGAGCAAACAACTCTAGAATTTATATGGAACCACAAAGGACCCTGAATAGCCAAAGCAATCTTGAGAAACGACAAACCTGGAGGCATGATACTTACTAATTTCAAACCGTACCACAAAGCTTTAGGCCTAAAAACACACAGAGATCAATGGAACAGAATGGAGAGCTGAGAAATAAACATATGCATATATAGTCAATTAATTTAAACAAATATGAGAATATAAAATAGGGAATGGATAGTGTCTTTACTAAATGGTGCTGGGCCACGAAACCAGCTTTACAACAAATGCTAAAGGAACTTCTCTAGGCAGGAAAACACAAGAGAAGGAAAAGACCTACAAAAACAAACCCAAAACAATTAAGAAAATGGTAATAGGAACATACATAATGATAATTACCTTAAATGTACATGGATTAAATGCTCCAACCAAAAGTCATAGACTGGCTGAATGGACACAAAAACAAGACCCATATATATGCTGTCTACAAGAGACACACTTCAGACCTAGGGACACATACAGACTGAAAGTGAGGGGATGGAAAAAGATATTCCATGCAAGTGGAAATCAAAAGAAAGCTGGAGTAGCAATTCTCATATCAGACAAAATAGACTTTAAAATAAAGACTATTAGAAGAGACGAAGAAGGACACTACATATGATCAAGGGATCAAACCAAGAAGAAGATATAACAATTGGAAATATTTATGCACCCAACATAGGAGCACCTCAATACATAAGGCAAATGCTAATAGCCATAAAAGGGGAAATCGACAGTAACACAATCATAGTAGGGGACTTTAACACCCCACTTTCACCAATGGACAGATCATCCAAAATGAAACTAAATAAGGAAACACAAGCTTTAAATGATATATTAAACAAGATGGACTTAATTGATATTTATAGGACATTCCAGCCAAAAACAACAGAATACACTTTCTTCTCAAGTGCTCATGGAACATTCTCCAGGATAGATCATATATATATATATATTTTTTGCAGTACGTGGGCCTCTCACTGCTGTGGCCTCTCCCGCTGCGGAGCACAGGCTCCAGACGCGCAGGCTCAGCGGCCATGGCTCACGGGCCTAGCCGCTCTGCGGCATGTGGGATCCTCCCAGACTGGGGCATGAACCTGTGTCCCCTGCATCGGCAGGCAGACTCTCAACCACTGCGCCACCAGGGAAGCCCCATAGATCATATCTTGGGTCACAAATCAAGCCTTGGTAAATTTAAGAAAATTGAAATCGTATCAAGTATCTTTTCTGACCATAACACTATAAGACTAGATATCAATTACAGGAAAAAAAACTGTAAAAAATACAAACACATGGAGGTTAAACAATATGCCACGAAATAACCAAGAGATCACTGAAGAAATCAAAGAGGAAATAAAAAAATACCTAGAAACAAATGACAATGAAAACACGATGACACTACACCAAAAGCAGTTCTAAGAGGGAAGTTTACAGCAATACAATCCTACCTCAAGAAACAAGAAATATCTCAAATAAACAACCTAACCTTACACCTAAAACAACGAGAGAAAGAACAAAAAAAAACCCCAAAGTTAGCAGAAGGAAAGAAATCATAAAGATCAGAACAGAAATAAATGAAAAAGAAATGAAGGAAACAATTGCAAAGATCAATAAAACTAAAAGCTGGTTCTTTGAGAAGATAAACAAAATTAATAAACCATTAGCCAGACTCATCAAGAAAAACAGGGAGAGGACTCAAATCAGTAAAATTAGAAATGAAAAAGGAGAAGTAACAACTGACACTGCAGAAATACAAAGGATCATGAGAGATTACTACAAGCAACTATATGCCAATAAAATGGACAACCTGGAAGAAATGGACAAATTCTTAGAAAAGCACAACCTTCTGAGACTGAACCTGGAAGCAACAGAAAATATAAACAGACCAATCAGAAGCACTGAAATTGAAACTGTGATTAAAAATCTTCCAACAAACAAAAGCCCAGGACCAGATGGCTTCACAGGTGAATTCCATCAAACATTTAGAGAAGAGCTAACACCTATCCTTCTCAAACTCTTCCAAAATATAGCAGAGGGAGGAACACCCCCAAACTCATTCTACGAGGCCACCAACACCTTAATGCCAAAACCAGACAAAGATGTCACAAAAAAAGAAAACTCCAGGCCAATGTCACTGATGAACATAGATGCAAAAATCCTCAACAAAATACTAGCAAACAGAATCCAGCAGCACATTAAAGGAGCATACACCATGATCAAGTGGGGTTTATCCCAGGAATGCAAGGACTCTTCAATATACGCAAAGCAATCAATGTGATACAACATATTAACAAACTGAAGAATAAAAACCATATGATAATCTCAATGGATGCAGAAAAAGCTTTTGACAAAATTCAACACCCATTTATGATAAAAACTCTCCAGAAAGTAGGCACAGAGGGAACCTACCTCAACATAATAAAGGCCGTATATGACAAACCCATAGCCAACATCGTTCTCAATGGTGGAAAACTGAAACCATTTCCTCTAGATCAGGAAGAAGACAAGGTTGCCCACTCTCACCACTATTATTCAACATAGTTTTGGAAGTTTTAGCCACAGCAATCAGAGGGAAAAAAAAGAAATAAAAGGAATCCAAATCAGAAAAGAAGTAAAACTATCACTCTTCGCAGATGACATGATACTATACATAGAGAATCCTAAAGATGCAACCAGAAAACTACTAGAGCTAATCAATGAACTTGGTGAAGTAGCAGGATACAAAATTAGCGCACAGAAATCTTGCATTCCTATATACTAACGATGAAAAATCTGAAAGAGAAATTAAGGAAACAATCCCATTTACCACTGCAACAAAGAGAATAAAATACCTAGGAATAAACCTACCTAAGGAGACAGAAGACCTGTATGCAGAAAACTATAAGACACTGATGAAAGAAATTAAAGATGATAGAAACAGATGGAGAGGTATACCATGTTCTTGGATTGGAAGAATCAACATTGTGAAAATGACTCTACTACCCAAAGTAATCTACTGATTCAATGCAATCCTTATCAAACTACCACTGGCATTTTTCACAGAACTAGAACAAAAAATTTCACAATTTGTATGGAAACACAAAAGATCCCGAATAGCCAAAACAATCTTGAGAAAGAAAAACGGAGCTGGAGGAATCAGGCTCCCTGACTTCAGACTATACTACAAAGCTACAGTAATCAAGACAGTATGGTACTGGCACAAAAACAGAAATATAGATCAGTGCAACAGGATAGAAAGCCCACAGATAAACCCACGCACATATGGTCACCTTATCTTTGATAAAGGAGGCAAGAATATACAACAGAGAAAAGACACCCTCTTCAATAAGTGGTGCTGGAAAAACTGGATAGCTACATGTAAAAGAAGGAAATTAGAACACTCCCTAACACCACACACAAAAATAAACTCAAGATGGATTAAAGATCTAAATGTAAGGCCAGACACTATAAACATAGGCAGAACACTCTATGAAATAAATCATAGCAAGATCCTTTTCGACCCACTTCCTAGAGAAATGGAAATAAAAACAAAAATAAACAAATAGGACCTAATGAAACTTCAAAGCTTTTGCACAGCAAAGGAAACCATAAACAAAATGTAAAGACAACCCTCAGAATGGGAGAAAATATTTGCAAATGAAGCAACTGACAAAGGATTAATCTCCAAAATATACAAGCAGCTCATGCAGCTCAATATCAAAAAAACAAACGACCCAATCCAAAAATGGGCAGAAGACCTAAACAGACATTTCTCCAAAGAAGATAGACAGATGGCCAACAAACACATGAAAGGATGCTCAACATCACTAATCACTAGAGAAATGCAAATCAAAACTACAATGAGGTATCACCTCACTTGGGTCAGAATGGTCATCATCAAAAAATCTACAAACAACAAATGCTGGACAGGGTGTGGCGAAAAGGGAACCAGCAATTCTCCTTCTGTTATATATCTGAAGGAAACTAAATCACTATCTCAAAAGAATATCTGCACCCCCATGTTCACTGCAGCATATGTACAATAGCCAAGACATGGAGACAATCTAATTGTAAATGGACAGATATATAGATAAAGAAAATATGGTGTGTGTGTGTATATATGTAATGTATGTGTATATATAGTAATGTGTATACATACAATTATATACACATATGTGTAAGTATATGTACGTAAGTGTATACATACACATATATATACACACGCATATATATACACATACATACACACAATAGGATATCATTCAGTCATTAAAAAAAGGAAATCCTGGGACTTCCCTGGTGGTCCAGTAGTTAAGACTCCACGCTTCCAATGCAGGGGGCCTGGGTTCAATCCCTGGTTGGGGAACTCCCGCATGCCGCGCAGCACGATCAAAAAAAAAAAACAGAAAAAAGAAAGGAAGGAAATCCTGCCATTTGTGACAACATGTATGGATCTTGCGGGCATTATGCTAAGTGAAATAAGTCAGACAGAGCAAGACAAATGCTGTATAATATCATACTTGTGGAATCTAAACAAACAAACAAAAAACCAGTAACTGAACTCATAGATACAGAAAGATTGATGGTTGCCAGAGGGAGGGGTTGGGGGGTGGGCAAAAATCGTGAAGGTGGTCAAAAGGTACAAGCTTCCAGTTATAAGATAAAATCCTGCGATATGATGTACAGCATGGTAACTATAGTTAATAATCCAGTATTGTATATTTGAAAGTTGTTGAGAGAGCAGATACAGAAAGTTCTCATCAAAAGAAAAATATGTAACTATGTGTGGTGATGGATGTTAACTTGTGGTAATAATTTTGCAATATAATATATATCTAATCATTATGTTGTACACCTTTAACTAATTCAGTCTTACATTTTAATTATATCTCAATAAAACAATCGTCTGTTATTATATAGCTTTCAAATAAAATGTGTAATTCATTTTTTAAAAAGTACTAAAAAAGAGAGTTCGACTTGCAGACGAAGGCGGCAGCCACGCACCGCATCCACCCCTCCTGCAAGCCCGCAAGGCGGTGCGCCCAGCCCGCCTGCCCTACCCGCCGCCTGTGTTCGTTCGCCTGAGGAAGCCAGCCAAGAGTTCACTGATGCACCCATTCCAGTGGTGTAATGGGTTTTTCTGCGGCCTGGGACTGGTGAGCACCAACAAGTCCTGCTCGATGCCACCCATCAGTTTCCAAGACCTTCCCCTCAACATCTACATGGTCATCTTCGGCACAGACATCTTTGTCTTCATACTCAGCCTCATCTTCTGCTGCTATTTTATCAGCAAACTCTGGAACCAGGCACAGAGCAAACGATATGGATATAAAGTTGTGATGCTTAAAGGTGACGCCAAGAAGTTACAGTTATATGGGCAGACCTGTACAGTCTGTCTGGAAGACTCCAAGGGGAAGGATGAGCAGGGTGTGCTCTCATGCCAACATGCCATTCACCACAAGTGTCTGGTGAAGTGGCTGGAAGTACGCTGTGTCTGCCCCATGTGTAACAAGTCCATTGCTGGTCCCTCAGAGGCCACCCAGAGCATCGGGATCCTATTGGATAAGCTGGTGTGAGTGCTGCCTCCATACCAAGGCCTGGGGAAGACCTCTAGCCTCATGGGTGCCTGGTCCTTCCGCAAAGCCGCAGTGAACAAGACTGGTGGGTGGTGATGGGCGTGCTCACCTGGAGGGGTGGGGGTGCAGGTCTGGTCTTCCAGCATCAGGGTGAGACTAGACTTGCCCACCTCTCTGCTTCCTGAAGCCTTCTTCCCTGCTACTCAGTTTTGATGGACTGGCCCATCAGGAACACTGTATCCTGGTACTGGACTATCTGCCTGCCTTGTCCCTGCTCTGGGAAAAGAAATCCATTCCTATTTGGCCAAGAACTTAGAGCTCACTCCCTTGACGGTTATGCTGAGGAGGACAAGCTGCCCTGACCTAGAAGAAGGGATGAGGTGGGCTCTGCCCCACTTGTGACCTCCCCACCCCCTCCCCACTCCTTCCAGAGGAAGGTTAGAAGGGAAGCAAAGATGGAGGAACCAAGTGCCTCCAGTGGAAGCGAGGGAGGCTCTGTAGGAAATCGGGAAGAACAGAGATGAACAGAAGAAAAGTCAATGTTTACATGGGACCTATGGAAACAAAGGCTGGCTGGCCGGCCTGCTGACTACAGGTGGGTAGAGGGCAGCCCCCTCCCCCTCCTAGATCTGAGGTGCTATCCGTTCCCTGTTCTTTGGTTGATCTCAGAGCTTCCTATTCCTTGTTGGGGTTTGAGTATCCACCGCCCCAGAGGAAGGGCTTGGTCTACACTCAAATGGATTCCCAGGGTTTTTTCTAAAGGAGCAAAAAGGGGCCTGGGGATGGGGATGTCTGAATATTAAGGTCACAGTGGACACCCTCTTCCCCTTTGTAAATAGTATTTTTATACTTCACCCTCACCATCTCAGGCTTTATACATGGAATCCCCCAAATGGAAGGGGTAGGGGTTTTCTGTTCCTCCCCCAAGTGGGTGAGGGTGGGAAAAAGGTATGTATTTAAAGAAAATTAAATTTAATAACAAGTTTCTCTCTAAAAAAAAAAGTACTAAAAGAAATTCATATTAGAAAAACAAGATAATGGGTCCATAATGGAACAAAAAATTCAGTGTTGTGCAACTAATAAGGAAAAAAGAGAAACATAAGTTTCCAAACACTAGAAAGAATTCACCCAATTTCACAGTACACCTACTTACATGGCATAATAAACTCCTGTGAGAAGTTGCACCATAAATTCGGGATCCAATACTATTCGACCACAGAGTTCTTTCCAGTGTTTTTCATGTTGCCGTGGAAACCCACTCACACAAACCCTAGGAAAATACATTATTTATCACATGTGATTTCCTGATACGTTAAATAAAACATTTTTGTTTCCATAAATTCACTTATTCAACGACTCATTTCTCAAATATTTTTTGAGTACTTGCTATGTGTCAGTCACTATCCTGGGCCCATGCATACAGTTGTAAACAGGCAAAAAGATAAAAATAAAATCTGTGCCCTCATAAAACATACATTCTAGTGTACTAAATCAATAAAAGTAATAACTTTTCTCAAATAGGTATCTCTTTCATAATCATCCTTCTCCCTCTTCACAAAAGAAATGCATAACTTTCATACATCCCAAATTGAATTAGGATGGAATTAGTGGAAGATACAGAAATCTCCAAACAAATAACCAAAGTATCATAAACAATTCTGTTTTCCATCTCATTAAGAGATGCTTCCAGAAAAGTTACCCTTAATAATTATCAAAAACTGTTATGTACTTCTATTATTTTAAGAAATTAATTTATTAGAATAATTGTAATGGTGAGTTCAGAAGAAATTTTTTAGTGTTTCGTGCATTATGGTCAGGAAATATTTTAAAATTTTTAATTTATGCATTTTTTTGGTAGCAGAGACGTATAATTAGGAGATCAATAAAAGATCTGTAAGTATAATATGGCACGATATTAGGATAAAATTATGTGGATAAAGTGGAACAGAAATTCAATTTTAAGGAGATAAAGAATGTTAGACTATTAAAAGCTTGTTCATTTATTCCACACATGGGATGAGGGTGGTTATCAATCAGATCACTGTGTATTTACATTATATACATTTAAAATAGTGATCAACAATTATTTATTATGTCAATATTTACCTACTGGAAATCATATAATTTACAACTACTTAAAACAGAATAAAAAATTTAAATGTTAACTTAAAAGTGTACAAAGGCTACACAGTTTTTCGAAATTCCTTAGGGGATATGTGAATAAAATTCTGAGGACTACTAAACTCTATCATCACTTTTGTTTTTTTTTTTTTGCGGTACACGGGCCTCTCACGGTTGTGGCCTCTCCCGTTGCGGATCACAGGCTCCAGACGCGCAGGCCCAGTGGCCATGGCTCATGGGCCCAGCCACTCCGCGGCATGTGGGATCTTCCCGGACCAGGGCACGAACCCGTGTCCCCTGCATCGGCAGGCGGACTCTCAACCACTGCGCCACCAGGGAAGCCCCCACTTTTGTTATTAAGAAACTCTATTTCATGCCACAGTAATGTTACCAATTAGAGATATGGCAGATTTGTTTTAATGAGCCCAAAAATAGTCATTTATAAATAAATTTATCTGTAGATAGGCAGCAAGTACTTAAACAGTATACTCTCTTGATAACGGTATCTAGGTTAGAGACAAGAATTTTTTTTTTTTTTTTTTTTTTTTTTTGG